>NC_068355.1:15059197-15396674 GCF_020536995.1 Dreissena polymorpha
GACGACGACGACGACTACGACGACGACGACGACGACGACGACTACGACGACTACGACGACGACTACGACGACTACGACGACGACGACGACGACGCCGACGACGACGAGGACGACGACGACGAAGAACGACGACGACGACGACTTCGACTACGACGACTACGACTACTACGACGACTACTACTACTACTACTACTACTACTACTACTACTACTACTACTACTACTACTACTACTACTACTACTACTACTACTACTACTACTACTACTACTACTACTACTACTACTAATACTACTACTACCACTACTACTACTACTAATAATACTAATACTACTACTACTACTACTATACTACTACTACTACTACTACTACTACTACTACTACTACTACTACTACTACTACTACTAATAATAATAATAATACTGCTACTACTACAACTTCGACTTATACTAATACTATGACTACTACTATTACGACAACTACTTTTGAAATTATAAACTCAAGAAACGAATTTTATTTTTAATTACCTGAGGCCAAATTTATTTTAAAGGACACTGGGTTCAATGTTCCACTCAATTGGTATCAAAGTCAATTTCTTATTTGTAAAAAAACTCTAAAATTAAACTCAATAAATGAATTCATTTTCCTTTGAAAACCTCATTTACTGCATGACCGTTTACCCCCGACGTTCATACATTAATTAAACGTTACGATGTTAAATAATCGAACATGAACGATATTGCATTGACAAAGTATCGGCCTTTTATCGAACCTATAATTACATTTAAAAAATCTTACAACACGAGCCATAGAGAGCAGATGATGAATTTGAAATAAAATCAGATGAATAGAAAAAAGTACTTTTAGTTAAAAAGACTAGACTCGAATGCAATTTTTAAAACACCTGCGGTCCTTGGTAGAGTTGTGGTGTATTCGTCGTGAGTAGTGCTCAAATCGATAAACGATCATTAAGAAAGTGTCACGTGGTTTAAACCTGGTGTCTTCCAACCGCTGCAGTGACTCGAGTGCCGCGGGTACTATCATGTTGCAAAACCAAATGATTAAGCGATTATTGAAATCATTAAATAATCTGATTTCGTATTGACTACCGGTAATTAAAGGGGCCTTTTCACAGATTTTGGCATATTTTGAAGTTTGTCATTAAATACTTTATATTGATAAATGTAAACATTGGATCTTAAAAGCTCAAGTAAAACATCAAGAATAAAATTAAAAAAAGGAAAAAAAGTAGCCGGTACCAGGGCTCGAACTAGTGACCCCAGAAGTCCTGGAGTTAGTCTGAAATAAAAACGCATTAGCCCTCTCTCTCGGCTATTCCGCCGAATATGAAAATACAGTATTTTATACCTTATATAAGCAATCTTCGTAGTTTCGTAAATTTAAATGACATCAACAGAACTCTCCAAATTATTCAATCGTTTCGCGTTGCAACGCTTTATAATTTTTAGGTTTTCAAATCGTCAAAAGATACATATAATGGCTATATTGGACTATGATAAATTTTCAATAATACTGTTTCCTCACAAATATCATAACTAAAACGAAAATTTGCGTATCTGAACTTTTTTCAATTTTGTCAATTTACCAAAGCGTGAAAAGATCCCTTTAGAGCGGGAGTTTTCCAATTGCACTAAGAGGATAGTGAGTATCTATGGTATCAAGATGTACGGTGTACCCGTATTATTTCTGCTGTTTTATTGTATTGTTGTATAACTGCATGTCTTTTTGAAATGTAGGAGCCCAATCTAACATTTTTGGAGTGTATTGATAGAAAAAGTATCCTATAAAATGAACACTACCATGTATGATCGGTCGGCCGGAATTTTGTTTATTAAAAAGCATCAAAAGAGCAAATGTAAGATCTTTTAGGTCTTTCGCGTTCTTTAACAAGGTGTGATTACATGTCGTTCAGATAAAAAAAGAGTGTAACCTTCATGCGCATAACTGTTCTCGGAAATTTAGGCAGTTTTAAGCGTATTTGTATGGATTCTTTACACTCGATCACGTAATGATGACATTATTTGTCACACATAAAACACAATGAACGTGTACGAAACTTCTTCAGAGCTTTAAAGGGATCTTTTCACGTTTTGATACATTGCCAAAATTGAAAAAAGTTGTTTCAGATTCGCAAATTTTCGTTGTAGTTATGATATTTGTGAGGAAACAGTATTACTGAACATTTACCATGGTCTAATATAGCCATTATATGCATCTTTTGACGATTTTAAAACCTAAAAATTATAAAGCGTTGCAACGCGAAACGATTGAATAATTTGGAGAGTTCTGTTGTTGTCGTTAAATTTTGTGACATTACGAAGATTGCTTTTATAAGTTATACGTCTCCTACGAATACTCGGCAGAATAGCCGAGAAGGTAAAGGCGTTTTTACTTCAGAACCTCGGCAGGACTCCAGTGGTCACTGGTTCGAAACCTGCTTCAGGCAGTTTTTTTCCTTTTTATAATTTCATTCTTTATTTTGTTACTGCAGCTTTTACGATCAAATGTTTACATTTATCAATAGAAAGCATTTAATGAATAACTTCAGAACATGCCAAAATCTGTGAAAAGGCCCCTTTAAAGACTTTTAGAAAAGCTTATGTTTTCATGTTACCACGAAGCAGTATTTCATATCCTTAATGCCCATATAGTATTGTCCTTCAGCCGAAAAGTTAAGAGAGACATCGTGTGATTCGTATTTTTTTAGTTGCAACGCAAAAATGGCTCGTAACCGTAAATTGCTTTTAAATATCTTTAAGAATATCCTTATTCCCGGGGGTTAGACTGGTTTAATTACTGTTACCCCATTGCACACGGAATTTGTTCGTGACAGCCCGTCAACTTAATGCCGCTATCAAAGCATTTAAATACGCCGAAATGGGCATCTTACAGAGTCTCGCGAAATGAATAGCATTGCTGTTAGGTATAAATATTAGAAATTTGCCTTTTTTAGTGGGAAAAGTGTCACATGGTTGTGGCTATATTGCCCGAATCGTCGCGAGAATTTAATAACTTTAGGATTACGAAGAAGTGTGTCCGCTTATTTGTTCCAAGAGATGATTTAGTGAGGCGTTAATTTGGGAATTTATTTACGGTTATAATGCAATCAGTTTGGGTGAATATTCGGAAAAAAATAATGGATTTTAATATAATCGTTTGCTTATTGCATTTTGCTCCGTTTGTAATACTAGTTTTACGGTCTTTTGTATCTCGTTCATCATTTTAAGCGTTTTAATTAATACAATTACTACAATTGACGGAAAACCTGATTGACGCACGCTTGATAGGGAATTTTCTTTTGCTGTTTTGATAGATTACATTTGAAAGGATTGGTATAAGTATTGTAACATGCTCTTACTTAGATAAAATTCAAGACACTTATCACACTTATGTCGGACACGATGGTTAATTCGCACGGATGCACTTGAGTCGTGTTCTGAGAAAACTGGTCATGATGCATGTGCGTAAAGTGTCGTCCAGATGAACCTGTGCAGTCCGCACAGGCTAATCAGGGACGATACTTGCCGCCTAAATTGGATTTTTGGTAAGAAGAGACTTCATTTAAACGAAAAATGTCATAAAAGCGGAAAGTGTCGTCCCTGATTAGCCTGTGCGGACTGCACAGGCTAATCTGGGACGACACTTTACGCACATGCATTGTGCCCAGTTTTCTCAGAACACGACTCACTTTCACAGAACAGGTGTTCATCAACAAATCGTACACGCCTCATTTAAGCTAAAAGTGGATTAATAAAAAACGTTTGTGCCACCGACGACAGTTAGATGGTAAAATCGAATACTCCGCATTGGAAGTGTATTCCGGACATGACCTTCCGAAATACGATCGTGTTTGCGAACTTTGTTTGTTTTTCAGAAATATAGTCCACAGACGACAGTTAGATAATAGAATCGAATAGTCCGCATTCGAAGTGTATTCCGGACATGACCATCCTTAAAGGGATCTTTTCACGCTTTGGTAAATTGACAAAAGTTGTTTCAGATTCGCAAATTTTCGTTTTAGTTATGATATTTGTGAGGAAACAGTAATACTGAACATTTACCATGGTCTAATATAGCCATTATATGCATCTTTTGACGATTTTAAAACCTACAAATTATAAAGCGTTGCAACGCGAAACGATTGAATAATTTGGAGAGTTCTGTTTTTGTCGCTAAATTTTGTGAAACTACGAAGATTGCTTATATAAAGTATAAAATACGTCACATGTGTGTACTCGGCGGAATAGCTCAGTAGGCTAAAGCGTTTTTACTTCAGGACTCTGGCAGGACTCCAGGGGTCACTGGTTCGAAACCTGGTCCGGGCAATGTTCTTTTCCTTTTTTTAAATATATTCTTGATTTTTTACTGGAGCTTTTACGATCCAATGTTTACATTTATCGATATAAAGCATTTAACGAATAAGTTAAAAAATGCCAAAATCTGTGAAAAGGCCCCTTTAATACGATCAAGTTTGTGAATTTTGTTTGTTTTTCATAAATATAGGATTGTCACACTTTGACAGCACGGAACTTATATTAACATCTAGAGTCCGTGATGACAGAAACAGCTTAAACAAAACAAATCAAGTAAAATCGAATATGAACAAAGCTATTTGTATGTTTCATTCAAGTTAAGACACTGTGTTACCTTAATAAATCACTTGAAAGGTCTTATATTTAAAATATTTTCAAACAATATTAAGAATAAAGTCAGCCAAAAGATTATGCAAATGACATGTTTAACCTTATTTACCGGTACATTTAAATCTTAATTGCGCTTGACAAAACTTGACGTTGGGTGGCCATCTATCAAATTAGTGGATATTTTGTTTTTATAACGACAACCATTTTACAATTCAGCATACTCATTATATAAATGGTAACTTTTGGGATCAAATCATTCTAGATAAAGTGTAAAACACAAGAAACCAATAACTGTTTGCCCAATTTGTTGTCCGGCTATTCTTAAAGATGTTGTTAAACACCAGAAACCAACAACTGTTTGCCCACTTTGTTGTCCGGCCATTCTTAAAGATGGTGTAAAACACAAGAAACCAACAACTGTTTGCCCACTTTGTTGTCCGGCCATTCTTAAAGATGGTGTAAAACACAAGAAACCAACAACTGCTTGCCCACTTTGTTGTCCGGCCATTCTTAACGTTGGTGTAAAACACAAGAAACCAACAACTGTTTACCCACTTTGTTGTCCGGCTATTCTTAAAGATGGTCTAAAACACAAGAAACCAACAACTGTTTGCCCACTTTGTTGCCCGGCTATTCTTAAAGATGGGTTCAGTGTGTTTCTTCATGTGTGGCAACTATATAAATTATCACCTGTAAACATAAAACTAAGTTAATTGCTGTTGCAACAAACGAAAGAAGCATAAGCACATTCAGGGTTCTTAAAGGGGCCGTTACCCAGATTTCACGTTTTGGGAAATTGACAAAATTAAAAAAAAATGTTGTTTCAGATTCGTAAATTTTCGTTTTAGTTATGATATGTTTGAGGAAATAGTAATACTGACCATTTACCATTCTCTTAAATATCTATTATATGCATCTTTTGACGATTTGAAAACCTGAAAATTATAAAGCGTTGTGCGACGCGAAACGATTGAATACTTTGGTTCTGTAGTGCTGCTGTTGTCCTTATATTTTGGGAAACTACGAAGAGTGCTTGTATAAGTAAGAATTACATCCGCTCTAAGAATGCATGCATGGTCGAGTGGTCTAGACGGGAGACATTTTACTCCAGGACTCCAGGGGTCAGTGGTTCGAGCTCTGTTGGGGTTACTTTTTTTCTCTTTTTTTAAATTGTATTCTTGTTGTTTTTTACTGGAGATTTTTTGTTCAAATGTTTAAATTTATCAACATATCATTTAATGACAAGCTTCAAAACATGCCAAAATATGTTAAACGGCCCTTTAAATAGAATTCAGAGATTCATTTCACACTTATTTGTCATAAAATAGACACATCCTGGTATTATCTGTATATATTTAACTATACAACGCAACATACAGGCTTAACAGATTGAAACAAGAAACAGTGTATCTTTTCAACAACAGATTCGCCATACGGTAGAATTTTTGTTATATTTAATTCAATAAATAAAGCATGTTCATAAATATATTAATATACTGGTATCTTACAAGTTCAGATGTGTTGAAATATTATGTTGATAAGGATTTATTTGTAAGTTTTTTTTTAAAGTGTTACTACACAAGTGACACAGATTTTAATACTTCAATGATATGCACTTGTTAATACAGTTAGTAAAATATGTGTGTTTCCTTTTTAAATACATATGATGCGTACATAACGATAAAAATGCCCAATGTGTACGTTGATCAAATGAGTCGTGTTCTGAGAAAACTGGGCATAATGCATGTGCGTGAAGTGTCGTCCCATATTAGCCTTGCAGTCCACACAGGCTAATAAGGGACAATTTCCGCCTAAATTGGATTTTTGCTAAGAAGAGACTTCATTTAAACGAAAAATGTCATAAAGCGGAAAGTGTCGTCCCTGATTAGCCTGTGCGGACTGCACAGGCTAATCTGGAACGACACATTACGCACATGCATTATGCCCAGTGTTCTCAGAACACGACCCAAATTTACTCTCTTGAACAAGTTAACACTTTAACGCTGGAATCATAGCGGTGTTAATCATCTAACTCCACGTGCGTGCGGCCTATCAAATATCGGGTACGTGTCAAAACCCCGTGAAGCAAAGTTAAACTGTCCCCTCTTCATAACTGGGCGTGTCCAGCCGCTTCGTTCCCGCTATCCTCCCTGAACCCCATCCGACGGTCATTGTTAGTGGTCCCAGGTGGCCCCACAACTGTAAGCCAATAGTGGGGGCGTGTCCGGCTAAACAGGGATCCCGATTTTACATCAATTTACGTTCGACGTGGCAATCGGACTATAAACATTACATTGTCTCCAATAGGAGAGTGATAATTGGCCGAAGACGTAAGAAATGGCTATGTTAATAGGCTTGTCAAGCTGATTATCATAACATCGTCGTCTGGACTGCGGAACTTGCGCAAATATCGCTGCAATTTATGGCTAAATGATATTCTTTATTGTGGCCTCATTGTGGTTCCGAAACATCGCCGAGGCGCGCCCGATGACGGTATTCATAATGCAGAACCGTAGCCGATCAAAATGCTCTAAAATGTCAGATAAGATGGACTATTAGTAGAACTAACATGCCGTTGTAAATGTAACAATTAACGATGCAGTATTTTTATCTTGTTTGTTTCTGTTCCATTTTAGTTCTTTTCCAAGTGTGCTCAACGCGAAGTTTGGATACAAACAATTAAATCCCAAGCACTTCTGATTTCAAGCAGTAATAGAACATATTTTGTTGTCGATACCCACTAATACACTACAAGCTCTGCATCGTTCTATTGTTTGAAAAAAAAGTTTTTGTTTAAAGAAAAATATATTAGATTTCAACAAAAGCTCACAAAATTAAAGTGACTGGATAAATGGTGGATTGATTTGAATATTAAGGTTCATGGGGGGGGGGGGGGGGATAAAATTCATTAAAAATTCGCTTTGGCTTTTCTTCATTCAATGTGGTACAATATGGTCAAACTATATATCATTTTAAAGCTAAAGACGGATAGAATAACATAAACACATTTTTGACATTCAATATTTGTGTGCTTTATTCATATTTTGGTTTAATACCAATACATTTTTACACTAATTTACAAAATCTCAATCAAAAGTTAGGAAGGATATGCACTACCTTAAGTTGAATAAATACAAAGCTATATACATTTACAAGGTCAAGTTAGCAACATTTTACAGAAAATTATTGTCATAAAACAACAAATGAGATTTTTTTCAACTGCCTATTTGGGAAAAATTTCCTAAACAAAGTTCTAAAAATAACTAAAACGTAACTACTTTTTAAAAATCCAGGCATGGTGGATAGTAAGTCACAATTCTTCTTCAAAGGCTTAACAATTTTGTTATTTACCTCTCAACCAAATTGCAAATTTAAACCATCTAAAATTGAAATAGATTGCAGACGACATATAAAATTGTAAAGAATTATAAAGAAATTGGCAAACCGATTGATTTTATATTTCGATTACTTCTACCCATTTTGAAAGCGTGGCCATCGCTGTGCTCCGTAGAAAAAACGTGCAAAACAAATCGGTCGAAACCACGTGCAGTAGTGAGAAAACCGGGTATGTGTATACACATACCTGAGAAAACACAAACATATTTTGACAGTTGGTTCGCAACTAGTAAAAGAACTATTAACATTAATCAGCAAGAGATCGCACTCAATAACAGAAATGACCACGTAGAGATATCATCACTTACCCTATTTCAAATATTTTCCAGCTGAAAATTGTCCCCCACACGTCTTTTTTAGTTTATTTGTATTGTTTTTTCTGGAGCCGAAGTGCATCTCACAGAATATCCATCTAACTTCCGTTGTTTTCACTTTCGTTATTAAAAACTTTGTTTAAAAGAATTATTTCTCCTTTTAGATTGTTAAAGCGATGTGTTATTATATATTATCAATAGAATAGTATACCGTGATGAATTTAACGGAGTTACGTATCGATCTTTCTGTCAGTCTGTAAGCGTACTATTTTATGCGCAATAAAATAAGTATGGTGATTCGACAACAATTGTAAACATTGGTGAAATGCTTCTTACATAGTTATTCTTTTGAGTGTTTATGAGGTCTGATCGTGCAGTTTGCAAACATCAACGGAAAGATTACAATCCAATGCATTTGTCATCGTCAACCGTTTGGAATGTCAATTAGGCGATGAGTTAGTTTTTAGCATGTTTCTTTCTATGTTATGAATTTACAAATGGCTGCCCCCATGGTGATGAAATGGCATGTGTTCGAGTTTTGATATTTCTAGATATGTAAACTTTTTTTACTATTTAAGCGTAACTCGCCCTCGTCAATGTCGATATTATTCACTAGTTATATAATTTTCCGCCGAAATACGTGGAATAAACATGATTCAGATTTTTGAAAATAATGTATATTTTAGTGTTAAAATCGCTTTGTATTTTGATTGATTTTGTGGATGGTATGATACGTTGATGTACAAAATTGGTAGCAGTTTGAAGGAAAAACATCCTTTAAAGCATATATGTATACATTTTCAATGTGGCACTCTTCCTTTAGTCAAATTTGAGTTCAATGCTTGGGGTCCCACATTTTTCAAAATGAAGCCTCTACATGAACCTTAAACGATAAATAAAATCGTTCGTTCAAGATGCATATATCTGTACATTACGCGTCAGAAAAAAAAGCCGCACTTGTCATAAATACCCTTGAATCCCTTAAACAGAACCAGTATCGACTACTTCAAAGCATTGGAATGAAAGAAATAAACACATAACGCTCTGATATTAATTACGCTTTTAAAACGGCATTTGACCCAGAGCACATAACAAAAAATTCAAAACGGTATTCAAAAAGAAAACTAGAAAAAGGATTCTACCTTGTTAGTGAACAAATGATATTTGTGGAAAGAAAGTGAGTTGAAAGCTTAAAACAACAAACCGTTAAACCTGTTCTAAAACCCTTTGTCAAATGACTTTCCGCGATTAAATTAGTTTTTTTTATCGCCGGGCTTTTTCCCCTGAAATAACGAAATCAATTGTGTTTTTATTGACTGCCCTGTGTGACTTCTTGGGTACATATGTCAGTAATTTTACGTCGTTATCAAAACGGTGTAAAAGCCGAAATCTAATGATTTCAACGCTATTAAATTTTAATGACGTAATCTATCATTTAATTAAACGCGCCTGCTTTTAAAACCCCCTTCTGTAAAGCCGATGTTATCGATTCTCAAGAACAATTTCACTTTAAGTATTTTGGCGTTTTTATGATTGAGTGTTTGAAACTTTTGTTAAGCTGAGACAATTGTTAGATTTTTGTTAAAACCATTAACAGGTTTAAACTTTAAGTTTGCGATCAAGTTAATTTAAGCACATGCCAACTTTAATCACAGACAAAATAAGTGTCAAAGCTTATGATTTTCAGAATATTCGTCGTGAACTAATATTGATGAGCATTTATTGAATTTTATATGAAATTTGGCTCCAGAAAAGATTATTTCATTATAAAAAAATAAATCGAATAACAGTCGCAATAAAATAGTTGCATAAGGAATCTGACGTGCCTAGTCGAAAGTAGTATAAAGATGAGTGACCTCTGGCCGTCGTAGTGAAGAGAAAACCTTTGTTACCACCGGACCCAATCTTAATTATACTTAATCAAATTTGTTCTTAATCGTTTCTGTCGCCGGAAACACTTGATAGGATAATACGATGGCACTAACGCGCCACTACAAACGACCGTCGACCGTTATGACCATTGGGCCTGTTAATGCCGTACGATGTTGGCACTGCCAGTGGAAACCATGGTGCGAAATAACTGGTCATCATTACGCGCAAACGAAACAAAAAATAATAAGAGGAATTATAGGCAATAATGATTTTACAAACGCGTGAACTGATTGATGGCGGGTAATGATATAAATATCTGCGCTATTCGAAGATCATTTCAGCCAGCATTGAGCCTGGGTTTGACATTCTAAAACAGCTGGACAGTGGAAAACTGTTAACAGATAAGTGGGAGACTTTACGTGCATACGCCGCGCATAAAGAGAATAACGAGTTTGTATCGCATAAGGAACACGCGAGTGAATAACGAAAAAAATCATGAAAACTTTCTTTTTGTTTTATAATTTTAACGTTTACGTTCATATTTTTTTTGCAATACTACTGACAGTTTGTTCGAGACTTATCAAGAGATCTAGTTATATTCAGTAACATTTTGGAAAGCATTGGAAACTATCGGCTTTGTAAAGTCCAGTTTTCTTACCAGAGCTGATGGAATAAATGCGAATGCTAGTAGAATTAAATAATTGCATTTATCGCAAATTGTATAGGTCTTTGACATTCTTCTTTTACTCAGTACTGATCGTTTGGGTCGCCGACTGAAGACGATTTTCTAGTTCGGAAAAAAATGTTTCCTAACAGATAGCAATTAAACAATTTATATGACACCTCGGACAAAGATCAATTGGACGGGCAGCGGAGGATACCACCCACTATACATCGACAGAGGGATAAACAATACTGCACGCGGATATAAAACCGACCCAAGGGTCCATAAATATAATTCCTGTGACGTTGACTGCATTTGTTTGGGAGTATGATTTTCACCAAAATACTGCCCTACTGGTAGAAATGGTGCGCTAATAATGCACAACTGTCCGATTTTATACTCAAAATAGTTATTTATATTGTGTGACATCGATTGTTGTCTAGCAATATCCATTTGGCATAACTCTTTGCAATATCCAATCAGGTGAACTCGATATGCGTATCATTTAATCGAGCTTGATAAGATTGGTTTATTTGTGCAATTGAAGTCGGGTTTTGTGACCTACATGAGGAACCTCTGCGCAGATATGATTGGCTCGACTCAGACCATACGTAGGTCATTCAATCCGCGACGTCTTGTTATGTCAAGTGGTGATTATCGATACATGCATTACTTTTGTTTTCTAGGATTTTAATTTTATTTGTGACGACAAGCGTTAAATCAAATGACCGAAAATATCGAAAAAGTACGATCTGATAGTCCTTCGGGACCTGGATTGATGGTGCCCGCTGGCATACGTTTGTGTACTATTGCTCTCATACGTTTGCGTAAAACCAAAAAAGTAGGTCCGTTACCGGTCGCCCGACCGCGTCTTCCGAATCGGCGCCGACCCTCGACTTTTTATTGGGGTCGCCAAAAAAATATCGTTCATATAAGATGTTATATCAAGCAAACAAAGCAAATATATACATGCATTTCTTATTATAAGCTTTAGTAGCCTTCCATTTTAGTACCCGAAAAAAAATCCCTACCTACCGACCCTGTTTTTTCCCAAGGAGACCAGAAACGGACCTTATTTGTTTTGGCCTAACATAAATCACCGAATAATCCAAGGTTATTGAACTATTGGCATCACATGTCCGAAACAATTCATTTACAAAGAGTTACTTCAATTAAATAAAGAGAAGTTTCGTTCTAAAGATTAACTATAAATACCGCATGAAAATTACATTAAAAATATATTTCAATTTTTATAATATTTAACTCAAAATATATTAGAGTCTTCTTAAGTAAAAATTTATAAAGAATAAATAGAAAAGAATGCTAAAAGACCCTGGGTCGCTAACTTGAGAAATTTAAGTACCAATTGAAGATTGAACGTTACAGTTCTCAACCAATCGCGAAAAAAAGTTGGTTGACATCTTTTAAAGGCATTAGCACGCATAGTATTTTATAGTCAAATAAGAGTTTGTAAGAAGAACGTGTGTACTGTGATGGAAACCTTTTTATCTGAAAATACTGTCAGTGAACAGACGGTCACAGAATTATTCCAAGCTGACGGGGAATTGGCCCATACAGTTTCGGTCTTTGGTATTTTTTTCCGACAATTTCCACCAAGCCACCATGTTTGTAATTGTGTCCATGTCACAACACAAATATTGACATCATACAACTATTATTCGTTCGAATTTCCAAGATACTTCGAACCAAGAGAGAATAATCCTTCCGTATTTCGTGGTCACAATCGTAGTATTGGCATGAGTTACACTTCCTTGAATATGTGGTGCCGTTTACGAATCTGGTCGAATATTTCTCCTGCTAATATGACGCACACCATTCGAGGTAAGAAGCTCAGTACCCAGTCCTGTGTTTAAGAAAATAATGCATATGTTTTAGAAAAAAGGGATCATTTTAGATAGCGTTTGTTGTCTTGACGCTGGAAAATGGAAATTCTTCTAAACGTAATACTTAGCGCCAGTGCATTACGAAAACTGGTGCCCGACAAAAAATGTTTTAAGATACACCAAACATTAATTTATTAAGAACATACACTTCAAACTGATACCCTTGCAATTATGAGCTCTTTAGACCCCCCCCCATAAAAAACAAAAGCAAACAAACAAAAAATATGCCCAGCATTTGTTCTAGCGATGAAACAAAATTAAGAACGTTTCAATAAAGCAAAAGCTCTTAAAATACATTTGTTAAAATATTCTGTTGGATGATCACATTCAGAACTTTTATGAAGATATACGCGGCCTTGAAGAGGATGCTAACATCACAGTCGCTAACAGATCATCCCAACCAACAATTAGTCTGTTAGAAAGGTTATATATTTCAAATACAATGTAGTAGTAACGTTTTAAATTTGAAACTATTTTGTTTTTATAAACATGTTTTCCATGGTCGAATACTGATGGGCGTTGGGAGAGTTGCCGTTGTGTGTGTGTATATATTAGTGTATTGTCCAAAGAGAAAACTGTCAATTTATGTTACTTTAGAACAAAAAGCCGACTTACCACTTAGCTTTCAATGACGATCTTATCCTTGTTATATTATGTGAACTTGGATAAAGTTGCATTAGTATTGACGAGGCAAAACAGTGCCTTAAGTGGTGTTAATTTATCCTATACCAGACATGTAAAGCTTTGCAACTCTTACCTTGTTTAACTAAAAAAACACAATTACCATATTTTTCAAGTATCTAGAGAAAACGCAATGTCAAAACACATTACTGTATGTACAAAAATGGGCTTCAATTAGATATTATTACTATATATCAATACAAAGTCAGGCTGTAGAAATAATAAAATTATTAGTTTACTTATTTTTTAAACAAGAATTATAACCCAACGAACTTAACATATTCGTAGCCTTCAGAATTATAAATTGTTGTTCATTCATTAAAATGAATATTCTGAGAATCATGTTTTCTTAAAAAAATACCTAGCTTCAATTCTTGTTACATTGCTTCACTCTAATCAGAGTTCTAGATAAGATTTTGTCTAAATGGTATTTCTCCCCCTGATATTATTGGTAAAGCGCATTTTACTCCTTTGTTTAAGCCATTAAAGGTATTTAGGAATATTTAGGCCTGGGATATTTTCTGTTTCCACAGAAAACTGACAAAACAAATGGCGTGTTTAATCTAGAAATATTATCATTTGTTATTCATAGTATTAAATGCAAACAGAATGAATTTAAAATGACGATATGAACAGACTTTCTTTAAAAATATTCCCGCAGGAGCCGCTGGTCGCTTAAAACGGCCCTTTTTTGATCCACAAACATGATGGCCGCCATTTTTATAACAAGCTTATTTTGATTTACTTACTTTTGATTCAAAGGTTAACTTACACTAAACACTCAACTGGTTAATTGTTAAAACCGGTTACGCACTTTAATCGGTTTAAAATACGTACCAGGATTTGTATTGCGTTTTGTTACGTACTGGGCCGATTTTTAATGCGTTTTTTTAATTTTTTTCAATGCGTAAATACGCAGATACGCCTCTTATCTGGAGCTCTGACTCTAATGCTAGTAAATGTTAATACATGTACACAACTGCATATGATAAAGGTTAATGTAGACAAAATAACTATGGTATTAAAATGTATGTATTTATTTTCTATGTCTAAATTATGCAACAAAAAGTGTACTATTGCTATGACTGAACGTCTTAAACCCAGAAAAATAAGCAGGACAACAAGACCAATAGAACGGCTCCCGCCCTTCAGTGCCGAACAACAGCAGTGACCTATTCATCGAAGTGTTCAACAAGGAAAGGCATATATATATCTTCATCACAGTTCCTATTACATTGTTCAATTTGTTGAACAATTTATTAGCATTTCAGATAGGTCAGAAACATAAGCATACTAAGCTTTTATTCAATCTATTAGTTAACACCGATGTTTGTCATATCTCACACTATTAGGATTTTGATCCTTTGTTAAATAATATAACAAGAGGCCCCAAAGGGCCCTGGGTCGCTCACCTGAGAGACTAAGATGGAAAGAAACAAAGATTAAAACTCTTCAGCAAATATTTCAAATTATTAGTATGACAAGACTGACTTTAAAAATAAGGTGTTCCAAAGTATTCACAATAGGCCTATATAGAAAATTACCCAACCCACCCTGGTGGCCATGTTGTAAATACCCAGATTAAAACAAATATATTTTAGGAAAATAATAAAATATAGAGAAAACTGCCCCATCTCCTGGCGGCAATGTTTTTCCACTGATCACGACCATTTTCAAATTCATCCGACATATCAATAAAACCAATGTTTTGACCAAGTTTTATGATGATTGGCCAAAAAATGTGACTTGAAGAGTGTTCACAGGCTTTTTCAGTATATAAATATAAGGAAAATGACCCCCCCCCCCCCCGGCGGTCATGTTACTAGATGGATCAAAACCATTTTTGGAATCAACCGTCATATCCAGGAAACAAGGGTTGTTAACGTTGTTTTGTGAAAAGAAAAGGTTTGCTGTCTCGGCAGATATATACATTTAGCGTTATCAGTAGTTTTGTGTTTAAAAAAAAATAAACAGTCATTTGTTACCCGTTGCGACAAAGCTATTATTTTTCCATCTGAAATCAACACAAAGGTCTTTGATGAAAGTGCCCAGTTAATTGAGGTCAATTTCCAGGAGTGTTACACAATTACCACCTGGCAACAATGCAGGCACAGGTATAAATCAGTTTTATAGAGAGTAGCCTAGGATAAGTGAATAAAAAGTCAAAAAAGATTCATATGCAACACTTCTTGTTGTTTTATTGGTTTTAACAATATGTTAAATTTCTGCAAAGATATAGAAAACAATCATAAGTAATGGCAATATTTTATTTGAGTAATGCAATAATTATAATTAGATATTTGGGTTGTTGTTAATGTTTCTGAATCCATTACCAGTATCATCATGTTCATAATCATCATCATCATCATCATCATCATTGTGCACCAACATCCGCATTACAACTAGAGTTTGGTTTTAATATAGTCATATTATGAAAACTGCCGCTACCCTGGCCGCCATGTTTTTCAACAAACCGTAACCATTTTCGAACTCAGCCAAGCTATCAATACAAAAAATCCTGGACCAAGTTCCATGAAGATTGGGTTATAAATGTTACTTCTAGAGTGTTAACAAGGTTTCACTATAGCCATATAAGCAAAGCTGCCCCGCCCCCTGGCGGACATATTTTTCAACGGACCGAAACCATTTTCAAACACAGCCTAGCTATCATAAAAACAAATGTTCAGACCAAGTTTCATGAAGACTGGACTATAAATGTGACTCCTAGAGTGTTAATAAGGTTTAACTATAGCCATATAAGCAAAACTGCCCTGCCCCCTGGCGTCCATGTTTTTTTACCGATCCGAACCATTTTCAAACTCAACTGTCGTATCTAGGAAACAAATGTTCTGACCAAATTTCATGAAGATTGGACCATAAATGTGAATTCTAGAGCGTTCACATGTTTTCACTATATACATATAGAGAAAACTGCCCTGCCCCCTGGCGGCCTTGTTTTTTCACCGATCTTGACCATTTTCTAACTCATCCGAGATATCAATGAAACCAATGTTTTGACCAAGTTTCATGATGTTTGGGCAAAAATTGTGACTTTAAGAGTGTCCACAAGGTGTGTCTATAGCCATATTAGGAATACTGCCCCGCCCCCTGGTGCCATGTTTTTCAATGGACAGAAACCATTTTTGAACTCAACCAACATATCATTAAGACGAACATTTTGACAAAGTTACATGAATATTGGGCATCAAATGTGACTTCTACAGTGTTCAAAAGGTTTTCCTTTTTTTTGACCTAGTTTTTGACCCAGCATGACCCAGTTTTGAACTCATTCGAGGTATCATTGGGACATATGTTCTGACCAAGTTTCATGAAGATCGGACAATAAATGTGGCCTCTAGAGTGTTCACAAGGCAAATGTTTACGACGCACGCACGATGGACGACGGACAAAAGGCGATCACAATAGCTCACCATGAGCACGTTGTGCACAAAACTTTGTTGTAAGCTTTATTTCTGAAATAAATGTTGTTGTTGTACTAACTCTTCAATAGTGCTTTTCTCTTTACACCGCATATTACAAATGAAACAAACTGTCTACATATTATTACAGTTTCATTGTAGTGTGTTTAGTTTATGGATACATTATGAAACAGATTACAAAAGGGAAATAACAAACACATTACACTGTTATATACCAAAATATTACAACAATCTAATCATGCTTTAAACTTTTTAAAATACACAGCTTTCATTCCAAAACCTTATCAATATTAAACATGTTTTTATCTTTGGCAAATAAACCATGAACAGTTTTTAAACAACTTTATTTGTAAAATATAGGCACTTTACATGCAGTACAAAGATGCTTTGATTTACATTAAATACTACCATTTAGGCAGATTATTTCAAAACATACATACACACAAGACTACAAGCATAAAAATACAACTACTGGTTAGGCACATAAATGATATTCATGAAGCTAAAGAAATACAAGATAAAAATTCTGACCAAATTTCATAAAGATTTGATGAAAACTGTGACCTCTATTGTCTACACAAGGTTTTGCTATTATTTGACCTAGTTGTTGACCTAGTGACCTAGTTTTTGACCCCAGATGACCCAAATACAATCAAAACCCAGATTTCATCAAAATATACAATCTGACCAAATTTCATAAAAATTGGATGAAAACTGCGACCTCTATTGTCTACACAAGGTTTTTCTATTATTTGACCTAGTGACCTAGTTTTTGACCCCAGATGACCCAAATACAATCCCAACCCAGATTTCATCAATATAAACATTCTGACCAAATTTCATTGATTGGATGAAAACTGTGACCTCTACTGTCTACACAAACAAATTGTTGACGGACACACACACGCACGCACACACGCACATATGGACGCCGGACATCACACGGTCACATAAGCTCACCATGTCACTTCGTGACAGGTGAGCTAAAAAATTCTATATGAAACCTTCATTATAAATTTGTTTATAAAACATGATGTGGGCATGGAAAAAAAAGTTTTTACTGTCTAAAAAAAGCTAGAAAATACACTCTTAACAACAAATCTCCTAAATCTGCTAATCATACTTATTTAGTAATAACATTTGAAATACATATTGTCTTGCAGTGTTTATGAGCTTTTGAGCTTTGTCGATAGGAAAAAAACCCAGCATATTTTTAAATACTTTGACAAACAAAAACAGAATAAAATGAATACAATGTCAAAATACAAAAGCAAACTCAGTGTTCATCCATTTGTAGAAAATGTGTTAGTAATACATGTATTTAACAAATTGTTGGTGGATCGGTATTTTTTTATATAGATAACCTAAGATGCTAATTATCTGTGTTCTGACTTGGTGGGTTGTAACCTAAAATAAAAAGGAGGCAGTTATGACATGGCTCAATATGAAAGGGAGGCAAATCTAACATGACTTAAATGTTTGTAAGCAGTACACGGAAGATTCTCATAGCTTTGATTGTTAATTGGAACTAAAATAATAATTCTTGCAAATTTATATCAATATTATCTCCTAATTTTTAGCAAAATACCTGCTCATATATAAATGTTTTTGATGACATAATATGCTGCCAAAACTATAATGCAAAACAAACAGCACTATTATAATATTTAACAAGTATTTAACAAGTATTTAACATTCATAGTAACATGCATTCAGGCCCTGTTATTTTGCTCAAGCTTTTTTGTATTTGGAAAGTGCCCATATGTTGGGCTGAAGGGGCATAACAAAACTAATGTTAAATAACACGGCTTTTTCGTCTTGTTAGTTATAATCTGAAAATCTGATCTTAATATGTGTTATTTATTTCATGAAACATTGTATCATCTCTTGTAAGCCTTGGTTTGAAGCAATCACAAATTTACATCACACTAAAGATCTAAATGTACAAGCAATGATAGATCTTGTTCTTGTTTGTACTGCAAGAGTTCATTTTCAAATATTATGTTCAGTTCATCAATATTATAGAATAAAACTTACAGTGTATATTTTTTAGCTTGATTTTTTAGCATCAGCTTTCTTTTTTGCACGTTTGCTAGCAGACAGAAGGGTGTTGAAATTGATCTTTTGTGCAATGAAATGCGGAAGAAGGTTAGCTGCCATGTCCTGCAAAATACACTGTTTAATTCAGCATATAGAAATAAGTGTATCATCATTATACTTAATATCCTTATTACAAAAAAAATGTATCCCTGATATCACAAAACAGATTTTACCACAAAACAAGATATGTGTTTGTCGGAAACACAATACCCCTATTGCGCCACTTTGAAGCCATATATTTGACCTTTGACCTTGAAGGATGACCTTGACCTTTCACCACTCTAAATGTGCAGCTCCATGACATACACATGGATGCCAAATATAAAGTTGCTATCTTCAATATTTAAAATGTAATGAAGAAACTTTAACAAAGGTTAAAGTTTAAAATTTTGACCTTTGACCTTGAAGGATGACCTTGACCTTTCACCACTCAGAATGTGCAGCTCCATGAGATACAAGTGCATGCCAAATATCAAGTTGCTATGTTCAATATTTAAAAAGTTATTGCAAAACTTAAATGTAAGGTTAAAGATTTTGTTGTTGTTTTTTTTACCTTTGACCTTGAAGGATGACCTTGACCTTTCACCCCTCAAAATGTGCAGCTCCACGAGATACACATGCATGCCAAATATTAAGTTGCTATGTTCAATATTGCAAAAGTTATTCCAGAACTTTAATGTAAGGTTAAAGTTTTGATGACAGAATGACAGAGAGACAGGCCAAAAAAATATACCGCGATCTTTAGATCCGGGGCATAAAAAAGTTTAATTTTGACTACTTTCAATAGAAAAGGTAAATTAATATTGTTAATGCCTTTTTTGATTGTTATTGCATATAAATCAGTGGCAAAAAGCTATAATACAAGTATGTGTTTAATTACCAATTTAACTAAAAAAATCAGTAACAGTTGCCTGTAAAATTGAACTGAAGCTTTGTCACAGACATTATAATACGCCATAACTCTTTTCCACTCAGAGCCCAAGTGAAAATGATTTTGTGCAAACAGCATAAAACCAGAACAGCCTGCGAGTAACTCACAATCTGCTCAGGTTTTATGCTGTTTGCTGCTCATCATAATCTATGGTTTGGAGATGAAGCTTAAAAAGCTTAAAAACTTGAATCTAGTAAGAGTTATCTAGTAAACTTAAATATAACTATCTAAGGGACTACACATGCATGAAAGTACGTATCTAAGTGGAAAGGGTTAAGGATTTGTTACAAGCAGCACATGACAAAGTTTAAGAGCACATAACTGAGAAATAAGTGGATCACTGCAAGTGAAAAGTCTTGAGAATTTACTCTTAAATGTGATGAAACATTTCACTTCTAAATAGCATCACTTGAGTAATTTCCTTCACAAACATATAACCTTCACAAGGCAGCCATGCCAATTGCCTAGTTTAAAGGCACATACCAGTAACTCAGAAATAAGATCACTGCATATGAAAATTGTGTTTTGCTCACCTACATTTCATGGAGGCAATATATATTTCAAGTTTCAAATAATTTCGTTATGAAATATGAAAGAAATTTGCTAAGCAATTTTAAAACATAAAATGCCCACAGATTGACCAACAAAGCAATTAATTGACCAACAGAGTGACCCTAATATTCCCCCAATCAAGGTTATTTTGCCAAGGTATTCAAGATGTTGGTCTTTTTTAATTTTCTTATAAACACATAGACCCTATTACTGGTACTAATAAGTTTACTCATGAAAACCACAGAATGTTGTGCTTATACCTTTTCAGACGAGACACTCACTACATTTACTTAATAAATAATTGCATCAATATACATGTAATCAAGTGCCATTTTCAAAACCGAAACCATACTTTTTAAATGAATGAAATTATTTGTTGTTTTTCATATTAAAGTATCCTATATAACAATGACAGTTAACTTGTCAGCAGTGGGTTTTTCATCAAAACAGCGTACAGGTATACAGCCCGATTCCCAATGGAAAAAGAATATACATTTTCCACAAATGAGATCTAAACCCTTTGCATGCTGGGAAATTTGTCGTCTGCTAAAATGTCGTCTGCTGAATTTCAAAAATTAGCATTTTCCTCGATTTTTTTCAAAGAATACTATCAGAATAGCAAACCGTTTGGATCCTGATGAGACGCCACGTTCCCTAGAGGCATAACTTTTTTAAGAGTGTTGTTAGTTATAAAAGTGCAAGAAAAAAAACTACGAAAATGTGCAGACATATACAGGAACATATTACAAGCTTACCATCAAGGTATGCGGAAAATATCCGCAATCATTCTCTGTCACTCCAACAGTTCCAAGGGCCGACCTGACGTAAGTCTCAGCAGACGGGATCATCAGATTAGGTCGGCGTATCTTACTCATGTTGCTGCATACAAAGTATGGGTTTATACACTGAAAAGCGTCCAATACAAAGATAAACAGAATAATTCTTTGGACAATTTTTGCTTCATTCTGTTAAACTGACCATTTATTAATTTTGCAACATTATTAAAATGCAACTTAAACATTTAATGAAATTTGAAAATGATTGAATTTGAATTTATGCCGTGTACGAACTAACAAAAACTTCATTACTTGTGATAGAAGAGTGCCGAAATCAGTAGTTTACATACACAAATGGCTGAGTATACAATAATTCAAATCTCAGGTTTACAGTAACAGTAATTACCTTTAACAAGAGGGCCATGATGGCCCTGAATCGCTCACCTGACTCATTAAGATCAGATGAAAACTATGACCTCTATTGTCTACACAATGTTTTTCTATGATTTGACCTAGTGACCTAGTTCCTGACTCTAGATGACCCAAATACAATCCCAATCCAGATTTCATCAAGATAAACATTCTGACCACAGTTCATAAATATTGGATGAAAACTGTGACCTCTATTGTCAACACAAGGTTTTTCTATTTATTTGACCTAGATTTTTACCCCAGATGACCCAAATACAATCCCACCCAGATTTCATCAAGAATTCTGACCAAATTTCATAAAGGTTGGATGAAAACTGTGATCTCTAATGTCTACACAAGGTTTTTCTATTATTTGACCTTGTGACCTAGTTTTGACCCCAGATGACCCAAATAAAATCCCAACCCAGATTTCATCAAGATAAACATTCTGACCAAATTTCATAAAGATTGGATGAAAACTGTGACCTCCATTGTCTACAGAAGGTTGTTCTATTATTTGACCTAGTGACCTTGTTTTTGACCCCAGATGACCCAAATACAATCCAAAACCGGATTTCATCAAGATAAACATTTTGACCAAATTTCATCAAGATTGGATGCAAACTGTGACCTCTACTGTCTACACAAACAAATTGTTGACGGACGGACGCACGGACACACGCAGGCACGCACAACGGACGCAGGACATCACACGATCACATAAGCTCACCGTGTCACTTCATGACAGGTGACCTAAAAATATGTGTCGGAGATAAACATGAACAGTTGTGGTTAAAATCCCATAGAAACAAGGGCTGTTTGTAAAACATGCATGCACCCCTATATGGGCTATAAGTTGTAGTAGCAGCCATTGTGTGAATACGTTTTTTGTCACTGTGAATGGTGGTGGTGGTGGTGGTGGTGGTGTAGTAGTAGTAGTAGTAGTAGTAGTAGTAGTAGTAGTAGTGGTAGTAGTAGTAGTAGTAGTAGTAGTAGTAATAGTAGCAGTAGCAGAAGCAGTAGCAGCATTACAAGACCAACACTTAAGAATGATCAAATGGGAAAAGGCAACCTAGCACTGGCAGTAAATATGGGGCTCATTTACAGGTCAGATTTAGAATCTCTGCTGTAAAATGAGATTTTGAATGCATTAAAGGGAGGCAAATCTGTAATAAAAAGAACATGCATAAACCGTAGTTGTTTCCCTTGTTTGAACCATGCTAAATCCTTACAAGTTTGGAAAGAATTGGATGAAAAATTTGGACTTTATTGCATAAACACCATTTTCTCAATTCAAGGGGAGGTAATTCTATACTTCATGGACCAATAATGCTCATTTTTTGTAGGGTTTGTGTTCTCATTGATATAAAGACACTGTGCAAATTTGGAAAGGATCGGACAAAAAAATGTGGAAGATTTTTGAAAGTTTTCACAAAATAGGCAAAAACGAATAAACATGCAAAGTTCAACGAGCTCCTGCGGCCATGTTTTTTGACGAATCAAATTTTTTTGAACAACTTTTTCAGGGGAGCCTTCAAAGGTCATCCCTGTGAAATTTTTTGAAAATCTGATGAGCGGTTTCAGACAAGAAGATTTTTTAAGGTTTTTACCATATATGGTCATGGCGGCCATCTTGGTTATGTGATCAATTTTTTTTTAACAATTCTTTTGTCCCATGACCTAGGGATGCTCCACATGAAATTTAGTTGAAATTGGCTCAATGGTTTAGTAGAAGAAGATGTTTACAAATTGTTTACAGACAGACAGACGGACGGACGGACGCCGGACGCTGAGTGATCACAATAGCTCACCTCGAGCTATCGCTCAGGTGAGCTAAAAAGGAACATAACATTACCCTTTGCAGCCATATTACTTTATGAACCTGAACAACTTTTAAACTCAGCTATGACATCATAGAACAAATATACTGTCAGAGCAAGTTTTATGACGGACAAAAAATATGACTTCTAGAGTTTTCAAAAGCCTTTCCTATAAGCTTAGAGACTAAGTTTTTGACTCCACATATCCCAGTTTTAAACTAGGCGGAGATGTTATTGAAGATTTTTTTTTACCAATTTTCATGAAGACTGTACAGTTTATTTGGCAGTAATTTGTGAGTACTAACAAGGTAAATGCTGACAAGGATATCGTACAGATCACAAAAGACACCATGAGCTTATGGTGTGCTCAGGTCAAATAAATTAAGTAGTATTATCGCATAAACTTCCTCTTCTTTGTAAGATTTTGTTGTCTGACAGATGTGACAATAGTCTGCCAGACCAGGGCTTCTGCTGCCATTCGCAATAGTCGCCAAATGCGAAAGTTTGAGAAAAGAGGCGATAAAAAGAAACAACCCAGCAAAAGCCCTGCTGACGTTCAGATTCTGTCAGACTCATTGTTTGACAAAGTGGCAGCAGGTTCCATGTTGTCTGTTCCTAAGTCTTTACTAAATTATAATTGTCATGGATTGTAATCATTTGTTTCTCTACATCATCACTAAGATTCAGTGCATAAACACTTATAGAGAATGTGTTTCATTAATATTTTTCACAAAAGAAGTTTTCTTTTTTTCATGAACATATTCATCTTTCCAATAAAGTATTTTACTTAGATAGCATTTTTTAAATTCATCTAAGATATACATGTCAGCAAAAACTTGCAATAAGCAGAAAATAAAATTGCCAAGATTCTAAGACACTCAGTTATGATTCTTATATTTTCAAAAAGTTTTATTATGATTTAAGGGACTTGCTCACAGATTTTTGCATGTTTCAAAGTTGCTCATTAAATTTTTTAAATTGACAAGTGTAAACAATGGAAATGAAAAGGGCCAGTACAAAACAAGAATAAAAGTAAAGAAAGAAAAAACAAGAACTGTGTTTGCCAGAAACACAATGCCTTCTACTGCGCTGGTGTGATTTCTTTTATCTTTGACCTTGAAGGATAACCTTGACCTTTCAACACTCAAAATGTGCAGCTCCATGAGATACACATGCATGCCAAATATCAAATATTCAATATTGCAAAAGTTATGGCCAATGTTAAAGTTTTCGGACGGACGCACAGACTGACAGACAGACAGACGGACTGAAAGACAGTTCAACTGCTATATGTCACCCTACTGGGGGCATAGAAATTAATCCCTATCTGGCACGAACCACTGACCCTTGGAGTAAAAGTCAAGCGCTGAAACCACTCGGCTATCCGTGTTGATATGTATAGCGAGGGATGTATTTTATACTTTATATAAGCAATCTTTTTAATGTTACAAAATACAACCATAACAACAGAACTCTTCAAATCCAAATTATTCCATCATTACTCATTTAAAACGCTTTATTATTTTCAGATTATTAGATTGTCGAAAGATGAATATAATGGATATTTTAGAGCAGTAAATGCACAGTATTATTAATTCTTTGAATTTAAAAAAATAAAAATCTGCAAATCTGAAACAATTGGTTTGATTTTGTCAATTTATCAAATGTGAAAAGGTTCCTTTCACACTTCCGCAAAAGCATTTCCAAGATATGGCTCTAGACACAAAAAAGCATTTTTTCAAGATACAAAGGGCCATAACTTCGTTATAAACAGATGGTGTACAATGCTATTTGGCGTGAATCATCTTCTTATCCATATATATACTCATACCAAGTTTCGATGAAATTCGCCAAAGCACTTCCAAGTTATCTGGAAACCATTTTACTGTTTCGAGTCGCTGTGACCTTGACCTTTTACCTTGTGACCTGAAAATCAATAGGGGTCATCTGCCAGTCATGATCAAGGTACCTATGAAGTTTCATGATCCTAGGTTTAAGGGTTTTCGAGTTATCATCCGGAGACCATTTTACTGTGTTGAGTCACCGTGACCTTGACCTTTGACCTAGTGACCTGAAAATCAATAGGGGTCATCTGCGAGTCATGATAAATGTACCTATGAAGTTTCATAATCCTAGGCGTAAGAGTTCTTTAGTTATCATCCGGAATCCATTTTCCTGTGTCGAGTCACAGTGACCTTGACCTTTGACTAAGTGACCTGAAAATCAATAGGGGTCATCTGCGAGTCATGATCAATGTATCTATAAAGTTTCATGATCCTAGGCGTAAGCGTTCTTGAGTTATCATCCGGAAACCATTTTACTGATTCGAGTCACCGTGACCTTGACCTTTGACCTAGTGACCTGAAAATCAATAGGGGTCACCTGATAGTCATGATCAATGTACCTATGAAGTTTCATGATCCTAGGCATAAGCGTTCTTGAGTTATCATCCGGAAACCATCTGGTGGACGGATAGACGGACTGACATGTGCATAACAATATACCCCCATTCTTCGAAGGGGGGGCATAAAAATAAACGTTTGCGATAGACACCTATAAACTGTTAGATGCCCATAATATCACTTTTAAAGGCTTCATTTCCAACCCTAAGATACTGATGAGTAGCAAACAGCACAAAGCCATTTTCACTTTGCTTCTGAGTGGGAAAGGGTTAAGGACCACCACCTATTTCTTGAATACACACCTGGACTTCAATGCCCTTGTTTCTGTATTCATGGTTTAAGCATTCAGACAGGTATCTCACATACACCTGAAAAACATAACACACAAGACATTGTTGTTAAACATTTATGCTAAACAATTTGCAGCCGAGTTGTCAATATGTACAATAGATTTTGTTTTTTAAAACTTTTTTGTGAACCTGAAAAATGACTTGTTGAACTCAACATTAGTAGGGTTCTTTCTTCCCTCAAGACTTACAAGCATACTTGCTATATAAAATATGATCTAGATTAAAGTGTTATGCTTTTATAGGAAACTATGGTTTAGATTGTAAACTTTTGTAACAAGAAACCGTCGGAGACGGGTGATGCTCCCCAAAGTTTTTTTTTGTCACAATATTGCACTATATATTCAGATAAAAGGAAACGTCTTGATGGTTTAGCAATTTAAAAATTTCAAAGGGCCATAAGTCTCTAAATAAATAATTTAACCAGAACCCACAAATAACATGCGCATCTCCTCAAGGTAGTTAAGCTTCCCATAAAGCTTCATTGAATTCCAGTCAGTAGTTGGGGAGAAATAGCCCCCAACAAGAATTGCACTACATGTACAGTTTCTCAGGGCCATAACTCTGTGAAAAATCATCGACCATAACCGGCTGATAATATGCACATCTCCTGTTTGTAGTGAAGCTTCCCATAAAGTTTCATTGAATTCCCGTAATAAGTTGCTGAGAAATAGCTCGAACAAGAATTGCACTAAATGTACAATGGAAAATTTCAAAGGGCCATAACTCTGTGAAAAATCATCCGACGAGAACTGGCTGATAATATGCACATCTCCTGTTGGTAGTGAAGCTTCTCATAAAATTTCATTGAATTCCAGTCCTTAGTTGCTGAGAAATCGCCCAGACAAGAATTGCACTATATGTACAGTTAATGGAAAATTTCAAAGGGCCATAAGTCTGTATAAAATCATCCGACAAGAACCGGCTGATAATATGCACATGTCCTCTTGGTAGTGAAGCTTCCCATAAAGTTTCATTGAATTCCAGTCATTAGTTGCTGAGAAATAGCCCGGACAAGAATTGCACTATATGTACAGTTACAGTGCCTTCCCCAGGAATTTGTTCAGGCGCCCCGGGGGTAGGTTCGGGAGGGGTGTCCCGTTAAATTTAACGTGTCAATTCACGTTCTGTGGTGCGTTATAACTCAAAGAAAAACAGCGTCAAAAGATTCCATTTGGTGCGCTATGACTCTTCAAAAAAATCCCCCAGTCATTTAAAAATATATTTTTTTATATTGTTTAATTCTTTTAAAACCTTTCCGCACAGATTGTAAAATCCCGACTCGAAAGATTCCCCAATAGATCCGTTTCAACCCGACTCTTATTACTGTATACTTACTATTTTTCAAGTTTCTATTTATTACCCGATAATCCCGTTTATTCCGTTTTTATCAATCTCTTTCTGGGAAATATTTACGATAAAAGCTTTCAGTTATTTCTTTAACACAAACCTTGCCATTTTTTAAGTGACTTTTTATAGATTTGATGAAATATTGCCTCTGAATATGCGTCAATCCCCTGACCTGTTGTGTGCTTGTTAAAACGCTCAATACACGCCATTTGTATGCAATAGACGCGACGTTGTATATGCTGTATAATTTTCGCGCTCTTTTTAATTAATTGCACTGCTAATTTGAAGCAAAAATATTTAACGTTGCGGTAACATTTACATTCGGAAGTGTGTTTCGGATTAAAAACGCGTTAACATCGACTTACGGTAATGGGTTTCGGATTACAAATTTAATTATTCCCATTTGAGATTTCAACAAATATTAACCATTGCGTTATAAATTCAACGATAATTTGTTTACACACTTTACAAGTCAAATAAATGTTTTGACGGAATTATGCATGAAATTCACGTTGTCCACGAGGATCACGGCCGGTTGCCATCATCAGTCTTCTAACTATCGATTATCGGACGAAACATTTACAAGTGTGCGTAATTAATTCAACGAAAATTTGTTAAAGCGCATTACGTGTCGAATAAATGTCAGAAAAACGAGGTGAATCAGTTCTATAAATGGACATGTTGAAACATTGCTGAGAAATAGCCCAGACAAAAATTGTGCACGGACGGACGGACGGACACACGGACGGACGAAGCGGCGACGATATGCTCCCCCCAAAAAATGTTGGGGGAGCATAAAAAGAGTTGTGGGGCTTACTACACAAGACTGTTAAAAACTTTGTTATATTTTTACATGAAAACAAAACAAACAGCATTAGTGACAGTCGTCAATGACAATGTAGGAAAACAGAGGCAAAAATGAAGGGTGCTCTTCAGGGCATTCAGTCATATAAGTGGCAATAATTAAACTCTCAGCTTTATAACGCGAAGGACTGCTCAGAATAAATTACTACAGTCTCTGGGAGGATATTTATATGGATAACTCGGTATCAGTCGTAATTATTTTCCCTAAGGCATATACAGGATCATTTAAGCACACGAGCCACCCTGTGAAAAAGGGGGTTTAATGCATGTGCGTAAAGTGTCGTCCCAGATAAGCCTGTGCAGTCTTTACAGGCTAGTCAAGGACAATACTTTGTCTAAACTGGATATTTGCTAAGAGACTCTCTGTAAACAAAAGATATCATAAAGCGGAATGTGTTGTCCCTGATTAGCCTGTGCGGACTGCACAGGCTAATCAGGGAGGACACTACGCACAAGCATTAAACCCCCCCTTTCACAGAGCAACGCACATATATATTCTTAAAACATTAGCTTATTGATTTAAACTTTAAATACAACATGTTGAAGTATAATAATGGGATTATATAAAAATTAGGGCATGGCAGGGTTCCATAGGGCAGGGTGGGCAGCCTTGGAGTGGCAGCCTGCTGTATATTCCTTGCAGGAGAACTGAGAGGCTATGTTTGATCGTTTACCGCCACTCACCTTGCATGCAGAATACACAGACAACAGTGGGGTGGGCATGTTCCCTGCTGCAGAGGCTATGTTTATCACCAAACCCTTCTTTCGCTGAGCCATGCCTGGCATTACTATACTGCTCATCTGTAATTACAAAATAATTATTTGCAGGTGACTCAACATAAACTTGTTTACCTAAATTATAAAGAACCCACCCAATCCAATGTTCTTTTTTTTTCTTTTTTTTTAATATAATAAATTCACAATCATCTGACAAAACAACAACAAAGGAAATCACAAAAAGTAATAATCCATTAATAAAATCTATTTAACCTCATTAAAAGATTGCTTAACAGATTGTTTATTGTAACTGATTGTTTCAAGCAGTTTTTGCAGAGAGGATTTAAATGTCCAGGTTGGAATGACAACCACACTTTTTACCCAAGTCTGATCTGTATTGGTACCACTCCCAACGAAAAGGGAAAAATGCTGCATAATCAGTTTAACTCTTTCAAGATATGAATATTCTTTACGTTAAAGAGTCATACCTGTAAATACAATCTTTTCTAAATGCAAAATCAATTATGCTCTGATAAAAAGTTCTGATTTTATATCGAAAATACTTGTACATGTACTTGTATGCACAATTTCTTATTTAACAAGCTGCCATAGTTCTGATGAATTCAAAACAAAGATATCATTATGCAATTAGAAGACCATAAGTATAACAAAAGCTGTTCTAGGACGAAGTGCTGGATTTTTCTGAGCTTTTCAAGTGTGTCTGGCATTGGTATGAACCAAAACAGTGGAAGGCATACACCTTTACCTATGAAAATACACACTTGTATACCTCAGCTCTTATTTAAACCCTTTCCCACTTAGAAACATATTTTAACGCATTTGTAGTCCATTAGAAAGTTACAATTAATTTAAGACCTTCCTTACTGGGTTCAAGTTTTAAAGGCTTCATTTCTAACCCTTAAATACTGATGAGCAGCAAACAGCATAAAACCTGAACAGACTGCGAGTTACTTGTAAGCTATTCTGGTTTAATGCTGTTTGCACATAACGTCAGCCATTTTCACTTTGCTTCTGAGTGGGAAAGGGTTAATCATAATTTAAGAGCTTTTGCTAGTAATTTTAGTCCTCTTTAACTTAAGAGAGGATTTGTCAAAGCATACATTAATAAGAAATCAGTGTCTGAGACTAAATTAAGACAAGAGGGTCAAGATGGCCCTCGTTCACTCACCTGAGAGGAGTCGGTTCATTCAATCTTTACCAAACGTCAAACTTGACATAGATATTTTCCAGACAATCATCCTGGTCAAGTTTCGTCATTATTGAACCAAAACTCTGGCATATGGAGTGTTTTTGTTTTTGTAAGATTTGACCTGGTGACCTTTATTTTGAGTTGACACCCCTTACCAAACATCAAACTTTGCTTACAAAAACAAGGCCTGTTTGTAAAACATGCATGCCCCCCATATGGGTTGTCGGTTGTAGTGGCAGCCATTGTGTGCATACGTTTTTTGTCACTGTGACCTTGACCTTTGACCTGAAAGTCAATAGGGGTCATCTGCCAGTCATGATCAATGTGCCTATTAAGTTTCATGATCCTAGGCCTAATTATTCTTGAGTTATCATTAGGAAACCATTTTACTGTTTCGAGTCACTGTGACCTTGACCTTTGACTTAGTGACCTGAAAATTAATAGGGGTCATTTGCCAGTCATGATCAATGTACCTATGAAGTTTCATGATCCTAGGCGTAAGCATTCTTGAGTATTAATCCAGAAACCATTTTACTATTTTCAGTCAGTGTGACCTTGACCTTTGACCTAGTGACCTGAAAATCAATAGGGGTCATCTGCCAGTCATGATCAATGTACCTATGAAGTTTCATGATCCTAGGCGTAAGCATTCTTGAGTTATCATCCGGAGACCATTTTACTGTTTCGAGTCACTGAGACCTTGACCTTTGACCTAGTGACCTGAAAATCAATAGGGGTCATCTGCCAGTCATGATCAATGTACCTATGAAGTTTCATGATCCTAGGCGTAAATATTCTAGAGTTATCATCCGGAAACCATCTTACTATTTCGAGTAACTGTGACCTTGACCTTTGACCTTCTGACCTGAAAATCAATAGGGGTCATCTGCCAGTCATGAACAATGTACCTATGAAGTTTCATGATCCTAGGCATAAGCATTCTTGAGTTATCATCCGGAAACTATTTTACTGTTTCGAGTCACTGTGACCTTGACCTTTGACCTAGTGACCTGAAAATCATTAGCCGTCATCTGGCAGTCATGATCAAAGTACCTATGAAGTTTCATGATCCTAGGTGTAAGCATTCTTGATTTATCATCCGGAAACCATTTTACTATTTCGAGTCACTGTGACCTTGACCTTTGACCTAGTGACCTGAAAATCAATAGGGGTCATCAATGTCACAAATGTTCTGACCAAATTTCATGAAAATTGGACCAAAAATGCGCCTTCTAGTGTTCACATGTTTTCACTATATACATATAGAGAAAAATGCCCCACCCACTGGCGGCCATGTTTTTTCACCAATCTGGACCATTTTCGAACTCGTCCGAGATATCAATAAAACCAATGTTTTGACCAACTTTCATGATGATTTGGCAAAAATTGTAACTTCTAGAGTGTTTACAAGGTATCTCTAAGCCAAATAAGGAAAACTGCCCCCACCACGGGCGGCCATGTTTTTCAATGGACCAGAACCACTTTTGAACTCAACCAACATATCATTAACACAAACATTTTGACAATGTTTCATAAAGATTGGGCATGAAATGTGACTTCTACAGTGTTTACAAGGTTTTTCTTTTTTTTTACCTAGTGACCTAGTTTTTGACCCGGCATGACCCAGTTTCGAACTCAACCAAGATATTATTTGGACAAAGCATCTGACCAAGTTTCATGAAGATCGGAAAAGAAATGTGCCCTCTAGAGAGTTTACGAACAAATGTTGACCGACTGACGACAGACAAAGACCGGTCACAAAAGCTCACCTCGGCAATCAGGTGAGCTAAAAGCTAAATTGTCTCAAATTAATTGTTTGTAAAGAGAATTAACCTGGGATTTTTTTGTTTTTATTTCTATGAATATTTTTCTCTTCTGCCAAAAAAGATTTGCAATCCCAAAACTTATATCGATCCAAGTTATGTTTGCTTCTTAAATATTATAAAGAAGTATTTGATCTTAAGCTATATAGACAAAACCATTTGTGCATATTAATTTCCTAGTAATACTAATAGTGAACAGCAATACTATTTAAGGTTAATATTAGTCCTATCAATTTTAAATCTCAAATTATATAGGCAAATTTGACCATGAAAGATTCCCGCTTTATCTTTCTATTACCATGGTGACAGATGTGCAGTTGACGTGTAGAAGGTTCATGAACAACTGAAAAAATAATACAACAGAAATTGTATTAAAAATAATTAGCAATTACATGATTAAATACTGGTTGATAAAATAACTCAGAATTTCATACATTTTGAGGCTACTTAATTACAAATTCTGTGCAGTGGCTTGCACAAGTAGCTTATTCAGATTTTTCTATGCAAAAAATACTCTCATTTCATTCAACAGCATATCAAACATATTTTCTTACACATATGAATGATATAATACTTACACAACAAACCTGCTTACCTTTTCTCTTTCACTAATATCAAGGAAGAACTCCGGAAAATCATATGACAGCCCAACATTGTTAACTGGAACGGAATTAAGAAGAATTAATTGCACAAATTTTAGGAAATTCAAATAGTAAGTCAAGAAATTGTTACTTCAGATCCAATTTAGTATTTTAGAACACAAAGTAAGCATTTTTAATAAGGTTAACGAAGAGAGAAAAGAACAGGCAACAACACTTTTGTTAACTTAAAATTTTATTAGCAAACACACTAAAGCCAACTTAGTCTACAACAAAACAATGTTTGTATCTTCTCGCCATTTTAAAATTATGACTTTTACCCATACAAATTTACTTTTAATTGTATTATTGATATATTTATAACTTTGAAACAAGTAATGATAAAACTTAAACAAAACAGAAAATACTAAACATTAAGATATCACATAAATGGATATCACATCTCCAAACTATTTATATCATATACTTACCAGCTCTATTTCTAAATGTCATTTGGGATTTTGATACTGGATTTGGGAGGAAAAGATTGCAATTGGGGTTATAGCCAGGCCAATTGTTAATTTTGGCTATCAAAACAGCCCCCTAAAAATCCCTGTTCTTACTATTAATATGATTAATAGCTGTATTTAACCCTTTACCACTTAGATACGTATTTTGACGCATTATTAGTCCCTAAGAAGATCTTTCTTACTAGATTCAAGTTTTAAAAGTTTCATTTCTTCCAACCCTTAGATACTGATGAGCAGCAAACAGAATAAAAAACATGAACAGACTGTGAGTTGCTCGCAGGCTGTTCTGGTTTTACGTTGTTTGCACACACCCATTTTCACTTTGATTCTGAGTGGGAAAGGGATCAAATGTGGCCAAATGAATCAAAACAAACTGACAGACTGGGATCTAGCTTTTCCCACCTAGAATGCCTATCTCCATGCCTTGAAGTTGGGACCTGATGTTTTCATAGATGGATGTGCCCAGTGAAAAGTCAGCTGCTATGACCTTGGTCTTCACACGGAAACTTGACTCTGAAATTGTCACACAGCTTGAATTTATACCAAATGGCCACCGAGCGTATATCTCATCTAGAGTCCGTGAAAATGTCATGCACGATAATTAAGAATTGAATAGCATTTTTCTGCATTTCATCGGTGTATGAAGTGTAAGGAAAATTACGCCTAATTTGCATAAACGCCGACAGCATTATTAGGTGTATTTTTCCTGACAGTTCATACACGGATGAAATGAGGAAATAGCCTATTCAATTCTTATAATTACCACACAAAATGATCTTAAAGCTGAAATTCTATCAAGGTAAGGGTCATAAAAGTCATTTTTAATCTAGCGTATGAATCTATTTTCAGTTTAGGTTTCATCTCCGTCAAACGAGTATATCGGTGAAGTTTGCGCAAAAAGTATAACGTTATTTTGCTATTGACCAATAAGAAACAGCGCCATTAAGTTTCCCGCAAAACGTAACATCATTTTGGCAACTTGTTAATGACCTGAAAGTAGCGCCACGAAGACTCAGCCTAGTATTCATGTTTAAATTTGCAATGAAGTGGGTTCATTGGAAAATGAAAAACCGATCACATAAACAAATTATCATCTCAGAATGCAGCATTCCTATGAATGTGACAGAAGTTGTAATTATTATATAATTAAACACTTTGGATCAAGCAGATTCATTTGAAATGTGTGCACTTCAACATTCGTATTTTATAAACACCGATATAAATACACATGTATGTTGTTTTCATTCTGAAGCTTTATCATACCATATGCCTGTTTACAAAATTTTCCATTTAATTCGCAATAAAAATTATTCTTACACTGTATCAGACCTAAAATGTGTCCTGACTGCAAACACATTAACTAGTCTGGTAGTATGTAAACGAGAAAATTCATTGAATTGATATACCTCACCAATATGCTTCTGGACACATAAGTGTTATATTTGACACTCAAAAAAGCATTTTTTTAAGATACAAAGGGCCATTACTCCGTTATTAACAGATGGTGTACAATGCCATTTGGCGTGCATCATCCTCTTATCCATATATATACTCATACCAAGTTTCAATGAAATCTGCTACAAAGCAATTCCAAGATATGGCTCCGGACGGAAGGAAAGACGGACGGACGGACAATGCCAAAACAATATCCTTCCGCCTATGGCGGGGGATAATAAATGCTTCTTGAGATCATGAAATGACCCCATATACAATGTATAATGGTACTGTCTATGAAAACAGCATTTCTAAAACAACAAACACCCATTTCAGGGAGAAGATCATGAAGACTTATGTATTTTCTGTAAGATTAAAATAATAATAAATGGTATCAAAGATGTTAGATGTATTTTATAAATGTTTTAAATTAGATTTATCAACTCTAACTGTACCAAGAATTCTTTTCTATATATATTGGCAAGATGATCAACTGTTATTTCTATACCATTTCTATCATTTCAATAAAAGTATTAGGTTTTAAGCGAGTACATACCATTTTAATGTAAACATTTTAAATATTTTCGCAATCTCAGGCAAATGCATGATAAATTTGTCTCACGAATGTTAACTTTAGTTTAATAGTATACAACAAGTCATGTTTAATCATATTGATGCAAAACCAAACATTGTGTTTATGTGTAACTAGTAGGAACAAACTACCTTACACAAACTTTTTTTTCCAAACACTGTTCATGACTTTTGAACGTAAACATGGTTTATGTTTAATTTTGTGTATGCAAAAACATGTATCACCAACATAGCGCTTGAACTAATCACATCAAAGAAAAAGTCTGTATGGAGTTATGGGAGAGAGCTATCATGTGCTTTGAGGGGTCAAGGGTTCAAGCCCAAGGCAGGCATAATTTATTTTTATTCTACGAGTTTTATTTTAATTATTTTACTATAAAAATAGTCTGAATACTTAAGTTTCGTTATTATTATTTTGATGGCAATTCTAGAAAAAGGCCACCCTGTAAATATTCCACAATGCAGATATAATAAAGATTCAATTTCGAATTTTACCAATTTCGCTGGCAACATCTTGCAGTTTACTAAGTGTGCGACTGATCAGCACTATGTTGATGCCGTATTTAGCCAGCTGCCTGGCATACTCCTTGCCAATGCCATCTGTAGCACCCGTCACAACTACAAGAGTATAAAAGAAAGCTAGTCAAAAGTAAGGCATTTATTCCCTGTTGAGGAGGCCGAGGGTCACATACCGGTAATACAATGTACGCCCCTCATTTCAAGAGAATTACATTTTTTTATTTCTACAAAATCATGAAATTTACTCAAAATTCCAAGTTAACCTGAGAAATGTATTCACTTTTCTCATGATGTTAAATGTTTTCATACTTCTCATTAAATACAGAGACAAGGCATTTCACAAATCAAAAATATTTCATTGTATCACAGCAGCCATGAGATGAATGGCCATATAAACATTTCCTTACCAATAAGTTAAACCAACTTGGATTTAAATTCAGTGCTCTACCAAGTGAGTAAGGCTGCTCAATAAATTTGTCGTTGATGGCTCGGGTACTACTTAAAAGTACCCAGAGTACTCTTTAAGTATACTTAAATGTACCCCAGGACTGAGGTATGGAAAATATACTAAAACATACCTAACAATACTAACACTAAATTGTTTGTTGTCAGCTCTGCCTCATTTTTTCTAATTAATTATGTTCATATTTATGCAATATTCTGTTAAATTGCCCTTATATTATCAACACACATGCCATACATTTTCAGGTCCAAATCAGGACATTCCATTAAAAAAAGTCGGGACATTTGACCAAAAAGCGGGACACCTAAAAGGATCAATCATGCCACCTTTACTGTAGTCATTAATCTGTTTATTACTTAAAAAAGCGCATTATTTCTGGCAAGTTTTTACAATAAATGTGTGTACGAGTTTATGAACACAGATGTTCTCCATTTTCCAGAAGTAAATTATGTGCACTATGTGGATGAATCCATAACCTGAAATTGGAGCCTGCCACTATTTGAGTTCAATTTGGGACAGATGCATGTGTAATCATTCAACGCTATGTGCGCGAATCAAGCACTGTTTTCATTCAACCAATCATCAATTAACTCTAAATTTAGATTGATGCAATATGTATAAATTATTTTCTGAAAATCGGTCAAAAACGAAAGTAAATTTATGTCAAACATCAATATGTATCGGCTAGCGCTCAATTTTTTTTATTTAGTATATCGAAAAAATCGAGCGCTAACCGATAATACAAAGCTGGTGTTTTGATGGGTTTTTAAGCCTCAGGTGGTATAATACACAGAATACTGCGTAATAGTATCTTTGGACTTGATTTTGGCCATGAAATACAAAAGCAGTCTGCTTTTAATACACTACGTTCGATGCATCTCTCGCTAGCAATAAGAGACCCCTATCATAAAAAACACCATGGTGTGAATGCCTGTTAAAATCAGTACTTCGCCGATAAATCGCTGATAAGGTGTCAAAAACAACACTGGATCACTCGACTAGTAGATAAGGTTTGTTAATAGGTAGTTCTGACTACCATAACTTTAAATGTCGCTTTTTATGATTTTTGACCGGCGCGACTTTACAGTTATGGACCAACCCCATTAGAAAAGTCAACCAGAAATTCACGAAAAGTTTACAGTTAACAAAGACCGGTCCATAACAGCTTTTAAATGCAGTTATTGGCCCAAATTAACCACTTGATCGGAAAGATTGACATTTTTCACATTTAACTGATATATTCTTTCACAAAATACTATCTTAAACATTTCAAATTAATATATTCTGCTCTTATATATCGAGAAAAACAGCGATGTGACCGACATTCTTGAAATGCGAATCTCCCAAGATTTCACGGTCATATGACGTTATTTCTATTTTTTAGTAACATACCATGTGCTCAAGTGTTTTCAAATTCAAATGACATTTCCCAGTATTTCAGATTATTCTGGCTTGTTTTGTAAACAAATTGTAGTGTAAATACAAACTCAAAGTAAATATTATTTAAAACTGCCTGATTCACACTGAAATCAGTCTTATAATCCACCAAACATAAGTAAGATAATTTTGAGACATTTGAACCTTAAAATATTCCTTGATGCAGTAATTTATATTCATTCACCAATATATGTAGAAATGTATCCAAGAAAATGAGCATTCTCTGATTTATAGCGTGACATAAATATGTTACGACTCTGGTTGACTTTCCATACGGGGTTGGCTTCAGAGTACAGGTATGTCAAAACTATATAAACTGTACGCTGAAGTTTCTTTAGCTTGTTAATAGGGGCAATAAAGGGATTAGCGATGGCAATTAAATTAGCACGACGGTGTCTAAATAGCTAATTTTAGTGTGATGTTATAGAATGTTTGTCGTTTTTATGAATGTCAGGGCAAATTGTGTCACATCGGAACACCAGGAGAAACACCCCCAAAAGCAGAACTGTCACGCCAAGATCGGGACGTCTGGCATGTATGATTATCAAACCTCAATAGCATGTCGAGGCAGGTTTTGTTCAAAGCAAATTTTGCTTTGTAATCAGAACTCATTGATTGACAAAAACAACACTGTTTCATGGTGTTCAGCTGTAAGATTTTACAACATGAGATTTTTGTCGGGAAAAAAACTCTGGCACAACCTAATATTAGCGGAGGATGTTTGAGTATAAGTTTAGAGCCCCGGGTTGATTCTAGTATACTAAAGAGTCCCAGGATACTGTTTAGTAGTGCCTAAGCTGACAATGACCAATCGAGCATGACCCAGCCCAACTTCCCCAAATCAAGCTCATTTGATTTAAAGATCAGTCAGCGCTTTTTTCTTTCACAGGTGATTGTCTGGTACTGGTACTTGTAGCCACATCATTTGAAATTGATACTGGATTTAATGTGTTGATCATAATGATCGTAATAAGCAATCAAAAATAAATTATGTGCGGGTAAAATATACGCAATGGCATTGACACAATTTATTTGAGCCATAGACGTATAAGTTGTGTGTAACCTTTGAACTTAAAATAAGCCCATACCTGCCCACTGCCCATACGATCTGAGTTTAACACCAACATCACGACATTTTCCAAAAACATAAAGTTGGATCCAATTCAAAATAGTAATACTAAATTTCAAAGCAACGTAGGAGGCCGAAATGGCACCAACTACTGCGAGATATTCAGTCGCCGACCCTAAGATTGATCGCACCAGTTCGGTCGCCATGTTGGACGCTTCTCGAAAGGTTAAAGGTCGTATCGCGTTGAACTAAACACGCCGAATATTTGTTATGACCAATCTCCACGCAGAGTTGTCGTTCCTTGCTCTCACATACAACTCTGCGAAATGCTCAGCTTGCCATTTTGTCTATAAAATAGGTAAAACCGAACAAACGCATTCAATGTATATTTGATTGGATATTTAAGATCGCATGCATTAAATTAAGAAATATGACTTTTAAATGTACGATAAATCGTGCAAAAACTTGCGAGTTTTAATGCAACTCTTTGAAACTAATTTATTGCCCATTTACGCAGATGGAATCATTCCACGCACTTCACAAATGTGAACATATTTTTTTTTTTTAGTGACGTTAGGAATTGCTTCGACGTGTGTTTGTATGTTGGTTTCTTTACATAAAAAAACCCCATATCAATTTTATAATAATGAATTAAGACTGTTTTTAGATATCATGGTATGAGATGGTTTTCTTTAATGCAGTGAATTCAATGTAACCGTCGTGCAAGAGATTGTTTAGTTTTCTGTAACCTCAATAATGAACGCTCGGAATGATCATGACATAAATCAATCTGAACGCATCGGACAGTGACTACACCACACCGTCACACAAACGATCGCCGATATGGCGGAATTGTCCGAGGTGTCCCGATTGGACATAAATGAGCACTCTGGATCAGCAGACGATTTATTTCATAAATCTTACGGAGGAATCCGAGATAGCCGAAGTATCACGATTGATAAATGAGACGCTTTCATAACAATAGTCCGTTCCGAGCCCAACACAAAGGTGAATGTAATGTAACCGTCGTGCAAGAGATTGTGTTATGACAAGTATTACCAAACTTCTATTAGCCATTTTCTTCTCGCGGTATCTTGCAATTCGATATCGAGCTATTCTATGAATCAATCAAATCTCTGCGCGTATTTCGATATATCACTGAAAATTGACTGGATCATAGCATTATCCCGCAGTGATTACGACCCATGCTTCCATTTCAAAGCACGTGGTGATGTTAGATTTAAATAAAACAGGGATTATACAAACATAGGTCCCTGAAGCTGAATAGAATAGCCATTATATATCAATGTAAACAAGGACTATCTTTAAACAATATATTTTGCCTGACTTAAGTAAGAAAATGTACGTGTCTGAGTAATTAAATTAAAAACAAAGGTTGTTGTTTTTCAAATGCCGCACATCCGACGCGTGAATTGTGTTTTGTTAAGTCAGGGACCTGTTTGTATAGGTTCCTGGTTAAGTTCACGTATATTCAAACCACACACCAGTGTTCGTTAATAAATCATATACTAAGGGAGATCTTATGATATGTATCCTTACAACGCTTACAATGATTTTATTTTTTCGCCATCAAGATATTTAGATTTTACTCGGTTTCTTTTCGACACATTCAAATCGCACGACCAGAGCCGCGTCGTTGGAAAATGGGTCTTATGGCGTTTTGACCAGCGTATAAAATCACACAAGGCTTCGTTGTCACATTAGCTTTCTCCTGACAATACTTCGAGATGAGCAGCATTCGTAAATACGGGTATTTGTCCATAATTCGGACAGTCTATTTTAAAGCGTTCTTTCACTATATTTTTTCGACCTTGTTTTCGCTTATCTGGTGACACTTCGATACTTAAACATGTCACACCAAAAGTTTTGAAAATATATCGTATTTAGTAAGAAATATGTTAAATATTTATTTTAAAAATAAATTACAAAGTTGTAGTTATCTCAAAGCAGAGAAAGAAGAGTTCAAAAATAAAATCATCGCGCATTGATGTATTGTTTTGACTAATCGAGTACGGCAAATATTTGTTGTTAGATAATTGAACGATTTCTCTTTTATCATCACACAGCACTATTTCGGTATTGTTTGTTTCCTCATCGTGGAAGCAATGAAAGATTAAGTGACCGAGTACTAACCCGGAAATTCAGCGAGATAGATTTAAATGCGTCACTGTACATGTACCTGACCTAAAATGTGTGTTACCCTATGTGTTGTATGAGCATGCAGAGAGTTGTACGGAATTCCTTATACTGAGCAGAGTTACATATTATACTCTGTACACCACCGAAGCAGTGATGCGGCCAAGGTTGTTTTTTTCGGCGTAAGCTGTATTAAGCCAGCTTTTCACCCTGACTTGACCTTTGTAAGTGTCCAATAATATTCAAGTAAAATTTCCCGCGGCTAGGTACGAATGCATACACTTCATTTATTCCATTGGCTGATTTAAGTATAACACCAGAACATTGGAAACATATCCGCGTCTTTGTAACACTGTTTTACTGCATGAAACAATTTTATCTCTAATGAAAAGGCTCAATAGATAGAACAGTTTTACAATCAATTTTCGACATAAATACAGTTTGTTCGTTCACCTTTTATTTTCAGAGAATTACCAGCGCAAAAGCGTTTATACTGAAGGCTATATATTCTCATATTTAGTACTTACTTGCATTGCATTTCAGCCCGCGAGGTTTCGGGTCAATTCGCGGCCAGTGTGTGAAAGTCAGAGTTTATATACAGTTCATCACCGGAGTTCGCAGAAGGGGTTGCGATCTTTTCATTGAAGGAAAAAATTGGAATCTATGCTATTTTTGTCTGATGGAGTAAATAGTTCATTTAGTCGCTTTGTCGATATATCAATATTTTAGGCACAGCTGTTGCCTTGGTCGTGTACAGTTGGCGTAAACAAACCGTCGTTTCAGCAGCAGAATTGTTACCTAACTTTAATGCATCGCATTCCAATCCGCAAGGTATCAAGGTCAGTTTGCGGTCAGTTGCAAAAATCTTTATATAAACGCCGTCTCGTAAACTTTGTGCACTTGAAGTCTGTTTTGATCAGAAAGATACTAAATAAAGATATTCGGCGATATTATTGTGGTATGTTAATCATCGATTTTTAATATGTTTTCAACATTTGCATGATAAGGACCAATTTTGATAAAATTAATTAGAAATATTTATCCATTTAGACCAGTTTATTAAGCATGAGCACAATAATTCACTATACTATAATTATGCAATTAAATAAGATTCGAGTATTGCCGGCGGACATATATGCACTCGTTTATTTTCATGTTTCTTGTGTTTTTCTAGATATTTCTTGTTAGTATTATGTAAGTGAAAAGCTGGGTTAATCAGCCGAAAAATCGTAATATCAATTGTATTTTACATATTAATTGTACTGAAGCCATAAAAACAAAGGGGGCAATCATGTGACAAAAATAAAACTGGGAACGTCCATGTAATGACAGGTGCTTTTCGCCGATTTATTATGTTTATTATTTTTTGTTGATTTTTAAATGCCGCTCATTTCAGCTATATCAGAAGTAAAGTGATAATCGTTTATTTCGTACTAATATTCGCTTTTTATATCCACTTTACTCGCTATGAATTGTTTAACGGCATCTGCAATTTTATGGGTTCCGTCAATGCAACCAATGACAGAAAGGTATCCCCGAACCAGGAAGAAATAATAAGTCACTCGGCGTCGGTCTTCGTCGCTGGTTGGGAACTTAATTAAACGGTCATTTAGTCCGAAAATAGCATCAACGACAGCGGTAATAACCCGAGAAACAGTAGTTTATAAATTGGCTTCAGAGGTTCTATCGACTTGGATTCAGACAGTCCTAAAAGAATAAGAAGGTAGACAGCCGAATTTATTCTCCACTTCTGTGTCAGTCACTTCCAGCCTGTCATCGTCGTCTTGTTCTGTTTGATGTCTCTTTAATCAGTTATATTTCTAGCTGCAGAACTTGTATCGTTCTCTATTGAAATGGTCGCGTTTACTCGTGAATGGGCTGAATACTCGATCCGTGCTTCCTGACACTAACGTTCGTGACAATCATCTTATTGCTCGCCTTTCATAAAAAAGGAATATCTGGACTTTGACCAGACACTGAACGCATTAACGGTAGCAAAACTGAAAGCAAATGACACTTCAGCGAACGTTTTTGAAGACCGCGAAGGTATGGTACCTAAAAGCATCACCAACTGCGACAGGGTATACTTAGGTATGACGCGCATGCTACAATTCTCGACAACAGAACAAGCGCTGATACCGAATAAGTTCTTCTCTGATTTTTGTTAGATGGACCACGACATCGCCCTTGGGCATTTAATGGTTTATAACATCAACGCCGCAATGAAGTAAGGGTTGTTCCGTCTCTTTTCAACCCTTCCCCACTCAGAAGCAAAGTGAAAATGGCTATGTTCAAACATTATAAAACCAGAACAGCCTGCAAGTAACTCGCAGTCTGTTCCGGTTGTATGATATTAGCTGCCCATCAGTATCTAAGGCTTGGAAATGAAGCCTTTAAAACTGAAATCTAGTTAGGAAGGTCTTCAAATAAATATAACTTTCTAAAAACTACACATGCGGTAAAATACGTATCTAAGTGGGAAAGGGTTAAATGTGTCTGCTTGGTCGTGTTAGCATTTTGCGACGCCCGAATATATCAGATTCAATCACGTTGCTGGCGACAGTTGCTGGGGATTCCTTAAAGTCTCTATAACGCTCAAAATCAACGACAATTTCGTAAAGAATTTCGTTAAATAAAGTTATCCCCTAAACAATCAGTGTTCCTTATAGCAAGAGCCACAATTTCAACGCAGGATTTGGTATGATAACATAGATTTTTGTAGATACAAAATGCTCGTTTCGATTTATTTGTGACACAATAAATTCCATATTAATTTCCCGCGAATATATCTATTCATACGACACACCAACACTAAAATTGTACCAATACATAACAATAATAAAAACGAGCATTTTGTATCTACAAACATCTATTTTACCAGACCACATCTGGCGGTGAAATTTCGGCAATTGCCATAAGGAACAATGATTTTTAATTGTTAAGCTTTATTTTACGAAATAATGTACGAAATTTTCGTTGATTTTGTGTAGTAATGTTACTTTAAGTTAATTTCATGCAATCCGACGTCGCTGACATTCAATTTGAGACTTACGTTAATGAGTTCGTAAACGATCGTTATTTTAATAAGTAGTACGACGTTTAATAAGTCGTGCTTAATATTATAAATAATGTTCACATACTATTTACAAATATAAGCAACAATTTGGAGCACTCGGTACACAGTAGGTTAACGTCCTCCACTCTTATAAATCGTTAGTGCTTCTTCAACAACGGGAGTCAATTAACAACAAGTGTTTTATAAGACTTCCGTTTCCACAAGAACGCGCCGTGGTGTGTCAGGACTCTTGATCTTTGGAGACCAGACTGTTAGTAACAAGGTAAAGTGATGTAACGTTTACATTATTTAAGCTGTACATACAACGTTGTTGACTCACCTCTAGTAACATATATATTCTATGGGTCAGCTTGATATTATGCCTAAGTATAGTATTGCTAGACCGACTTTCATTCAGAAAGGAATTATAGAAATGCGGTAAAACTCATTGTCTTCGCGTTGTCTAAATTTGTGCGCTGATTTATTTTAACTACCTGTTGCGATGCCTGCTTTGCTGAATATTGTTTTGCTTATATACGTAAGTATTGATGCACGATTTTTATTCTTATTTATATGAGGTTTTAACCAGTTTAAACTGAAATTGTTTTAGCAGTTTACTTTACCGTCTTGATATGACTCAAACACTTTAACATGAAGACAAATCCTATTCAACAAAACAAAATGAGCCAAGCTCTGTGAAAAGGTGGTTTAATGCATGTGCGTAAAGTGTCGTTCCAGAGTAGCCTTTGCAGTCCGCACAGGCTAATCAGGGACGACACTTTCCGATTATGTTATATTTTCTGTTTAAAGAAAGTATCTTCTTAGAAAAAATCCAGTTAAGCTTTGTCTCTGATTAGCCTGTGCTAATTATCACATGCTAATCTGGGACGACACTTTACGCACATGCATTTAACCCCCTTTTCACGGAGCCCGGCTAAACATAAGAGGCTTTTAACCGTTGAAACTATATTTATCACATGCTATACCCTGTTTCCCATGTAATATAACCATAACACATATTTTTGTCTTACACATGTGTAATATACTTTTTTAGCGTTTTCATTGGCTTAGGTTTCGTTTGATTGACCAATCGCATTTTGATATTTTGCCGAAATGACGCTGCAACGTCAAATGACGTCACGAAATTGCTAGCTTACAAACAAAATGCCTGAACTCGTTTAATAAAATATGGTATGATATGACAACTCGTGCTAGATCCTATATATACTGTATGGATATCTAACCTACGGCTGGGCAATAATGCACCGTACGATATTACCGTCCAAAATAGACAAATGGAATATGTACTCTTATATTCAGTTATAACGGCATTAACATATATGTACATTTGTTTTAAAATTACCGTTGTTTAAATGCTTAATGACATTTATTTGTTTTATTCAATTAAGTGTTTGATTAAGTTCACAACATGATGATAAAAATGAATTCCTATTTGTTTTAATTTGTTTCGTCGTATCAAAAAATATTTCAGTTCGGCGGCCAACTAGGCTGAATTGTTCATGGGTGAGGATGTGCTCAATACGTTTGTCCAAAAAATGAAACATTGCAGAGTGTTTTACCTTTTTGACCGTAAAAACGTATCTGATGTGTACGATATTTTGCCTGTACATGTATTCTGTTTTGAATAAAGTTGGACACATTGGACACACCGAAGTGGACTATTGTTCACCGAAACTCGTTTAAGATACATGCGAACGATATTTAGTAAACATAATATAGTGTCGAATCGATTGTCACCTGTCAATTGAAATTATATTCAAACAAGAGCTGTCTCCATAGGATGATATATGCCCGCGAAAAACGCTTTGATAAAAGATGTAGAAACCTAAACGCGAACCCTTAGTTCAAGGTTAATATCACAGGGGTCAAAATTTGTGTGCGTATGGAAAGGCCTTGTGCATATACACATGCATACCAAATATGAAGGTTACATCTGAAGCGACATACAAGTTATGAGCATTTTTCGAAACCTAAACGCAAAGTGTGACGGAAAGACGGACGGACAGTGCGGTCACTATATTCCCTCATTCGGGGGCATAAAAATGGAAAGAATGGTTGCTTAATCTTACCTTAGCAGTCTGACGATTCTCACGATAATGATTTTATTCCTCTGCGTATTCCGAGTGTCTGGCGTTATTACGTCTTACGAATTTCGACTGACACCTTTTACAAGGTAATTCCATTTTAAAATTGTGTACGTGAATAAGGTTCTATATCGCTAAAAAAGTTATTTTCGAAAAATTCCATCCCACAACTTGACAAATTATGATAATTGCGCAGTCGAACGTGCGCACGCACGCTAACAGTATATATTCACAACACAAACTACTTAGTATTTTGAGATTGAGACCTGATGTTCTAGCAGTTTCAAACAAATGTTACAAAGTCGGACCAGTTTTAGATTGTATGAATTAGTTCAAATTGTGATAAAATGCTCATTGTGATAGCTCTAGTTAACGACTGAAAACAGAGTAAAAATGCCGTTAACATAAAAAACTGAAAATGTTCGGAAGAATCAGCAAACACTCACAACAGTATTAACTCGTAAGTATTAGAGATGCTTTTAAATTCTCATTCATATGGGTAAATCACCATATTACTCCCATTCCTCGGCTTTAAGATATATTATGCAGGCCAGTGGAAACTTCTTAAAGGTCCGTTCCTTTGTTTCGTCTAAAAGAACAGACGAAGATGTTTAATTACGATGTCGAGTCGACTTTTTTTAACACGCTGTAAAACATATATATATATATATATATATATATATATATATATATATATATATATATATATATATATATATATATATATATATATATATATAATGTATATGTCATATATCTTTATTTATTCAAAATTAAAAATCTACAATAAAATATCATAACTTTTTTTCCAAGTTTTTGTGTGTGAAATATGGGAAACAAATTCATAAAATTACCAATTCATCAGTTTGAAAAAAGATCTATTGATGGAACGAATACTGATAATACGAGATTCAATTCTAGCGCAATTATACTCAATTACGTGTGACGTACATAATAACAAGTTCACCGAGATTTACCCATATGACCGTTCCATGTTAAGTGTCGGAGTAAGTTCGAGATGCAAGAGAGGCTCCGATTTTGAGACGACCCCGTGGTCTTTAAGTACCAGGTCTGTAACGCTTTGTACTCAGAACCTCGGTAAAGTCTCGTGCGAAAGGCGAGTAAGTATGTGCGGGTCAAGCTTGGGATCAAACATACGACCAAGGCGGCAGTGTGTTACAGACCACCGAACCTCTCCACGAAGACTTGCACCTAATCATTGTTAATATTTTAGCTTCGTTCCGGGAAAACTGGGCTTAATGCATGTGCGTAATGTGTTGTCTTGGATACGAATATGCAGTCCGAACATTCTAATCAGAGACGACACTTTCCGCCTATACTAGATTTAGTTAAGAAGAGCATTCGTTTAAACGAAAAATCCCATACAAGGGGTAATTATCGTCCCGCGCATTGCACAGTCTAATCCGGGACAATAATTTACGCACACGAATTAAGCCTAGTTTTTCCAGAACACGGCTCGTTATTTCTTACAGCTATTGCCCGCCGTTGACGGCACCGGGTACATCCAAACAAAGTTCCGCGAATTCGTCAACATCAACGGCCAGCGATACGACGGAACATGCTGTGGGCCGGCACCCTGGTTGTGGGGATCGAGAAAAAAGACCAACTGCGGCGAGCCCTGCAAACACGCCTTTGTCATATGCATGGGAAACGTTACACAGTACGTCCAGATGCTGTTACTTTTAGCTCTCGTGAGCATTTGTGATCGTCTTTTATCCGTCGTTCTTAGTTATTCGTCTGTCGATCGTCTTGTGTCGCCAACACTAACCTTTTGATCACTGCAGATGCAATATTAATTGCTCAATGTTCATGAAACTTAGTCAGGACGTTGGTCTGAATATTATTTAGACCGAGTGTGAAAATGGGTAATTCACTGTCAAAAGCGAAGTCAGTAAGCCTAATTGACATATCAGCATGTGTACACTCTAGATTTCACTGGTTCGGTAAGTCTTCACGATAATTGCTCAGAACCATTATTCTAAAGCTATTTTGAAAAAGTTAGAAAATAGCTCTCTTTCTTAAAAAAACCTTTTTTTACCATATATTTTGGAAGTTCACCACATATGTTTTTATTGAAACGTGTGAGCAATACCTGCTATAAGGTAAGTGTATTTTCCTTGGGTCTCAGGTGAGCGCAGTATGGCCTTAGGGTTTCTTTTTATTTGTTATGCATTGATTTTTCGAGGTTCGTTTACGTCTGGACTTAGTGGCAGTCTCAACTACCTGCCAAATTTTACTTTCTGTCACATCAACATTTGGGGCAAAGTTAAAATCATAATTGCAATGTCAAGAACTTTATTTTTACTTAAATATGCTTAATTTGTCGAGGTTGCGTACTGCAAAACCCCATCTGACCGTTACTGTGGCTGCGTTTTTTTCTCTTAGTATACACAGTAGTTTATTCAGCTCGATTGCATGGAATCTTGAGATATCAAACTAAGATACTACAGGGTCGTAGGTAGAATCAGTCTTTTGATAGAGATCTTAAAAACGGTGTCATGAACGGGATTGAACCGGTTTATGAAGGCCGCCTTTTGATGGAAGAGAAAGTGCAATATTTACGAAATCGATACCATTTAACAAAATACTATAACAATAACTATTTTTTGTATTACAACAGATCAAGCAGTATGTCAGCCTGTGAATATGGCTCCAAGAAGACAGAAAGCGTAGAGGGAAACAAAATCACATTCGATGATCATATTGGATACGATGAGAATCCATTGAAATTTCCGTTTGAAACGTGGCCGGTAGGTGCATACATGTACATGATGCGCAATTATTTTTACGCTTAAATACAATTTAAGCAGTTTGAATATTTGAGAGATAATGATATGTTTTTATAAAAAGATCGAATGCATATATTTTTATTTAAATGTATCGAAATAATTATATTGTTTTTCCACCGAAATAGCAGCAACATCGGCGCAAGAAAGTAACCATTACACTTACATTGTTTACGACTTTTTAAATTTTGTCACGCCGACGTTTAGTGCTTAAAGAAAACAATATTCTATTGGAAATAACTGACACCATTTTTGCAATTAAATGCTAGTAACCTCAAGTTTTCGTGTGATTTCGTGTACGCTATGTAATTTTGGGTTTGTTCATCATGGAATATTCTTATATACGTAGGCGAAAACTATAATTTTCTACTGTTATCTACAGTGTCTTCTATGCGACATGACATTGTATTTCTTTGTTCTGTCCAACTAAGTGTCCACTAATCACACATACTGTTATTTCAGATATTTTTATATTGTATATGAGCCGTGCTCTGAGAAAAAGAGATTTAATGCATGTGCGTAAAGTGTCGTCCTAGATTAGCCTGTGCAGTCCGCACACGCTAATCAGGGTCGACACTTTCCGATTTTATATATTTTTCGTTAAAAGAAAGTTAAAAGAAAGTCTCTTGTTAGCAAAGTTCCCTAATTAGTCTGTGCGGACTGCATAGGCTAATCTGGGACGACACTTAACGCACATGCAGTAAACCAACTTTTCACAGAGCGCGGCTAACATATATTTTCTTCCATCCAGGGGGTTGTGAAACTTAAAATAAAGATCAATGACAACAGCGACTCCGAGGAGCAGTTGGTAGATCGAGTGGAGTACCAGTACAACACTCGTGACCTGCGGCGGGAAATAGACGCACCTGTCCATGACGTCACGCTGCAGGGGGAAAGAACCAGGTACGTTCCGAATTCATTTTGATAGTTAAACCTCATTATTTTAGGATGCATGTTTGTAAGCCAATGGAGTTTGACGCCAAACCAATGGTTGAGTTAACGTCAGTTCCAAATGTTATTTTTTTCTCTATACTACTTTTGAACAAGAAGTGGGGACATCTATATGCGCGTTTTACAAATATATGATGATATTACAATACACCTGCAGTTATATTTGCATTATGAGTATTAAAAGATATAAAATGCCATTTATTTACGACTTGCATGATATGATATACATTTGTTTTTGCTAGTATACCTGTTTATAATTTAAATAGTTCCAGACGCTTCTATATATTCTTTATACCTATACTTGTTTTTGATCCGATTGTAAAAGGTGAAATTTAAATAGTTGTTCACGAGTCATGGCTAATGGGGCGACCATACACAATTCACTTCATTTGTTTTTCTTCCATATAACAACAGATTAGATGTAGAGCTAAAGGTATTCTGCGCAATGGACTTTTATGGACCTGCATGCGACCTCTACTGTAAAGAGACCGATGACGTCACGGGTCATTTTCGCTGTGACCCAGTGTCGGGGGACAAGATTTGTCTGAATGGTAACGGACGGATCTTTATATTCTTATGCCACTGTCATTTAATGTCAAACGACATATATTGGTTTACTTGCCTATGTCAATATATGTTAGTTTTTGTATGTGTTTATATGTGCAAGTAGATGAATGCATGCATATAAACATGCGTGTTGTTCTCGTCTCGTAATTGTGTAGTGAATGCCGACACGAATATCACGTTATCATGCCGACATCCTTTTGGCAAATTCTTGCTAGATTTTTGTCGATAAACACTAATATCTGGGTCCAACGCTATTTGGAAAATTATTTTAACCTTTCCCATACTGGCATATTTATATTTCGTGTGAATATATGATAGCAATACAGTAACTGTGATAAGTGGTGTTCACTTCTGTTTGGTAAAACCTGAAGAATTATTTTAACTTTTCCCATGATGGGATTTTTATATTTCGGTGGGGATATTTGATAGCAATACTGTGATAAGTGGTGTTCACTTCTGTTTAGTAAAACCTGAAATACTTATTTTGAATGTTTTTTTTCAATAATGTCTTAAATATTGTTTTCGTTTATAATTTTTTTTATATGTATCATGTTGAACATGATTTCCTATACCCAGGTGGTTAGCGTGTGGCTATGATATTAATTAGTGAAAACATCATTTTGAATGATAAATAATCATATTATAACGGAAAATTAGCTTTTCTGAAAAAAATTACTATCATATATATATATATATATATATATATATATATATATATATATATATATATATATATATATATATATATATATATATATATATATATATATAACAAGGTATGCATCTCAAAATCAGCCCAAAACGGGGTGCATCGCTTTGAACAGCCATATCTTCATCAATTGCGCAGCGATTTTCACGATCTCGGTCTTATTCAACGCAGAAATGAATTTCCTTTCTGGAAATGTATGTCTTGCAATATTTTTACAAATGCTGGGTCAACTTTTAAGAAATAACACGATACACAACTCGCATGACCCAGTTGACAGTGATCATGCAGTCTTTATGAATGAAATCTCCAGTTGTAAAGACACACATCCGCATTGGACCAATGAAATCACTCGTATGTTTAAAATGTCAGTTAGTTGAAATGTATGTAAACAAAGTTTTCAAACGGCGCTGGACAGTTAGTCTTGATGCATAATGTAACGACAAGAACGGTAATAATGTTTTTTTTCATACGTTTTATTGAATTATGGTATCGAACTAAATGAACTTTGTAGGGAAGTTGCCCTTTACTCCGTGAAGATTTCAGTCTTAAAGACTGCATGATCATGCACTGTCAACTGGGTCATGCGAGTTGTGAATCGTGTTATTTCTTAAAAGTTGACCCAGCATTTGTAAAAATATTGCAAGACATATACATTTCCAGAAAGGAAATTCATTTCTGCGTTGAATAAGACCGAGATCGTGAAAATCGCTGCACAATTGATGAAGATATGGCTGTTCAAAGCGATGCACCCCGTTTTGGGCTGAATTTGAGTTGCATACCTTGTTATATATATATTTGATAGTGAAATATTTTTTTTCAGAAAAGTTAATTTTTCGTTATTATATGATTATTTATCATTCAAAATTATGTTTTCACTAATTAATATCATAGCCACACGCTAACCACCTGTGTTCCTATACCCAAAGAAGCTATAACTGAATATGCACACATTTTTGCATAAATGCGTAGCAAATTTAAGTTTAATCATTTTCGAAAAAGGAGATTATACTTCAACCTTTCGGCGTCTAATATGAATAGTTTAAAGTCCAGTATTTTAAATCCCCAGTATTTTGATCTCCTTATGTGTCAAGCATTTTATTATCGTGTTTTCAAAATCATTTGTAGGAATCAATGACGTAACGATATGAAATAAAAATAAAATATAATGCTGTATGTATATGAGTAATCAATCTCAGACCACTCTTCAAACGCCTCTTTCGACATTTTTATACTTGAAAACACATCTGCATTTTCTACATCTATTTTGTTACCCTGACAAGGTTAACTTGGGAAATCACCTGCCACAGTGAATATGCCTTGTTTTTGCTTTGGGCAAATCGACTCAAGCCAAGACGGTCATAGACGTTCGGCGTATCGGTAGTGCCAATAAGTTTAAATAAGCGCCAACAAGTTACAATTTAAATCCCATGGCGCTGGAATGTTGATTTCTTAACAAAATTACTTAATATCAATCAGAAAATAGTAAGGATATAAAATATCTTCAAAGTAAATAATATAAAATTGCTAATCAAAAGCAGTAAATGAAAAGAACATATGCTTTATTTCGAGGAAATATAATAAAATTTGAACTAGGTAACGTAGGAACATTTTCAAATTTTTACATAAACAAGCGTTCGCGAACATATTAATTTTTCTAACTTAACTGATGTTTTAACCGTATTACCCTAAACGCATACCATTAAGTGTATGCATACAACTATTAAGTGCGAAAAATAGCTCAGTTATTATGGTGGACAGGTGTGCGATCAAAACGTAACGTTTTTATCATTGGGTTTGACTTTGAATATTACCATTCTTGTATTTGGTTTTTAAAGATTATATTTGTACGTATTCCATATTTTCAACAGCACAAAACATTATATCGACTGTGTGACTGTTTTATTGACAATGGCAGTTTATTTCGTGAGGTTGCCGGTGACAGTTTCATTTTTAATTTACCCAGTCTTTCTGAATTGTCTCGTCGTGTCTAAATCAGCCTTATTGTTAGAAGCTCAACTTGAAGATACAGTTTAACTATTATTAAGAAAAAATTGATATTTTTATAATATTCGACCATGCGACTAAAAACCGTACAAAATCGTACTTTCTCAGGCCTGTATCCCAACGATATGACCATTGTGCTGCCAATATCATCTGAGTACTAATGGTCGTAAATTAATATTAAAACTACTTGTTTATGTTCATAAGATACATGGGTAAAATAAACTTTCACTTACTGCTTGTAATTTAAGGACTGCTATAGGATCTCTGCTGGACTATATGCATTCCGATTATCTGTATGTGTGTCCGATGACTTCAGGGTGGGCGGGCGCGGACTGCCTGACCAACATCGATGACTGCGTGGGGCACGGGTGTGCTCTGGGTGCAACATGTGTGGATGGGCTGGGCTACTACAGCTGTAAGTGCCCACCCGGAAGAACAGGTAAACATTAACTAGCGCCAGAATTATGAACCCCCACTTATACTAATGCAATCCATAAGTATCCATAAGTATACAAGTTCCGAAATGTTGAAGGGGAATTTTCACGTTTTGGTAAAAAATAACCAAATTAAAAAAGAATGTTTCAAATGTGCAAATTTTCATTGTAGCTAAGATATTTGCGAAGAACTAGTAAAACTGAACAGTACCATGCTCTAAAATATCCATTATATGTATCTTTTGACGATTTAAAACGTGAAAATTATAAAGCGTTGCAACGCGAAACTATTGAATAATTTTGAGAGTTCTGTTGTTGTCGTTATATTTTGTAACACTACGAGAAATGCTTATGTTAAGTATAAAATACATCACTCATTGAAAGAGCATCGATGGACGAGTGGTATAAGCGTGAGACATTTACTCCAGAAGTCAGTGGTTCGAGCTTAGATGAGGGTTACATTTTTTTCTTTCTTTAATTGCATTTTTTTTACTGGAGCTTTTTAGATTCGATGTTTACATTAATCAATATAAAGCATTTAATGACCAACTTCAATACATGCCAAAATCTGTGAAAAGGTCCCTTTTATATTCATGATAATGATTTTTATAGTTCTGTAAATGCAATAAAAATACCCAAACTTTTAAGAAAACAATAAAAGCCCAAGTTCTTAAAGTTTAACAATTGACTTTAAAAAAAATGGCAAAAAATGGGTACTTTTGTTTGCAGAGCTCTTAATAATGCTTTTATAAGTGGACATGTATCCGTTACTCAAACATAATACATACTTACATGCATTCCAATAGGTAAATAAACCTAGACAATTTTTTTCAGAACTGGTGCCCTATAAGTTTACTAAATACCGTATATAAACTTTGTTCCGGAAGCAGCGGAAACAGGCTGAAGATATACGTAGATAAACTAATAAGCAATGACCAAACTGGTTTCATCAAGGATAGGTTCATAGGAGAGAACACGAGACTCATTTACGATATTCTCAGTTACACAGATGAAAACAATATCCCGGATCTGCTGCTGCTAATAGATTTTGAAAAGTCATTCGACTCACTGTTTAACGCAACGTGGGTTTTAATCAGAATTTTGTTCTTACACAACGCGGTACACAAGGAGATCCGCTTAGTTGCTACTTTTTCGTACTGTGCGCTGAAATATAATCTATTTCACTAATTTCAACTTATAATATAAAGGGAATTGAAATCGAAGACAAAGAATGCAAAATATCAAAATTTTATACTTCTGGTTGGCTTTGCACAATCTCTAAATGAAACCTTAGATGGATTGTCACACTTCACACATTACTCAGGGTTAAAAGTTTATTTCGATCAAAAGATGGTAGTCTGGATAGGTAAAAACTAAGTTAGCTCTGAATGCATTAAAACAAGATGGAAACTTAATTCGAACTAACAAACTTTTGACATGTTAGGTTTAACGTTTCTTATTAACCTTAACACAATTATAGAAATAAATATGTTGTTAAAATAGCAAAAATTAAAGCCTTATTAAATAAACTGGTTTAGGCGGATTTAAACCGCGATTGGTAAAATTCAATTTATTTAAACCTTAGCATTACCTGTGTTAAACCATCTCTTTGTTTCGCTGCCAAATCCACCACATAATTTGTTAATATAGATGAAATAACTTTTTTTTTAAATTTTTTTTTGTGGAATGGCAAACCGCGAATTAGCAAAACTATTTTACTTAAAGAATATGCAGAAGGCGGTTTAAAGATGATTGATCTGTTTGTTTTTTGTAAATGCTCTAAAATGCTTATGGATACGTAGAATTGCGGCTTGGAATAGAAAATGGATATGCATTGTTATTAAGCGGGTATATACGATTTTGTCAATAATTGTGAATTTATATAATATGTTTAAAAAAACTTATTATATATAAATATTTCAATATGAATTAAAATAAAAGTTAAGAAAAACATGTGTCAAAAAATGCGAAATAAGCCAGATATTTAATTCTGAAATTGAAAACGGCTGTACAGCCGAATTCGCCAACATGTATACCATACATGTACGATGTGAATCTAAACTTAGTTTAACGGTTTATTTGAATTCCTGCAACGATATCTATTCATACGACACACGAACACTAACTTCGATCCTAATACAAAGACGAATGCTTCGGTTATTGTAGGAAAATATGTACGTCTCAATCAGCTCGGGGCGCTAATTTGTCTTTGCTGCATTTTATGATATTCGGCTTTAATGTATAATTTTTCTTGCCTATTTTGTGTTATTGTAACATATTTTATCAATATATTACAATTAAACACATATAAAAAATCGTATATACCCGCTTTAATACAATAATTGATGTTCAAAAATTGTGCAACTGTGGAAGTCACTATCCTGAAAACGTAATCAAAAAAAGAAAAAGAAGAATTTTGGAAAGATACCTTGAATGCATTTGTTGAACTGCGGAGAAAAAGTCCATTTAAAAGTCATCTTTTTTTAATCAATCAATGCATTAACAATATTAAACTATTTTCAATCCCCGTAAACAAGTCTACCGATCCTCGAGCACTTGAGAGAAATGACAACAGAAAAAAATCAATTATAGTCAAACCTCTTTATATTCTCTAGTAAAAATAGTTTGGCTTAGTCGTGGTTTGTCATTCCACACACAAATAAAAAAATAATTCGTTGATCTCTGATGATAAATTTTGTGGTGGATTTGCCAAGGAAACAATGAGATGGAGATGAGTTAAAGGTGGTAACATTTAAGTTTTTTTTTAAATTGAATTCGTCCGATACAATCCTTCTAGACCAGTTTATAAATAAGGCTTAATTTTTCGTTATTTTGTCGCTGTAATTTAGTTCTATATCTTTTTTTTTAGATCAAGGTAAATTCTTATGCCAAGCATGTCAAATGAAGTTGGTTCCAAATTATTTTCCATCTTGTTTTAATGCTTTCGGAGCTAAACTTATGTTAACCTATCCAGACCACTTTTTCGAAATTGATTATAAAAAACTGAGTAGTGTGTACAGTGTAATAGTACATCTTAAGTTTTATTCAGAGATGCTTTAGAGCCAACAAGTATGGAAGTGTCGTCGGCAAATTGTGACAATTTGTATTCCATGTCATTAATTTTGATTCCCTCAATTTCAAGCTTTGCCCTTATTTTGATAGACAATATTTCAGCGCAATAGAAGTATAGAAATGTAGAAACTTAAAAATAAATTGGACTATGAAATTCTTCTAAGGAATATCTGGAATATATTAAGTTTCTCTTTTTTTCGACAAGAAGGGAACAGCCACACCAACATAATATAACGTTTGTTTGGTATACGTGGAATATTATAAATAAGTAATTTATAAAAAGTTAAACGTATTAAACATTCTGGTATAACGAGCTCGTTATACATAATGCCAAGTTACAACTACGAGCCGTAAGTATACGTTATACAACGTTTACAATCATTGCAAAACTTACAACTACGAGTCATAAATGTGTTATACAATGTAAACGATCATTGCAAAACATACAACTACGAGTCATAAATGTGTTATGAAACGTAAACGATCATTGCAATACTTACAACTACGAGTCATAAATTTGTTATGCAAAGTTAACGATCAGTGCAATACTTACAACTACTAGTCATAAATGTGTTATGCAACGTAAACAATTATAGCACTACATTATACAAACGTGTAAACAGGAACGTTGTTGCTATATCACTGGGCAATGTGATGCTTTAAATGGTATGTATTTATTTTCAAGGCCACACATGCCAGCATGAAGTCAATGAATGCTCGAGCTCGCCGTGCGTGAACGGAGGCCGCTGCAAAGACGCGTCAAATGGGTTCCTGTGCGAGTGTCCGCCCGGTTTCGCAGGCATTCTATGCGAGGTGGAACTAAACGAATGTCGGTCGGCCCCATGTTTAAACCAGGTGATCGACTGACTTCCCCCGCATGACAGAAAAAACAAGCAATTTGCAGATTCAAATAATGAAACACTAAAAGCATCAAATAAAATGGGTCAACTTTGTGTAAACCTACTTATGGGTTTTCAAATCTATGGAGACCGGGATAACATATATAAATCGGAAGCCAGTCTTGCTAAATATCGTGCGATAAACTTAAGATACAATTCAATAGCTCAAGTATTACGTCCAAGCAGCAACAAATATCTTTAAGTCGAGTTCAGTTATTATATAGTGTTTTAGCTGCAACATTTATCTTTAAGTCAATTTTAGTAATTATATTCATTTCCTTTAAATCTTGAACTTTAGCTTGAAAATACCAAAGCTGTAATACGCCAATTGATTTCTGTTTTTACTTCGCATATTTAATGTTTTATGGTGTTCTACATAATACATCAAACTACAAACAAAACTACACACGGTTAAGGTTTCTAAGACATTAAACGTATACTTGTTATACCCTATGTATCAATGGTAAACACATGTTAAGAATATCAAAATAATGGATAGTTCATAATCAACTTTTTGTGGTACAAACAGAGATTATATAGGAATTGCGCACCTGTACATTGGCCTCCAAAATTCAAAGACATGAAAAATTGTGTAGAGGTTAACTCAAATAAATTGTTCATATTTTTTCTTTTATTCATGATGCTCGTATTACCGGTAAATGGTTTATTAATAACAAAACTTAAATATTTGGAAAAGTATAAAATAATTATACTAGAGAGAACACAATTGAAATGATAGAGTTTACCATTCGCGGGCTTTAATACCAGGTCCTCTTGGGGCGAAGGTTTTATTTCTACACATAGGATTCATTTAATTTGAGTTTTTTTATTGGGAGCTTTTTTTTATTCGTTCGTATTATAAAATAGTTCTGATGTGCCCATAATATGTCATTTGTAAATTGCATTGGTCGTACGATGTTTGATTCGACGAACGAAGATTGCTCCGCCTATTTGTTCGTGAAATATCGTTTTGCCAACGTTTTGAAGTACATGTAAATCGACATGTAAGGCAATGGAATCATGAATTTATGATTATGTCATTATTCACAAATATTTAAAATAAATCAATATATCTTGTTAACTATCAAATTGACGTTACGACTGGTGTTACGAAATGTTAAATTTTAAATAAAATGAAATATCAGCTGCATAATTGCTCTGACCATTGGGAGATCCGTTCCTATAATAGACAAGGACACATTCAGGTATATATATATATATATCACTTAAATGTTATCAGTGTTATCAGCAAAGTGGAAACAGAATCACGCATTTGAAGGTTATGGGCATAATATATGAGGTCAATGCATTCCTAAATTGCGTATTTATCTGATTGCCTAAACTGATTCTTAAAGATCATTCTTTAATTGACGTCTTTAACATCAATTTACCTGTTTTGAAAAACATGGCCGGACTTTTCAACTAATACGTACAGTAAAAGAAATATAAATTGAAGGATTTATGCAAAGTATGTATAATTTACTGCAATACGCGGAAATTTTAAACCAGTGTCACGCTAAAACAATTTCAAAACTAGCCAATAATCATATTTTGGTAGCCATAATTTTAACAGCTCATTAGCACTGTTATTTCATTTGTGGCAACGTGGCTATGTATATGAATACGCTTACATCTTATGAAGTCGTTACTGTGTATAATACTTTAACAGAACATGTATTATGATACAAATTATTATCTGTACAGGGCACGTGCCAGGACGGTGTTGCCACGTACAAATGTGTGTGCCAAGCCGGTTTCTATGGTGATCGATGCCAGTTCGATGTTAACGAGTGCCTTGCAAGCCCATGTATACACGCAGAGGTTTGCATAAACCTGCCCGGTGACTACGTCTGTAGCTGCAGACAAGGAATTACAGGTAGGGAACCGCGAGAAGGAATTTATTTCATTCTTATTCTTATTTAAAGTTTTGGCCTAAATAATATGACATTTTACTTTGTTTATTGTTTAAAACGCTACAAATATTGACTTAGTGCAAGTGTTTCTGATAAATAACCCTTTCTATTTAACTCATGCGGGATCATATACTTGTACACACTGTACGCTTTCCATTTTGAAAAACATGTTCACTTTTTCTTCTTACATAGACCCATATGTAAATCAAAGTTAGGTTCGTTGATGTATACAGCACAGCGCGTGTTGCAAAGATTAGAAAACCACCAGTTAAAAACTTACAAGCTCGTACATTCATTATTAAACATTTCTTTTCAGGGAAAAACTGCGATACAGACATTAACGAATGCGATCGTTTCCCACTGTGTCAAAATGGTGGCGTTTGCCTTAATGAGTTTGGGTCGTTCTTATGTCTGTGTGACTACGGATACACTGGCATGTTTTGCGAGGACCTTGTAGATTTATGCGAGCCTAATTACTGCGTAAACGGAGCTACGTGTGAGAACCGCTTTAATGATTTTTTATGCCATTGCCGCAATGGAACGACGGGTAAAGTATGTAGCCAAGATATCAACGAATGCTTGGAATATCCGAAAATATGTGGAAACAATGGTAATTGCGTAAACTCGTTTGGTGATTTTGCATGCAAGTGCGATTCTATGTTCTCTGGAAGATATTGCGACACTAAAATAATCAATGGATGTGAAAATAACCCGTGCGAAAATGACGGAAGATGCAAAGGCACATATGAGTCATTCGAATGTGTGTGCGGAGATGGTTTTCAGGGTGCTACATGCTCAATGGACATAAACGAGTGTTTAGAGACACCATGCCAAAATGGTGGAATTTGTATTAACAAATTTGGCTCCTTTGAATGCTTATGTACAAACGGACTTAAAGGAGTTAATTGCTCCATAGATATAAATGAATGTTTGGAAATGCCGTGTGCAAATGGCGGACTCTGTGTGAACTCATTTGGGTCATATAAATGTGTGTGCGCGCAAGGGCTTAAGGGACAAAACTGTTCCATGGATATAAACGAGTGTTTAGCAACGCCATGTCAAAATGGCGCAATATGTGTAAATAGAGTAGGAACGTACGAGTGCATATGTATCAAAGGATACGAAGGAAATAACTGCTCCAATGAAATCGATGAATGCTCTGAATCGCCATGTGCAAACGGTGCGGTATGCAATGATAAAATAGGAACATACGAGTGCGACTGTACCGCAGGTTTTACAGGAACAAACTGCTCAGAGGAGATTGATGAATGCGACAGCACACCATGCTTCAACAATGGCACGTGTATTGATAAATTTGATGGCTTTAGTTGCGTTTGTTACGGTGGTTTTTACGGAGATCTGTGTGATTTAGCTATAATTAGGGAAAGCGTGACTGATGATGTTGACAATGACGTTTCAACAGAAAGTGCAAATAACATAGATTTACTGACCGATGAAATCGATTTAGATCAAACAACTGTCTTTGGAAAGAAAACCACTAGCGGACTCAATGATATAAGAGGAAATGCAACACGTATACACGAAAGACTTGTAGACGAAAATGGTATTGCTAGTTCAAATGACGGGATGGAATCGGAAGCATTTGAAGTAAGTAATGAATTTACAGCATTTCTTAATCGTTCAGGCGAAGAAAAAACAACTGATTACGAGACCTTTATTGTTGAAAATACAACAGGCGTATTTACAAATGGAGACATCGTTTTCGGTGGTAAAGAAGATTTTGAAAAATTCGTTACAATTGTTGGCAATCAGTGGGAGAAAGACAGAGGATCCGGCGACATTAAATCAAGCGGTACCAATCTCGTTGTCACATCAGAAAGCTTTACACTTAATGCAGATTTTTCCATGGGTTCGGGCCAATTCTTATTTAGTACTGATATCAAATCCGACGAATTTGGATCGATGAATTTCAGCTCTGGCAATGCTTCTGACATTGTAGATATTGTTTCGAGTGGAGATATTGTTGATGATATAACAATGGGGTCAGATAAAATTGTTTCAAGCGGAGGTGTTATTGAAATTATATCTGGAGATATTAGTGCAAGCGGCGATATTACGGAACAAATGGAAATCGGATCAGGCGATATATTTTCTAGCACAGAAACAAATAAACAAATGAAAAGTGGATCTGGTTATATTGTTTCCATGGTTGATATTATCGATCGTAATACAAGTTCATTTGATGGTATTGTTTCCAGTGGAGATATTATTGAACATAAGGAAAACGGATCTGGTGATATGGTTTCCAGTGAATATATGATTGAACATAAGGAAATTGGATCTGGTGATATGGTTTCCAGTGGAGATATGGAGATTGAATCTGGTGATATTGTTTCCAGCGTGGGTATTATTGAACATACGGAAATTGGATCTGGAGATAATGTTTCAAGCGGAGATATTATTGAGCATAAGGAACTCGATTCTGGCGATATTGTTCCCAGTGGAGATATAATTGAACATAAGGAAATCGGATCTGGTGATATGGTTTCCAGTGAAGATATTATTGAACATCAAGAAATTGGATCTGGCGATATGGTTTCCAGTGAAAATATAAATGAACATCAGGAAATTGGATCTGGTGATATGGTTTCCAGTGGAGATATGGAGATTGTATCTGGTGATATTGTTTCAAGCGTGGGTATTATTGAACATAAGGAAATTGGATCTGGTGATATTGTTTTAAGTGAAGATATTATTGAACATAAAGAAATTGGATCTGGCGATATTGTTTCTAGTGGAGATGTTATTGAACATAAGGAAATCGGATCTGGTGATATTGTTTCCAGTGCATCTATTATTGAACCTGAAGAAATTGGATCTGGCGATATGGTTTCCAGTGGAGATATTATTGAACATAAGAAAATTGGTTCTGGTGATATGTTTTCCAGTGGGGATATTATTGAAAATAAGGAAATTAGACATGACGATAATGTTTCCAGTGGAGATATGGATATTGGATCTGGTGATATTGTTTCCAGCGGGGCTATTATTGAACACAGGGAGATAGGATCTGGTGATATGGTTTCCAGTGGAGATATTATTGAACATAAGGAAATTGGATCTGTTGATATGGTTTCAAGTGGAGATATAATGGAACATATGGTAATCGGATCTGGCGATATTGTTTCCAGTGGAGCTATTATTGAACATAAGGAAATTGGATCTGGTGACATGGTTTCCAGTGAAGATATTAATGAACATACGGACATTGGATCTGGTGATATGGTTTCCAGTGGAGATATGGGGATCAAATCTGGTGATATTGTTTCCAGCGGGGATATTATTGAACATAAGGAAATTGGATTAGGAGATATGGTTTCAAGTGGATATATAATGGAACATAAGGAAATTGGATCTGGCAAGATTGTTTCCAGTGGAGATAATATTGAACATAAGAAAATTGGATCTGGTGATATGGTTTCCAGTGGGGATATTATTGAACATAAGGAAATTGGATCTGACGATATTGTTTCCAGGGGAGATATGGAGATTGGATCTGGTGATATTGTTTCCAGTGGGGGTATTATTGAACAAAGGGAGATAGGATCTGGTGATATGGTTTTCAGTGGAGATATTATTGAACATAAGGAAATGGGATCTGTTGATATGGTTTTAAGTGTAGATATAATGGAACATAAGGGAAAAGGATCTGGAGATATTGTTTCCAGTGGGGATATTATTGAACATATGGATATTGGTTCTCGCGATATCGTCTCTAACGGAGATATTATTGAACATCGGGAAATGGAATCTGGTGATATGGTTTCTATTGTAGATATTATTGAACATAAGGGAATTGGATCTGGTGATATTGTTTCCAGTGGCGATATAATTGAACATATAGAAACTGGATCTGGGGATATTGATTCCAGCGGAGATATGTTTGAACATAAGAATTTTGGATACGGTGATATTGTTTCCAATGAAGATATAATTGAACATAAGGAACTTGAATCCGGTGATATTGTTTTCAGGGAAGATATTTTAAAACATAAGAATATTTCATCCGCTGATATTGATTCCAGTCGATATGTATTTGATGATCGTGAAATTAAATCAGGTGATATTGTTTCGAATAAAGATATATTTAATGATAAAGACATTGGATCAGGCGATATTGTTTCAAGGGCAGATACAACAGGCGTTAAAGAAATTGGATCGGGTGAAAATATTGATGTGAGGTACACTGGATCGGGTGAAGTTGTTTCCAACGAAAGTTTCAGTGATAGCAATAATACTGATATGGAATATAGAATCTATAGTGGGGATATAAAAGAGAGTACAGCAATTTCATCAATTATAGTTTCAAGCGGAGACCGGGGATATGTCGAAGCAGGAGATTCAATCAGAGAAAAACAATATGTTGGACTTTTTGCAAGTGGTGTGACTTTGTCAAAGCAGGGATCGACTTACGGAGACATCATTTCAAGTGGTGATATGGACTTTTCAAGCAAACAAGAATATGGTGATATTATTGGTAAACATGACCCTATACCGATAAGTAAAGAGGAACTTATCCACCGCGAAATAACTGCTGTATCCGTTACAAATGGCGAAAATGATACCAAAGGCGATATTATACCCAGCAGTGAACATATTTTGACTACCGTTACAGTATCTCGTTATGAAGTAACAACTAGTGATTTAAAGGTAACTTATGACAATGATAAAATATCAAGCGGCGAATTGGGATTTGGCGAATCGATTTTCTCCGATGACATAAGTGGACGAACGGAAACCAGAGATGCTAGCGTCTCTTACATTAATGACATTTCAAACAGCACACATAGGTATGATAATAAAACAATTTCTTTAGGTAACGAATTCGGATCTGGAGATGCAATATTCAAAGCTGACTTAACAGATAACGAATCCACGACAAGAAGTGTAGAATTCACGGCGAACACAAGCTACGATACTATTAACACATATGTCCCGGATGAAATGTCTTCAAGCGGTGAAGATGAAACCACAAGGATTGTAGGACAGATGGTAACTGAATCTTTAGCAGATAGGTTTTCGACTGTTTTCACAACTAATTCATGGGATGAACAAATAAATATTTCGAAAGATAAATCTTCAACGGGTAAAACTTCAACACAGTATTGGGAAATAACTTCAGAAGAAATTGAAGTTGATAAAACTGGTGAAAAAGTTCAGTACAGTGAATTTAATCTTATTGATGACGATGACGAGATCGAATATATAAATGTTACTGCACCAGTACAAAAGACTTCTACACAAACAACTGTTGAAATAAATTCAAGTACACCATACTTTCTAAAAGATGGGCAGAACGTCACACACAGGTCTTCACAACATACATCTACCAGTATTTCGATGTCCGAAAAATTGGCGGAGGAATGGATAAGCAATCGAGAAACGCCATCAATTTTATCTACTACACACATCACTGACGGCACGTCAAGCTCACCGACAATTGTCCAATCAGTAAACACAAGCATTGAATTGAGTTTGCAAAAGGTTCCAACAACAATTAGCACGTCAATCATGTCAAAAGAGAAGGAAATTACTAGGTCATCTTTAAAGATGGAAACTGACTCCCCGTTATATACCAAGTTAGCTCATGGTACAGAGCGTCGAACTGATTCAGTTCCAACCACGGTCGGTTCCACTCACACCGTATTTTATGTTGAAAGTGAATCGTCAACAGGCGCATTTGATCTGTATACAGACGAACCAGACATAACTGACGATAAGGAAGAACATGACGCAAGTAATTTGAACTCTGCTTTGACAGCAAGGAAGCATCTCGAGGGCAAGAATGAACAGATGTATAAACCACGTGATAAGAAAAAAGAAATGCCACATAATCCCTGGATGGCAGCAAGAATGCATTTAAGGAAAGCAAAACAATATAGTTCTAAAATTACATCAACTACATATAGAATAACGCCTCTTGAAGAAAGTGAAAGTATTCCCAATAAGAACAGAACTTTTGAAATGAGTACAGAACATGTTCATCACTCACGTCCAATTGCCTCTGATGTGTCTTCAACCCCTTCCAATGATGAAACACATAATGAGATTGGTGTTTTACTTGTCAATTCTTCTACACCTGCCTCAGAAATGCATCCACTTTCAATGTATGAAGGTTCGACCACAATATCTAAAGCGTTGGAAAGCGGAACCAGTTCCATAAGCAAAGTAACTTATCTTGATATATTAATAACAAAAGTTGATGATTTCAGTGATAAGGAAAGTGAAGCCGGTACTTTGATCGATTTTACTACGCAAAGACATGTATTTGATTTTGAAAGTGGACTCACGGAAACAACAACTCAAGTAACTATGGCAAGTGCAGACGATTTCGTCGATAATACATCGACTACTTTAGATTCTTTCATAACTGCAGATACGAAACATACACATGAAAGTACAGACGATCGTCATATTCCATTTACGGAGCAAACACCGTCAATTAACGAAACCTTTACACACGTAGGTATGCATTCAGATATCATTTCATCGTCTCTAAATCGTACCTCTGAAACAAGTGAATCGGATGTTTATTTAGCAGAACCCATAAGTCCTACTGACATAAAAGGATTGTCATTTGCCAAGCAACACAATTTCACTCAGTCGTTTACAAAGTTACATCTGTTTGAAACAAATATTCCAACATCCTCCGAGCGATCAGAAGAGAATTTAGCCCAATCGAATATTTCCGTTAGTTTGCATTTGACTACATTACAAGCTGACCCACTTGGCCAAACACAGACAACATTGCCATTGCAAATGGCCAATATTTCATTTGATTCGAATGGGACAGTTTTTCTCGTTTCACATCTAACCATTGGAGCAATTGACGAAAGTCTACACCAAACAATATCGTCAACGGATAAGCACAACATGACATTATTTCAAATTACATCAACAGCAGAATCAAGTGTTCAAAACACAGAAGCTACTTTAAAAACTGACATTACAGAAACGACAGTTAGTAGACAAGACACAATAGGTCAATTTCCGTCGAATTCGCTCGATGTTTCAATAGTAAAGCCATTCTCTACCATACAACAAACAAAGAAGGATACTATTCAATTCACAACTGATGCTGTGTTTTCTCAAACCGAATTACAAACCAAACCGACGAGTCAAGAAAACATTTTAATCGATGCGAGCAACACTGATGCTGTTGCATTTAAATCAAACACTTCGACTTTCTTATACACAGATTTGACATCAACAATGCAAGACCTTTATGATGTAACAACCGATAGCGAGCATATAAATAGGCTGGAGCAAACAACTCAACCATATACACACAAAACCAGCAAATCATTTTTTCACAGGACTACTAAAAATCAGTCAGGTAGCAAAGGAATTTCATCTCTTACAACCCCGGGAACAATATCACCAGCAGAAATAACCCACGAGACGGAAGATAATCAAGAACGTACAGATACGATGTCGATTAAACAGACAAAAGAGTTTCCACAAACGACTAAATCCGTATCAGGTGACAAGGTAACCCATAGTAGAACTGATAGAATCTCAATGAACGAAACAGGTATCACATCTTCAAAAGGCATGGATAAATCATCAGAATACACAGAAAAAACCATATCACCACATTCACATGTCGATCAAATAGTACATGATGTACAAACATCCACAAATTCGTCTGATATATTACCTTTAAACACAGCCCAAACACCCCAAGTTGACGCAGCATATTTGACAAATGAAAATGTATCCCCCTTAGCAGAAGCAGGGGTAACAGAGTATAATATAAATGATACCAGTTCCAGCTCATATACCACTAGATCACCTTCCTTTATGTCTCAGTCTTCCAAAACAAAAATTGAAATTTACACCGAAGGCAATAATTTTACAGAAAGCTTAGACGGTTTATTGAACCTATCCGATAAAACATTGAAAGGCGATGGACATACAACACATGTAAAAGCGATTGTGTATGGCGAGATGACAACAGAACAACTGGCGCAATTTACCAGTGAAGAAGACCCAGACATAATACATTCTACGAATGTATCTTTTACTAGCATCACTGTTGATCCTGCTACTGTACGAGTTCTGGATAATAGTACCAGTACTGTCATACCTCCGAAGGCTTCACACACTTATTTCCAAACATCATCCATACCAGGGCCAGTAGTGACAGAAGAGACTGCCACAATACACATTACAACGACAAAATCGCCGTATGTTAATCAGACAACAGAAAACGTTATACTGGATGTAGAAACGCCAATGTCTACTTTAATTTCGACGCAACCATTTTTGCAAACTTCTCAACGGATTTCAAGTGGAGAAGATGATATGTATAGTGACAACGAATTCACGATCAACCCGATAAATCAATATTTTGATAATACCGAATGGTTCAATATAATAGACGTTTCACATCAAACCATTGAACCGAGATTGGAACCAAAATTTGACGTATCAATCGACATTGGAGCTATTGACGAAAGTCTACACCAAACAATATCGTCAACGGATAAGCACAACATGACATTATTTCAAATGACATCAACAGCAGAATCAAGTGTTCAAAACACAGAAGCTACTTTAAAAACTGACATTACAGAAACGACAGTTAGTAGACAAGACACAATAGGTCAATTTCCGTCGAATTCGCTCGATGTTTCAATAGTAAAGCCATTCTCTACCATACAACAAACAAAGAAGGATAATATTCAATTCACAACTGATGCTGTGTTTTCTCAAACCGAATTACAAACCAAACCGACGAGCCAAGAAAACATTTTAATCGATGCGAGCATCACTGATGCTGTTGCAGTTAAATTAAAAACTTCGACTTTCTTATACACAGATTTGACATCAACAATGCAAGACCTTTATGATGTAACAACCGATAGCGAGCATATAAATAGGCTGGAGCAAACAAATCAACCATATACACACAAAACCAGCAAATCATTTTTTCACAGGACTACTAATAATCAGTCAGGTAGACAAGGAATTTCATCTCTTACAACCCTGGGAACAATATCGCCAGCAGAAATAACTCATCAGACGGAAGATAATCAAGAACGTACAGATACGATGTCGATTAAACAGACAAAAGAGTTTCCACAAACGACTAAATTCGTATCAGGTGACAAGGTAACCCATAGTAGAACTGATAGAATCTCAATGAACGAAACAGGTATCACCTCTTCAAAAGGCATGGATAAATCATCAGAATACACAGAACAAACCATATCACCACATTCACATGTCGGTCATATAGTACATGATGTACAAACATCCACAAATTCGTCTGATATATTACCTTTAAACACATCCCAAACACCCCAAGTTGACGCAGCATATTTGACAAATGAAAATGTATCCTCCTTAGCAGAAGCAGGGGTAACAGAGTATAATGCAAATGATACCAGTCCCAACTCATATACCACTAGATCACCTTCCTCTAGGTCTCAGTCTTCCAAAACAAATATTGAGATTTACACTGAAGGCAATAATTTTACAGAAAGCTTAGACGGTTTATTGAACCTATCCGATAAAACATTGAAAAGCGATGGACAAACAACACATGTAAAAGTGATTGTGTATGGCGAGATGACAACAGAACAACTGGCGCAATTTACCAGTGAAGAAGACCCAGACATAATACATTCTACGAATGTATCTTTTACTAGCATCACTGTTGATCCTGCTACTGTACGAGTTCTGGATAATAGTACCAGTACTGTCATACCTCCGAAGGCTTCACACACTTATTTCCAAACATCATCCATACCAGGGCCAGTAGTGACAGAAGAGACTGCCACAATACACATTACAACGACAAAATCGCCGTATGTTAAACAGACAACAGAAAACGTTATACTGGATGTAGAAACGTCAATGTCTACTTTAATTTCGACGCAACAATTTTTGCAAACTTCTCAACGGATTTCAAGTGGAGGAGATGATACGTATATTGACAACGGATTCACGATCAACCCGATAAATCAATATTTTGATAATACTGAATGGTTCAATATAATAGACACTACACAAGAAATGAAACGTTCAACACAGTCAGAAGAACAAACCACCGAAACTGTAACCAGAGTCAAGTCTGAAACTGTCACAGAATCATCAATTCTACCAATAATTTCATCTGTAGCACCAGATGTGTCAGGGGCGGTGTTACAAACTACGGACGTAGTGGATTTGAGTTCACCGAAAGCATATGTAACTAAACTGAACATCATAGCAAGTACGTCTTATCAGAACGAACGTTTGGAGACAGACATTACCTCAACGCATGATGGGTCTACTGAAGAAGCAAAAACTCAAGTTCCATTGTTAATACATGTCCTTTTTAACCGTGTAACGCCTACCGAGCTTCCAACTAAAGTGACCACAACTACGTCAACTGATTGGTCAGAGATTCAGTCACATTACGATAGCCAACATACATCTGTATCAACAACCCATGTTGCTAAAGTCCGTTACGAAGTCGATTTAACTTCTAACAATACGTATCCATTCCCTCACAAGGAAACTTACGAATACAGTCACAATACTAGTTTGGCCAATGGCCCTGCGAAGTTAACTCTGGCGAAAATACGAGTAACCGTTTATCGGTCGTACGAGTACAGCAAAAAGGTTGTGTTGCAAACATATCAACGGGTGAAGGATATATCTACGTCAGTGACCGTTACTGCGTTCCAGAACTCCCGCGAACTCCTCCAAACTGCACTAAAGAGGGTCGAGGCATTGTGGTCCTATTGCAAGACTGGGGTTGACCATTACATTGTTAAGCCGCTCCTTAATGCTCAGGTGTATATCAAGGAACGATTTAACAATGCGTACGCGCAACTGACACGATTGTTTGAACGTGGAAAAACTATTATTGAACAAACGGTTGACAATGTGAACGAAGAAACTAATGCATACTATGATTCTCTAGCTAATTACTACACGGGTGTTTATAGACAATATTCAACGGAATTATGGAATATATTCGAGTCCTTGAAGATCCCCGAGTAGGATTGATATGAATTTTCAATAATGTATGTTCATAACTATATTCGTAAATAATTTTTTGTTGGATGTTATAAAGGTTTATTGTTCTACCTTTACCTGTACACCTTGGTACAAAATATAAGGATACGTTACTAAAATTATGTTATCGTACACAAATCTCATTGCTTTCATTATTGTAAATGCTGTTTTTTGAAACTGCAGACACTCTGAATGTGTTTGTATTTTGCCTCAATGTTTACAAAATGCATTAAGTTTGAGACACATCCATCCATCCATCCATCCATCCATCCATCCATCCATCCATCCATCCATCCATCCATCCATCCATCCATCCATCCATCCATCCATCCATCCATCCATCCATCCATCCATCCATCCATCCATCCATCCATCCATCCATCCATCCATCCATCCATCCATCCATCCATCCATCCATCCATCCATCCATCTATCTATCAATCTATCTATCTATCTATCTATCTATTTCATAGTACTGCCTCACGCCTCTCGCGAGTATTATGGGCAGGGTGCGGGTTGGCTGTTAGTAAAGTTAAAGAGTGAAAGCTGAGAAAGATATCTTTCAGCAAAGTAAAAATTTGTACAATACTAAGGATAGTGTTGTTAGGTTGTTAGGAGATTTAAAAGTCATATAGTATAAAAGGGATAAAAATGGATAAAAACAATGCCCATGGATTTAGTGGCTAAGTTGGGCTACTGCCTGTTTGAAGCTCTCAAGGTCAGGCAGCATTGCGACGGGGTGGGGTAACCTGTTCCACAATACTGTGGTGTGGGGGAAGAAAGAGTACTTAAAGTAATCGTAACCTGTATGGACTTGACGGAGACTGAGGGGATGCATGTGTCTGTTTAACCTGGTTAGGACTTCAAGATAAGATGGGAGGGATATGGCCACAAGATGGTGGTAGACATTGTAGAAAAGAACGAGTTTGGCATCTATGCGTCTGTTCTCAAGGGTACGCCAGTTGAGTGTATTACGCAGTTGTGTGACACTGGTGTAATGGGTGTAGTCATTTTTTACCCATCTGACTGCTCGCCGATGAATCATTTCTATATTGTGATTGTTGACCTGAGTGTGTGGTGACCGTACGCGGGAAGCATATTCAAGTTGGGGACGTACTAGTGTTTGATAGAATAGTGATTTGACCTTTTCATGTTTTGTCTTGATGTTACGTTTGAGGAAACCTAATGTTTTGTTTGCATTTGTTGTGATCCTGGAGATATGTGTGTTCCAACTTAAATCATGGTAAATGTCGACACCAAGGTATTTTGCGTCCTTAACTGGGGATAGGATTTGACCATTGAGCTTGTATTGGTACGCAATGGGCTTTCGATTCCGTGTGACATGGAGAACCTGGCACTTGCCAGGGTTAAACGCCATGTCCCATAGCTCTTCCCATTTCTCTAGTTTGCGGAGATCGTCTTGTAACCTTTGACAGTCCGCCTCGGATGTCACTGTAAGATAGATGGCAGTTTCATCAGCAAAGAAGCGAACTTGGGATGTAACAAGGGAAGGGAGGTCATTTATGTATAGAAGGAAGAGGAGAGGGCCGAGGACAGATCCCTGAGGCACTCCAGATGTAACTGGGACTTGGTCAGACTTAGTACCATCTACTACAACTGATTGGGATCTGCCAATTAGGAAGGAATGGATCCAGGATATGGTCTGGTCAGAAGCACCATGTATCTTAAGTTTATGCAGTAATTTGAGGTGATTGACTTTGTCGAAGGCTTTACTAAAATCCAGGATTAGGTCTGTCTGTTTACCTGATGAAAGAGTTTTCGCTAAGTCATCTACTAACTCCACAAGCTGAGTCTCACAGGACCGCCTTTCGAGAAACCCGTGTTGCAGCTCATAGCGTATGCTGTGTTTGGCAAAGTGTGTGGATAGGCTAGATGCGATAATGTGTTCTAGAAGTTTGCATAGGACACATGTAAGTGATATGGGCCTATGGTTTGCTGGGTCGTATAATTGAATGTTGACGCTTGTAATTGATCTAATGTTTCACATGCATCCAATTACTTGTGTCTTAATTGATCGTCTTGTCTTGTTTGCAATATGATTTAAATGAATTAAATTATAAATAAATAGACTTCATAATGTGAAGAATCATGCTTTTTTTATTTTCACAAAATTGTATATTAATTTCAATTTTTAATATATATCCAGGCGCCAGAAATTACGCTGCATTGTTTTGACGCATTTGACAGCAAGCTCAAAAGCTATCGAATAAAATTTCAACAAGAGGCCCCAAAGGGCCCTGTGTCGCTCATCTGAGATAAAGATGGAAAGAAACAAAGATTAAAACTCTTCAGCAAATATTTCAAATTATTGGTATGAGAAGACTGACTTTAACAAGAGCACCGAATAACGGGTGCCAACGCTGGGCTGCGAAAGCTTGTCAGAATTTTTATTAAGGGGTGACAGTGACCTTGACCTAGTGACCCTAAATTGGGTGTGGCATGTAGAACTTATCAAGGTGCAACTACATATGAAGTTTCAAAGTTGTATGTGGAAGCACTGTGATGTTAGAGCCAAAGTTAAAGTTTTATATTAGAGGTCACAGTGACCTTGACCTTTGACCTAGTGACCCAAAATTTGGTGAGGCGTGTATAAATCATCAAGGTATATGGACATATGAAGTTTCAAAGTTGTAGGTGGAAGCAATATTATGTTAGAGGCAAAGTTCAATTTTTATATTTGAGATCACAGTGACCTTGACCTTCGACCTAGTGACTCAAAGATGGGTGTGGCGTATAGAACTCGTCTAGGTGCATGTACATATGAAGTTTCAAAGTTGTATGTGGAAGCACTTTAATTTTAGAGGTAATGTAAAGGTTTAAGCACGACGCCCAGATGGCGGATGGCGTACGACAAGGAGGCTATGACAATACCTTGAGTTTTCTCCGAAAACAGCCGAGCTAAAAATAAGGTATTCCAAAGTATTCACAATAGGCCTATATAGAAAATTACCCCACCAACCCTGGCGGCCATGTTTTTAATAACCAGATTAAAGAAAATATATATATAAGGAAAATGCTTCTCCCATACATACCGGTATAGAGAAAACTGCCCCATCCCCTGGCGGCCATGTCTTTCCACTGACCATTTTCAAACTCATCCAACATATCAATAAAACCAATGTTTTGACCAAGTTTCATGATGATTGGCCAAAAAACGTGACTTTGAGAGTGTTAACAAGCTTTTGTAGTATATAAATTTAAAGAAAATGACCCCACCCCCCTTAGCGTTCATGTTACTAGATGGATCAAAACCATTTTTGAACTCAACCGTCGCATCCAGGAAAAAATCTTCTGACCAAATGTCATAAGGATTGGGCAAAAAATTTGTCTTCTAGACTGTTTACATGTGCTCTTATATGGAGTGGGGGCCATGTTTTTTCACTGATCACGACTATTTTCAAACTCAACCAAGATATAAATAAAACCAATATTTTGACAAAGTTTAAAAAAATGTGACTTCTAGAGTGTTCACAAGCTTTTTTTACTATATAAATATAAGGAAAAAGACCCCCCACCCCCTCCTGGCGGCCATGTTATTTTTACCGATTCGAACCATTGTCGAACTCGATCTCCATATCCAGGAAACAAATGCTCTGACCATATTTCATGAAGATTGGGCAAGACTGTTCACATGTTTTCACTATATACATATAGAGAAAAGTGCCCTGCCACCTGGCGGCCATGTTTTTTCACTGATCATGACCATTGTCGAACTCGTCCGAGATATCTATAAAATCGATGTTTAGACAAAATTTCATGATGATCAGGCAAACAAATGTGACTTCTAGAGTGTTCACAAGCTTTTTTTACTATATAAACATAACGAAAAAGACCCCCCCCTCCATGTTTTTTTACCTATCCATACCATTTTCGAACTCAACCGACGTATCTAAGAAACAAATGGTTTGACCAAATTTCATTAAGATTTGACCAAAAATGTGACTTCTAGAGTGTTCACATGTTTTCACTATATACATAGAGAGATAACTGCCCCACCCCCTGGCGGCCATGTTTTTTCACCAATCTGGACCATTTTGGAACTCGTCCGATATATCAATGAAAATCAGATTGGACAATAAATGTGACCTCTAGAGTGTTAACAAGGTTTTACTAGAGCCATATAAGAAAAACTGCCCCGCCCCCTGGCGGCTATGTTTTTTCACCGATCTGAACCATTTTCGAACTCGTACGAGATATAAATGAAACCAATGTTTTGACCAAGTTTCATAATGATTGGGCAAAAATTGTGACTACTAGAGTGTTCACAAGGTTTCTCTATAGCCATATAAGGACTACTGCCCCGCCCTCTGGCGGCCATGTTTTTCAAAGGACCGAAACCATTTTTTGAACTCAATCAACAGATCACTTAGACAAACATTTTGACAAAGTTACATGAAGATTTGGCATCAAATGTGACTTCTACAATGTTCACAAGTTGTTGTTTTTTTACCTAGTGACCTAGTTTTGACCCTGCATGACCCACTTTCGAACGCGGTCGAGATATCATTAGGACAAATGTTCTGACCAAGTTTCATGAAGATCGGACAATAAAGGAGGCCTCAAGAGTGTTCACAAGGCAAAAGTTGACGACAGACGACGGACAAAAGGCGACGTTGTGCTCAGGTGAGCTAAAAACTATGACACAGAGTTCATGTGACTGGCGAATTGCAATGCATACAACATTGATGTTTGCTAAAGCTTTATTGAGACATGAGTTCTTTAGTTAGCGTCAATAGAAAGTATTCTTTATAAACGCCATAGAACATATAAAACAACAAGCATGTCAATTTCATATTAACCTGTCCTAAATTTAACGATGGACTGTGATGCATAAAAAACAAAACAAAAAAATCTGCCAAAGAGCAATTAATGAAATCACCAATCCCCGATGTTTGATACAAACTAATCCCGCCAATTAAATATCACTTGACATAAAACATTTAAACATGTTTTGCTGAAGATCCCTTTGCATGTGTTACCTCTTCTACCACTTTACAGATCTACACATGATAGGATCACAGATCTACACATGATAGGATCACAGATCTACACATGATAGGATCACAGATCTACACATGATAGGATCACAGATCTACACATGATAGGATCACAGATCTACACATGATAGGATCACAGATCTACACATGATAGGATCACAGATCTACACATGATAGGATCACTGCACCAAAACGATTTGTTAAGCATGAATCCTTTCTTGTATGATTATTCCTTTACAAAAAGCAAAAAGCGAAGATATACACAAACATGAATTCCAGGTTTTCAAAACAATTTATTCACAAGAACTTACGAAAGAACAATATATATATATATATATATATATATATAACATTTGATTCATCTGTCATTTTACATAACTATTAAAACTTGTACTTCCCCAATGCATCATATAATATATTAATCTTTTAAAAGTCACGTATACAATGTACAATATGCATAAAGGAGAAAACAATAAATCAATCACAGGTTTTACATTTTCTTACAACAAATTCTAAATTACAGCTTCAAGCAACAGGCAAATCTCAGTAAGAATGATTACAATTATTTCCAATAATTAACTTTAACAGTATTCATTAAATAATAAGCAGTTTAATTTCATTTGGAAAACTCTAAATCCAGCAACTAACAAGAGGGCCTGAAAGGCTCAAAGTCGCTCACCTGAGATTCAAAGGAACTGACCTGTTCTGTGCGGCCCAAGATGTCATTAGAACAATATGTTCTTACCAACTTTCATGACTAGTGAACACCCTGGCAGCCACGTTTTTCAACAGACCAGAACCATTTTCGTACACATCCAAGATATCATTTAAGCAAATATTCTGACAAAGTTTCATGAAGATTCATAAGTCCAGATAAGGAAAAATGCCCCACCCACTGGTGGCCATGTTTTTCAAGCAACTGGAACCACTTTCGAACTTGTCCAAAATTTCATTGGGACAAAACTTCTGACAAAGTTTCATGATAATCATACAATGAATATGGCTTCTAGAGTGTTAACAAGTTTTAACTATAGCTATATAAGGAAAAATGCCACGCCCCCTTGGCGGCCATGTTTTTTACCACCAACTGGAACCATTTTTGTACACATCCAAGATATCATTGGAACATAACATCTGACCAATTTTCATGATGATTGGACAATAAATGTGGCCTCTAGAGTGTTAACAAGGTTTTACTAAAGCATGATATATAGCCATATTAGGAAAAATGCCACGCCCCCTGGCAGCCATGTTTTTCAACCAATCAGCATCATTTTTGAACTCGTCCAAGATATTATTGGGGTGAATCTTCTGACCAAGTTTCATGAAGATCGGACAATAAATGTGGCCTCTAGAGTGTTAACAAGATTTTACTATAGCCATATAAGGAAAAATGCCCCGCCCCCTGGCAGCCATGTTTTTCAAGCAACCGAAACCATTTTCGAACTAGATTTTCGAAATAAATGTGGCCTCTAGAGTGTTAACAAGGTTTAACTTAAGCCATATAAGGAAAAATGCCCCACCCCCTGGCAGCCATGTTTTTCAACCAATCAGCATCATTTTTGAACTCATCCAAGATATTATTGGTGTGAATCTTCTGACCAAGTTTCATGAAGATCGGACAATAAATGTGGCCTCTAGAGTGTTAACAAGATTTTACTATAGCCATATAAGGAAAAATGCCCCGCCCCCTGGCAGCCATGTTTTTCAAGCAAACATAACCATTTTCGAACTCATCCAAGATATAATTGAGACCAATCTTCTGACCAAATTTCATGAAGATTAGACAATAAATGTGGCCTCTAGAGTGTTCACAAGGTTTTACTATAGCCATATTAGAAAAATGCCCCGCCCCTTGGCAGCCATGTTTTTCAAGCAAACGTAACCATTTTCGAACAAATCCCAAATATCATTGAGACCAATCTTACAACCAAATTTCATTAAGATTGGACGATAAATGTGGCCTCTAGAGTGTTAACAAGGTTTTACTATAGCCATATAAGGAAAACTGCCCCGCCCCCTGGCGGCCATGTTTTTTCACCGATCTGGACCATTTTCGATCTCGTCCGATATATCAATGAAACCAATGTTTTGACCAAGTTTCATGATGATTGGGCAAAAATTGTGACTTCTAGAGTGTTCACAAGGTTTCTCTTTAGCCATATAAGGATTACTGCCCCGCCCCCTGGCGGCCATGTTTTTCAACGGACCGGAACCATTTTGGAACTCAACCAACATATCATTTAGACAAACATTTTGACAAAGTTACATGAAAATTGAGCATCAAATGTGACTTCTACAGTGTTCACAAGGTTTTTCTTTTTTTTGACCTAGTGACCTAGTTTTTGACCCAGCATGACCCAGTTTCGAACTCAGTTGAGGTATCAATGGGACAAATGTTCTGACCAAATTTCATGAAGATCAGACAATAAATGTGGCCTCTAGAGTGTTCACAAGGCAAAATGTTGACGACGGACAAAAAGCGATCACAAAAAGCTCACCATGAGCACGTTGTGCTCACGTGAGCTAAAAAGAGAGTTCTAACTACTGAGTGACAATACGTTAGTTTCCATACATGGGACACACAAAAAAGCATCTTCAAATAAAAAAAAAAACAAAAAAATAAACTGTTTTACATTATATAAACAACACAATGCCTTATTGCTTATACATTTCAAGCTACTTTACCATTACAAAGGTAAGACTTCAAAGAACATATTATGCATACATTTTACACATCTGACCAGGATATTCAACCCACTCAATTCAATTAAAATAACATGACTAGTTCAAATCAACAAAATGTTTGTACAATATTTCGTAAAATAAAGCTAAACAATTAACAATCATTGTTCCTTATGGCAATTTCCGAAATTTCAATGCCAGACGTGGTCTGTTAGAATAGATGTTTGTAGATATAAAATGCTTGTTTTTATTATTGTTTTGCATATTTAATTCCATTTTAATTTCTCGCAACGATATCTATTTATACGACACATGAACACTAACATGGAACCATTTTAGTGTTTGTGTGTTGTATGAATAGATATATTAATTGTGTCACAAATAAATAAAAACAGAGACGTAGATAACATCAGGGGTGTCAATTGGCCTAAATCTTAAATCCTGAAAATCACCCTAGAATTTGGGGGACAGAGTCAAAAGAGTTTTAATTATTAATTAAATTATCTTTCCTTTGTAAACAAAATTCCAAAGGTCAATAATTTGTGTTGAAGATGACATTTTGTGACAAGAATGCTTAAAATAACCAAAACAGTCCTCTGTTTTATATCATTATCAAAAATTTTCCTTGTGGGCTTAAATCCTGAATTCAGGAATAATCCTGAAAATTGACACCTCTGTAACATGTTATCTACGTCTCTGATAAAAACTAGCATTTTGTATCTACAAAAATTTATGTAATCATAACACATCTAGCGTTGAAATTGTGGATATTACTATAAGGAACACTGATTGTTTAGGTATTCAATTTGGTAAAGGATGTTAAATGTAGATAATTCTTACAGTAACAAGTTTTTCTCCTTAGATTTTCAATATTATTGATTTTATATTAGAAAACACATTCAAATTCTTACAAAGTGTGTAAACACATAACAAATCTACATAAATTTGATATTGTCAAGTGTTGATTAAGCACTAAAATAGTTGCGACCATAATCAGAGAACACCACTATGAACATGATGTCTGCAGATTTCTGATATTATAGTGTATAAAAGCACTCTTCATTGTAATCAAACAACCCAATCGTTTGACTACGGGAAAAGTCACTCACAGATACACACAATTCTGACCGAATAAGTCACAAATGGTAATTCCATTCAAATCATAATTGTGTTTAAGTTCATTTATTTTTAAAAGTCTTGAAATAAGTCAGCGGTACCTTACAACGAATTAGTGTGTTTTTCCTAACCTCTAGAACATTAGAAGATACATCTGAAATTGGACCATGCCAACCCAGACAGAAGATTACTGCGGCTTCATATCATCAAAATGTCATCATGGTAAATCTAATACTCAGACCAGCTGATTCAAGGTCCAGTAGTGAAATGAAGTGTTTCTGACATCATTCTTATCTAGTGAATATAATAGCATTACCAGTTATCAGACCATCCAACCATAGGTAATGGAGAGGCCCTGCAGAGTATCTTATTTTAAAGTAAATCAAAGCACTGTATAGTATCTTATAATCACACAATCAGACTCCATATCATGGCTTGGTCTGCAGTAATTCTTCAAAGTTGTCCATGCTGTCAGCTGACTTGACCCTGGGCTTCCTGAGGTCTAGACGTTCCAATGCCTGCCTCTGTAGGGCCTGGTTTAGGCGATAGGCACCCCACATCCACAGCCATTCAGGTATGGACTCGAACAACCACATCTGCATTGAAAGAAGAATAGCTTTGAATTCAAAAAAATCAAACAATTCATCATTTTAACTATTCATCACTTATAATTATCATAGTATGAACATGTTAAAACTTCAACAGAATTTTAGTCTGATGGCAAAAAAATTTAGGATTAATTTACTTAAGTAACATAAATGTTAAAATTAAAACACTGATACCAGGTAAGAAATAAGTATGCTTAAACCCTGTTAATGCTTGGTAAACATGCTGTTTGTTTTATTAATTTCTAGAATGCCCTTATATCAGTGTATAATTGTCTCGATAGTGTTTTCAGAAAGTCTGAGCGGTTTATTAACTGTACATCAAAATGACTAAAGAGTGTTTATTGGCTGTTAAACATCAACATTGTGAACAGTATTCAAATCTGCATTCTTTATTGATAAATTGTTATACCAAGCTTAACTTATCAATATAAATGTACTTTAACTTGTACATCTTATGTAGGAATAATGAATATGAAGCAAGTAACACATGATTAAAACAAAACAAAACCATAATATATCTCATAGTGTCACAATAAAATTAAATGAGTTACCCGGTATTCATAAGATGGTAATTTCATTCTTTCATTTTTTTTTATTCAATGATTTTTTTTTTCAAATCCATTTTGCCTACCTCTTTCCCACTCAGATGCAAAGTGAAAATGGCTCAGAAGCAAAGTGAAAAAAGCTATGTGCAAACAGCATAAAACAAGAACAGTCTGCGAGAAACTATCGGTCCGTTCAGGTTTTATGCATTTGGATGCTTATCAGTATCAATGGGTTGGAAATGAAGCCTTTAAAACTTAAGTAAGTAAGAAAGGTATTCAATTAAATTTAACTTTCTCAGGGACTACAAATGCGTCAAAAACGTATCAACCTGGTTAAGGGTTAAAAAATAAACATGTGCATGTTTCAAACCAACCTGTAACGTGTGTGGCCAATAGCCAGTTGTACGTCCACTGTGACCAAGGGTTGCCACAGCATGGCTTGCAAAGTTTTCAGCAGAAGGCACGAGAAAACTGTGACTCGTGAGAGTCTTACTGTATCTTGTCATCTTTGTATTAACGTAGAATGGCCGCAAGGACTGAATTGTTATACCTTTGTTTTTGTACTCGTATCTCAGGCCTTGAGCAAAATAATCTAGAAAACTCTGAAAATATTAAATACATGTAGTGAACATTGAACAAAAATAAGACTTAACTATGACATTTGTTAAAGTGAACTTATTTGAAATGTGTAATGTAAATTATATATTGTTTTCATTTTTAATAGTTTACAACTAATTTGGTAAATATTTAAGTGCTAAGAATTCACAATATAATTCATTTCAGCGATAGACCTTGAACTTCCACCACTCAAATGTGCAGCTTCATGAGAACGCCGCTTTGAATTATTTATTTTTTTGACCTTTGACCTTGAAGGATGAACTTGACCTTGAACGTCCACCACTCAAAATGTGCAGCTTCATGAGATACACATGCATGCCAAATATCAAGTTGCTATCTTCAATATTGAAAAAGTTATGGCCAATGTTAAAGTTTTCGGACGGACAGACACCATATATTTGACATTTGACCTTGAAGGATGACCTTGACCTTCACCTTTCACCACTTAAAATGTTCAGCATTATGAGATACACATGCATGCCAAATATCAAGTTGCTATCTTCAATAGTGAAAAAGTTATGGCCAATGTTAAAGTTTTTGGACGGACTGACAGATGCCATATATTAGACATTTGACCTTAAAGGATGACCTTGACCTTAACCTTTCACCACTCAAAATGTTCAGCTCCAGGAGATACACATGCATGCCAAATATCAAGTTGCTATCTTAAATAGTGAAAATGTTATGGCTAATGTAAAAGTTTTCGGACGGACTGACAGGCCCCATATATTAGACATATGACCTTGAAGGATGACCTTGACCTTCACCTTTCACCACCCAAACTGTGCAGCTCCATGAAATGCACATGCATGCCAAATATCAAGTTGCTATGTTAAATATTGAAAAAGTTATGGCCAACGTTAAAGTTTTTTCCGGATGGACGGACAGACTGACATACACACATACTGACACACTGACGGACAGTCTGCTAAATGCCACCCTACCAGAGGCATAAAAAATGCAACACCAACATCATATTTGGAACCACGAGGAATGTCTACCTTAGTTCCAGCATAAACTGTCATCATAGGTGTGATCTGTGTACAAGCCCCTGAAGACACTATCACAATGGCTCCCTTACCCCTGAAATCACATACAGGAAGCTATAAATCATCTTAAAACATTCAAAGGGACCTAAACAAAACCGACACTTTACTAACAAAACTATTGTATCTGGAAAACACTCAAATAAGAAAAATATTTTGGTTTGCTTGAAAAAAATAGAACATCCTTTTTGAATGTATTATAATTAATTATGTTTAGAAATTGCCATTCTGTGAAAATGTTCCTTTAAAAACAAAAGTAAATAAGCACATTTGTTGACTTGATATCATCCGCCAAATAAACTTTGTGTACGGATCTGTGCAAATTTTTGATACACAGTATAATCATTAAGTGTAGATTGATAATTATAAGGTAATAATTAATTGTAAGGTAATTGTTTTTATGAATTGCAATTTTCTTTGTTGATATCTGCACACCCATGAAGTTTCATGTTTAAATCTTGTTGTCTACATTGTATCAGTGAGGTAAAGCCTTAAAAGTTATGTCATACAAAAACAACAAAATGCAATTACTCTTAACAAAGAAACGAAAGTGCTTGGATCTTGTGCATGGCACTTTTTCATATTGATTTCTTCTTATCCATGAAATTTCATGTTGAAATGTTGTATCATATCTAAGATATAGCCCTGAACAAAACTAACAAAGTTCTATACCTAGATAATAAGAACTAGATGTATTTAATACAAAACGCCTATGTGTCTAGTTGCAATAATACATCTCCCAGCTATTGACCCACCGGGGTTTTTGAACCTATATGACCAAGTTTCAAATTCAACCAACCTTTCATTGGGAACATTTTTCAGGCAAAGTTTCACTAACACTTGTAAATATATGTTGCCTCCAAAATGTTTAATTTATTAATTAAATTAGACCTAATGACCTAGTTTTTTACTGTACATTACCTAGTTTTTGACTAAGTTTGAAATAGGTTTAAAAGTTTGGCCCAAAAAATATGGCCCTAAGTTAGTAAAATGTTAACAACTTTATATTAACTCGGACTTAGGGGCCTACTGTTTGACTCCATGTTACTATAAATTAAGTTCCCCAAGATAGCACTGGGTAAAATGTTCTTATGAAGTTACTTGAAGCTTGAGCAATAAATTGCCTCTAGAGTGATAGCAAGTTGTATCCTTATTTTCCCTTATTATTAAGTATTACCAACTTGACCAACTTTTGAACTCTGCTGAGATATAATTGTGAAGCATTTCTGACCAAAGTTGCATGTAGATTGGAGTATGAATGCACTGTGAGTAAGTTCAGAAGAGTTTTCTACTAGAAATGGCGCGGCAGAGGCCTACGCGTATCCCCACACCGCATGTTTGACCCATGGGCGCCCCAGGGTTGGTAAAGGGGCCATGCATAGTTGAGATTGACCATATTGTCATACATGTAAGAGATGTTCAGTATCAATTTGAAGTAAATGGGTGTAGAAGAGTAGAAATGAAGAAGTTAATGTAAAATAACCTAAAAAAATGAGTGAAAATCTCTGACCCAGCCCAAACCCCAGCCCCCATAACTTTTGACCCAAGGGTCAGATCAAAATTCAAAATAGTGCACTGTGGCACATACGGTATGCTCATAGCTACCATGTGTGTAATTTCAAGGTTCTAGTACTAATAGTGTGTAGGAGGAGATAGTGGCCAGAACGAAACGGACAGACAGCCGAGATAACCACATAATAGTTTTCAAAATCTAAACGGGGACCCTAAGTTCAAAGTCAAGGTCACAGTGGTAAAAATTTCATGCACATGGGAAGGTCTTGTCCATACACATGCATACCAAATATGAAAGCAATATCTGAAGTGAAACAGCAGGTATGAGCCTTTTTCGAATCGCGGTCGCACATTTTGAAACCTGAACGCTGACCTCAAGTTCAAGGTCACAGGGGTAAAATTTTGTATGCGCATGGAAAGGTGTTGTCCAGATACACACCCATACCAAATATGAAAGCAATGTCTGAAGGGACACAGAAGTTATGAGCCTTTTTTGAATCGCGGTCGCAGATTTTGAAACCTGAAAACTGGCCCTAAGTTCAAGGTCAAGGTCACAGGGGTAAAAAATTGTGTGCGCATGGAAAGGTGTTGTCCAGATACACATGGATATTAAATATGAAAGCAATATCTGAAGGGACAAAGTAGTAATGAGCCTTTTTTGAATCGCGGTCGCAGATTTTTAAAACCTGAAAACTGACCCCAAGTTCAAGGTCATAGGGGTAAAAAATTGTGTGAGCATGGATAGCTGTTGTCTAGATACACATGCATACCAAATATGAAAGCAATATCTGAAGGGACACAGTAGTAATGAGCCTTTTTCGAATCGCTGTCGCATATTTGGAAACCTGAAAACTGACCCCTAAGTTCAAGGTCACAGGGGTCAAACATTTTATGTGCATGGAAAGGTGTTGTCCAGATAAACATGCATATCAAATAAAAAGCAATATCTGAAGTGACACAGTAGTTATGAGCCTTTTTCGAATCGCGATTGCAGATTTAAAAACCTGGAAACTGGCCCCAAGTTCAAGGTAACAGGGATAAAAAAAAAATTGCGCATGGAAAGGTGTTGTCCAGATTAACATGCATACCAAATATGAAAGCAATATTTGAAGGGACACAGTAGTTATGAACCTTTTTCGAATAGCGGTCGCAGATTTCAAAACTTGAAAACTGACCCCAAGTTAAAGGTCAAGGTCATAGGGGTAAACAAGAGGGCCATGATGGCCCTGAATCGCTCACCTGACTAACCAAATACAATCCCAACCCTGATTTTACCAAGATAAACATTCTGACCAAATCTCATAAAGATTAGATGAAAACTGTGACCTCTATTGTCTACACAAGGTTTTTCTATTATTTGACCTGGTGACCTAGTTTTTGACCCCAGGTGACCCAAATACAATCCCAACGCAGATTTCATCAAGATAAACATTCTGACCAAATTTCATAAAGATTGGATGAAAACTGTGACCTCTATTGTCTATACAAGGTTTTTCTATTATTTGACCTAGTGACCTAGTTTTTGACCTAGTGACCAAGTTTTTGACCCCAGAACCCCAAATACAATCCCAACCCAGATTTTAACAAGATAAACATTCTGACCAAAATTCATTAAGATTGGATGAAAACTGTGACCTCTACTGTCTTCACAAACAAATTGTTGACGTTTTTTCTATTATTTGAGCTAGTGACCTAGTTTTTGACCTCAGATGACCCAAATACAATCCCAACCCAGATTTCATCAAGATGAACATTCTGACCAAATTTCAAAAAGATTAGATGAAAACTGCGACCTCTATTGTCTACACAGGGTTTTTCTATTATTTGACCTAGTGACCTAGTTTTTGACCCCAGATGACCCAAATACAATCCCAACCCAGATTTTATCAAGATAAACATTCTGACCTAATTTCATAAAGATTGGATGAAAACTGTGACCTCTACTGTCTACACAAACAAATTGTTGACGGAAGCACGCACGCACACACACACGCACGCACGCACAACGGACGCCGGACATCACACGGTCAAATAAGCTCACCATGTCACGTTGTGACAGGTGAGCTAAAAATTTAGTGCGCATGGATAGGTGTTGTCTAGATACACATGCATACCAAATATGAAAGCAATATCTGAAGGGACACAGTAGTTATGAGCCTTTTTTGAAATGCGGTCGCAGATTTCGAAACCTTAAAACTGACCCCAAGTTCAAGGTCAAGTCACAGGGGTAAAAAATGGTATGTGTGCATGGATAGGTGTTGTCTAGATACACATGCATACCAAATGTGAAAGCAATATCTGAAAGGACACAGTGAGCCTTTTTCGAATCGCGGTCGCAGAAAAATCTCTGACCCGGCCCCACCCCAACTCCCATAACTTTTGAACCAGGGGTCTGATCAAAATTCCAAATTGTGCAGGGTCGCACATATGCTCATAGCTACCATGTCTGTAAGTTTCAAGGTTCTAGTGCTTATAGTGTAAGAGGAGATAGTGGCCAGGAGGGACAGACAGACGGACAGACCCAGGAGATAACCACAATATCCCCATGCTTTTCAAAAAGCGTGGGGATAATAATTAGATATATTGACCTAGGTTTTGACCCCATATGACCTAGTTTCAATCTCAGCAAAGATATAATGAAGACTAATTTTCTGACAATGTTTCATGAACATTTGTCAAATGTCTTGTTGTTTTTTTAATCGACTAAGTGATCAATGTTTTTACCTGTGTCATGACACAGCTTGTAGAACAGCAAACATATAATTAGGACAAATGTTCATACCAAGTTTGATGAAGATCTGACGATAAATGCAGCCTCTAGACATTTTAAAGACACATATTAACTAATAATGACATATGAGGAACATTAGGTGATTACAAAATCTCACCATGCATAACGTAAATGAACGTTTTTGTGTATTTAAATACATTAATATGTATCCCTCGTTCCTGATTTATTATTTCATAGTCTTAGAAGGAAAATCGATAGACAAAATCTGATATCATAAGTACATGTACATGTATGCTAACAAGAGTATTAGTGGTTAGATTAAACTTTATTTGCCATTAGAATCCATCAGTTAAGTACAACAACTGAAAAGAACATAGGGAGAGATGGAGTATAATCATGAATATTTACCACAACCATACTCTTTTGATTTGCTTTTTGTTTATCACCCAAAAAGATATTTTGTATAACCCAAATACTAGTAAAGCGTAACTCACCTTTCAACCATCTGTGGCAGAATCATATGTGTCATCTACAGAAGTAAAAAAACAGAGAGAATACTAGAACAACTGTATTCTGAACTCAAAATTTCTTAAAGAGATAGGCATCCAAATTTCAGTGTCCAAAGAATAACCTACTGAGAAATTGAATGCATTACAACTTAAATGAATCACTCAAAGGTCCTTATCTAACAAACAAGTACACCTTTCACTTGATTAACGGGTATATTTAAAACAAGACTATTGCTAAGCAATATATGTCTTCTACTGGCTGCATCATTAACAGATTTTTATGTATATATTTGTTGCCATGCCATAGCAACCAGAATTTTTGACGTAGGAACAAAATGAAATGTCCATATTGCCATCTATTCATGTTTCAAGTTTCATGAAAAAATATGAAGAAAATTTAAAGTTATCGCAGGATCCAGAAAAGTGTGACAGACAGACTGACTGACTGACAGACAGAGCGCAAACCATAAGTCCCCTATGGTTTCACCGGTAGGGGACAAACAGCACTTACTAAGATAAGTTATACTACCTGCCAATAACTTTCCATGCTCATGACTTAAAGCCGCACAACTTATTTGGCATAGTTAATTTATGTATAAATAAGAAACATATTTTATCTACATGTATGCCAATTAGAATATATCTGGTTGTTACAAGGTAGAAATCCTTCTTTTCTGCGCTTTAAAACTTAAAAATAATCGCGTTTGTCAAAATGGACTTATACGTCTACGAATCCTACTTTCGGTTTTAAAAGTGGCACCTTTTGAAAAATAATCAATTACTTGCTAACTAGGCTATAGATTTAATGTTATCTATGCTGATTAGAATATATCTGGTGGTTACAAGGTAGAAATCAGTCTTTTTTGCGCTTTAAAACTTAAAAATTATCGTGTTTGTAAAAACAGACGTATACACATAGAAATCCTACTTTCTGTTGAAGAGCGGTACCGTTTAAAAAATCATAAATTACTTGGTACTAGGCTAAAGATTTAATGTTAACTGCTGATTAGAATATATCTGGTGGTTACAAGGTAGAAATCCGTCTTTTTTGTGTTTTAAAACTTATAAATAATCGCGTTTGTCAAATGGACTTATACTAATAGAAATCCTACTTTTGGTTTAAAAGCGGTAAAATTACTTGCTCACTAGGCTATAGATTTAATGACAATTTTGAACTCTTTCAAATTGCATCTAAAGTATATGTATTGATTAACATGTATTTCATTTCAAGGTCAGAGGCAAAGTGTGTGGCTTTAAATTCATGACTGGCAACATTAAACTATAGAGAATTTCAACTCACCATTGTCGCTGCTGCCACATTAATATTCACAATTTGCCAAAGTCGCTGAAAACATATGAAAGAAAGTTCATATATTGTCTTTGTAAGAACAAAGTTTAACCACACTGCAAACTGGTTTTGAACAGACTCTCTATGTTTTTAATTTTATATTGGTATTCAAACTAGGTACATGCTCATCTGCAACATGTTGAGAACATTGTTAATAATTCTTGTAATTATTAAACAAACTGCACATATTTGGCGCTTGACCTAAAGAGTGACCATGACTTTTGCTCAATTGGGTCAAGGAATTTGTATGTGTGTGACTTATCTTCTGCATATGGTTAACATTTTTAGTCAATAACATGTAGTATATAACATAAGATTTTAAATTGCATGATAAATTATGAAGGGACAGAGAAGACAAACAGTACTTTGCCAAAAATGCTCATCTGACCTGTAAGTAACTGTTTCAACTAACCTTTTACAACTAGTAGTTACCTTGACCTTGGAACTAAGGCAACAGCTGTTTCATGCCACAGGCCAACTTCGCATGCCTAACATGTGTGGTATTTTATAAATGCATGATGAATGCTTAAATTTAACCTTTGACCTTTAAATGTGACCATGACCATTGACTAACCTCTCCAGATGATGAACTTTTGTGGCAAATTTTTAAATAACATGCCGAATTATGAAAAAAAAGTCTGGAAAAGCTGTTTTATGACCGAATTTAAACTTTCACCTGACAGTGAAACATTGATTTTAATTGAGTCATTTTATAGTTTTTTAAGTGCTTAAGAATGAAATTGACCGCAAAGTGATGCCCTTTACCTTTGAGGTAACAGAACTGGCGTAACACACAACAGGCCATCTTCACAAAGGTGTTCTTTTCAAGCAGTGTTTTCAAAATATTGCCTTATAAATGACAAAGCAAACATATTGAAAAGCTGCTTCGTATCAAACTCTGACCTAACACCTCTAAGTGTGACCTTTACCTTTTTTGCAGATGAGGGAGTAGACAAAACAGCCTTATTTTATATCCATGCACGTATCCATATCTCTTTCTGGTTATTGGTACATATGGTAAGTCATTCTAATCTTATTCTATAAATATGATGTCCATCATGATACAAATGTAACTATTCAGGAGGCTCTGATCATAGAGCATGTTCAAGATCTATGTACACACACCGTCACCATGTATAGGATAGAGCATGTTCAAGATCTATGTACAAACACCAAGTATAGGTTCAAATAAAAACAAAATACGCCTGATGTACATAAATTACCCAGACTATATGAACAGTATAATGTATACCATTGTGCAAAATTAACAAAGCTAAGTCAATAACAGACCTTACCTCTTCTGGAACATCAAGGAACAGTTGTGGAAAATCATACATGACACCAACATTGTTTACTGAAACACACATCCACCAGACAATATTTTACAACATTCTAAAATAGTGATAAATACATGGTGCAATCTTTGTTGAGAAGAACTGCAAACAAAACATATAATACAAGGGCTGTTTGTAAAACATGCATGCCCCACGTATGGGCTGTCAGTTGTAGTGGCAGCCATTGTGTGAATACGTTTTTTGTCACTTTGACCTTGACCTTTGACCAAGTGACCTAAAAGTCAATAGGGGTCATCTGCCCGTCATGATCAATGTACATATTAAGTTTCATGATCCTAGCCTAATTATTCTTGAGTTATCCTCAGGAAACCACCTTGACCTTTGACCTAGTGAGTCATCTGCCTGTCATGATTAATGTACCTATGATGTTTCATGATCCTAGGCGTAAGCATTCTTGAGTTATCATCCGGAAACCATTTTACTATTTTGAGTCTCTGTGACCTTGACCTTTGACCTAGTGACCTGAACATCAATAGGGGTCATCTGCCAGTCATGATCAATGTACCTACATGTATGAAGTTTCATGATCCTAGGTGTAAGCATTCTTGAGTTATCATCTGGAAACCATTTTACTATTTCAAGTCACTGTGACCTTGACCTTTGACCTAGTGACCTGAAAATCAATAGGGTCATCTGCCAGTTATGATCAATGTACCTATGAAGTTTCATGATCCTAGGCCTAAGCATTCTTGAGTTATCATCCAGAAACCATTTTACTATTTCAACTCACTGTGACCTTGACCTTTGACCTAGTGACCTGAAAATCAATACGGGTCATCTGCCAGTCATGATCAATGTACCTATGAAGTTTCATGATCCTAGGCCTAAGCGTTCTTGACTTATCATCCGGAAACAATCTGGTAGACGGACAGAAGGACCGACCGACATTGCAAAACAATATACCCCCTCTTCTTTGAAGGGGGGCATAATAAATAATTTCAAAATGCAAAGGTTTCCAACTAAAAAAGCCTAAACAACAGTCACACCACGCTAAGTACATTTTCCAGCTCAGAAAATATTTTAAAGGGGCCTTTTCAGAGATTTTGGCATGCATTGAAGATTTCATTAAATGCTTTATATTGATAAATTTAAACATTGGACCTAAAAATCTCCACTAACAAGACTATTGCCAAGCAATATATGTCCCCTACTGGCTCCACCATTGTCAGAAATATATATATATATATTTCTAATATTTGTTGCCATAGCAACCAGAATTTTTGACGTAGGAACACATGAAATGACGTGCATAATGCCCTTATTGCCATCTATCCATGTTTCAAATTTCATGAAACAAGGGCTGTTTGTAAAACATGCATGACCCCCATATGGACTGTCAGTTGTAGTGGCAGCCATTGTGTGAATACGTTTTTTGTCACTGTGACCTTGACCTTTGACCTAGTGACCTGACAATCAATAAGGGTCATCTGCCAGTCATGATCAATGTTCCTATGAAGTTTCATGATCCTAGGCGTAAGCATTCTTGAGTTATCATCCGGAAACCATTTTACTGTTTTGAGTCACTGTGACCTTGACCTTTGACCTGAAAATCAATTGGGGTCATCTGCCAGTCATGATCAATGTTCCTATGCAGTTTCATGATCCTAGGCGTAAGCATTCTTGAGTAATCAACCGGAAACCATGTTACTGTTTCGAGTCACTGTGACCTTGACCTTTGACTTAATGACCTGAAAATCAATAGGGGTCATCTGCCAGTCATGATCAATGTACCAATGAAGTTTCATGATCCTAGGCTTAAGCATTCTTGAGTTATCATACGGAAACCATTTTACTATTTCAAGTCACTGTGACCTTGACCATTGACCTAGTGACCTGAAAATCAATAGGGGTCATCTGCCGTTCATGATCAATGTACATGTACCTATGAAGTTTCATGATCCTAGGCCTAAGCATTCTTGAAGTATCATCCGGAAACCATTTTACTATTTCGAGTCACTGTGACCTTGACCTTTGACCTAGTGACCTGAAAATCAATGGGGGTCATCTGCCAGTCATGATCAATGTACCTATGAAGTTTCATGATCCTAGGCCTAAGCGTTCTTGAGTTATCATCCGGAAACCATTTGGTGGACAGACCAACATGAGTAAAACAATAAACACACTCTTCTTCGAAGGGGGCATAAAAATATTAAGAACTTTTAAAGTTATTACAGGATCAAGAAAAGTGTGACAGACTCACAGACTGACGGACACACAGAGTGCAAACCATAAGTCCTCTCCGGTGAAACCGGTAGGGGACAAAAAACCAACAAGAAAACAATAAAAAAAAGTTACCCTCAACTGGGCTCGAACCACTGACCCCTTAAGTCCTGGAGTAAAGTCTTCCACTTATACCACTTGGCCATCCGTGCTCATACTTTGTAGGAATGCATATTTTTACTTTATATAAGCAATCCCCTTAGTTTCACAAAATATAACGACAACAACAGAACTTTCAAAATTATTCAATCTTTTTGCGTTGCAACGCTTTATAATTTTCAGGTTTTCAAATCGTCAAAAGATGCATATCATGGATATTAAGAGCATGGTAAATGTTCAGTATTACTATTTCCTCACAAATATCATAACTAAAACAAAAAATTTGCGAATCTGAAACAACTTTTTTAAGTTTGTCAATTGACCAAAACGTTAAAAGGCCCCTTTAAGGTTGTTAACTGTAGAGTTAACACTATTAATCTTGTTCAAAGCTATAAGAATCTCTGAATTTGTTATGCTTCAATAAAATATTAGGGCATTAAATTAAGTTCCATACATATTGTATGCAAGCCTTTAAAATAAGATCACATCTGGACACATAAACCAAAGAATTACTTACCTAAAACTCCAATCTCCTTGTCTTTTATTTTGTCCCAGATCACATTATAAGTATCCTTGCCAACAGAGAAATCCACAGCTACACACTGTGTTTTAACATGGAATTCCTCCTCTGTAACAACAAACTCTTACAGATCCAATGGCTGTATTTGAATAAAAAGTTTGCTAAAGAATGGACAACTTGAAGATTTGAACAAAGCAAGTGAGTCTGGAATAACACATCAAACTAAGAAATTGTTCACAAAAAAGATAAACATTTCATGTAATTTATGTATGTTTAATTAGGGGAAATTATTCACTAAGGTAATTAACAATAGGCTTAGCAATTGGGCTAAAAACTACTATGTCTTCATAGAGGCTAAGGCAGGATTCAGTCAAAATATCGGAACTGTTGATAATATTGATGACCTAATTTCATGATGATTAGGCAAAACAAACAAGCTTTTTTACTATATACATGTAAAAATATGGTAAAAGACCCCCCCCCTGGCGGCCATGTTTTTTTTTAACCGAACCAAAACAATTTCGAACTCAACCGTCGTTTCCGGAAAACAAATGTTCTGACCAAATTTCATGAAGATTGGGCTAAAAATGTGTCTTCTAGACAGTTCACATGTTTTCACTATATACATATAAAGAAAACTGCCCCACCCCCTGGCGGCCATATTTGTCCACGGACCATTACCAATTTCAAACTTGTCCAAGATATCTATAAAATCGATGTTAAGACAAAATATCAAGATGATTAGTGACCTGAAAATCAATAGGGTTCATCTGCCAGTCATGATCAATGTACCAATGAAATTTCACGATCCTAGGCCTAAGCATTCATTAGTTATCATCCAGACACCATTTAACTGTTTTGAGTCACTGTGACATTGACCTTTGACTTATTGACCTGAAAATATTTAGGGGTCATCTGACAGTCATGATCAATGTACCTATGAAGTTTCATGATCCTAGGCCAAAGGATTCTTGAGTTATCATCCAGAAACCATTAAACTGTTTCGAGTCACTGTGACCTTCACCTTTGACCTAGTGACCTGAAATTATTTAGGGGTCATCTGACAGTCATGATCAATGTACCTATGAAGTTTCATGATCCTAGGCCTAAGGGTTCTTGAGTTACCATCCTGAAACCATTTTACTGTTTCAAGTCACTGTGACCTTCACCTTTGACCTAAAGACCTGAAAATCGAGAAAAGTCATCTGCTGGTCATGATCAATGAACATATGAAGTTTCATGATCCTAGGCCTTATTGTTCTTGATTTATCATCTGCAAACCATTTGGTGGACAGACCGACCAACGGTCCGACTGGCATGTGCAAAACAATATACCCCGTCTCCTTTGAAGGGGATATAACAATTTTTTATCACCACTTTTAAAATTTGTCACATTTGGCCCTTATTATGACAGGCAGCAAGATCCCTTTATTATGATATGATATTCTGTGATGATTATTAGGGACTCTTTTGAATGGTTTATTCTGTAGATCAACAAGAGCACCGCCTTGCGGTTGCAGACCGCTCATCTATTTTCTTTTTAAAGGTGAAGGGACTCTCAATTTAAATCACAAAGGAGGGAAAGGTGGAGTGAACAGGGGTGTATAGTGTGGGGGTGTGGACATTTATTACATTAACTTCCAAAAATGCGAAAAAAAATGCGAAAAAAAAATGCAAAAAAAAATTGTGGGGGGGGGGGGGGGCGAGGATTCTTGGGTGCGATGGTTTGGACGGTATTTCAAAAATAAAATAATAAAAATATATATATTTGTGTTTTTTTAACCCTTTCAAAACAAAAAATTGGGGGGGGGGGATGGGGGGGGGGGGGGGGGGGGGTTATACTAGTGTGAGGGTGTGGTGGTCATTTGTGAGATGATCTTAAAAGAAAAAAATTGAAAACAAATAGGGGGGGGTGGGTGGGGGGGGGATGGGGAGGGGATTCTTGTGTGCGATGGTCGGACCGTATTTAAAAAATAAAATAATAAAAATAAATATTTGTGTTTTTTAACTGTTTCAAAAAAAAAATTGGGGGGGGGGGGGGCTGGGGTGGGGGGGGGGGAGAGTGTGAGGGTGTGGTGGTCATTTGTGAGTTGATCATAACAACAATAAAAAAAATTAGGGGGAGGGGGATTCGGGGGGGGGGGGGGGGCACGGGGAATAGTTTGAGTGGAGTCTATTTTGGTATGTCAGGTAAGAGTAGTTTTGTCAAAGTATCAATCAAATCTTATCATATATAAAGAAGTCATGGCAATTTTAGCCAAATTTAATAATTTTACCTTGAGAGTCAAGGTCATTCAAAGGTCAAGGTAAAATTCAACTTGCCAGGTACAGTAACTTCATGATAGCATGAAAGTATTTGAAGTTTGAAAGCAATAGCCTTGATACTATAGAAGTAAAGTGGATCAAAACACAAAATTTAACCATATATTCAAAGTTACTAAGTCAAAAAAGGGCCATAATTCCGTAAAAATGACAACCAGAGTTATGCAACTTGTCCTTTTACTGTACCCTTATGATAGTTTGCGAGTGTTCCAAGTATGAAAGCAATATCTATGATACTTTAGGGGTAAAGTGGACCAAAACACAAAACTTAATCAAATTTTTAATTTTCTAAGTATAAAGAGCCCATAATTCCGTCCAAATGCCAGTCAGAGTTAGATAACTTTGCCTGCACAGTCCCCTTATGATAGTTAATAAGTGTTGCAAGTATGAAAGCAATAGCTTTGATACTGTAGGAATAAAGTGGACCTAAACACAAAACTTAACCAAATTTTCAATTTTCTAAGTATAAAAAGGACACATAATTCTGTCAAAATGCCAGTCAGAAATACATAACTTTGCCTGCACAGTCCCCTTATGATAGTTAGTAAGTGCTGCAAGTATGAAAGCAATAGCTTTAATACTTAAGGAATAAAATGGACCTAAAAACAAAACTTAACCAAAATTTTCAATTTTCTAAGTATAAAAAGGGCACATAATTCTGTCAAAATGCACTCCAGAGTTATCTAACTTTGCCTTCCCAGTCCCCTTATGATAGTAAGTAAGTGTACCAAGTTTGAAAGCAATAGCATTGATACTTTCTGAGAAAAGTGGACCTAAACGCAAAACTTAACCAGACACCGATGCCAAGGTGATGACTATAGCTCATGAGCTAAAAATGAAATTCAGAATGTACTGCATCATGTAAGAATATAGTATAATACCTTTTTAAATAAGATGAAACATTGTCAAAATGACGTCCAATCGAATATTACAAAGTGTCATAAATAAAATGATAATAGATTCGTGCAAGTCACCAATAATTAATTGCATTATTATCAAAGTAATGCAAATCCAATAATATCTAGACAAGAAGTTATTATATTTATTTTCTTTCTGCTTGACCAAAAAAATTAATACTTGCATTCTAAACTATATGCCAAAACATTTAACGCATAAACAAAGAAAGGTGATAAAATAATACATTGCCTGACGATTCAAATTGCAGTTGTTACAATATACAGATACCTAAATAAAATATCATTATGTGACTGAAACAACACAGATATATGTACCTAAATAACACATCATTATGCGACTGAAACAACACAGCTACCTAAATAACATATCATTATATAATACTGAAACAACATTCAACCAATTTAAGCAAAGACCTCTAGAAAATGTTAAATAGAACTATCAAAAGCATTTTTTTAATACAAGTAGAGTGAAACCTCGCTATGAAGACCACCTGTGGGACTTTTGAAAAGTGGTCTTAATAGGGAGGTGGTCTTAATTCTGAGTTTTCATGAATTTGATGGACAGATAATACAAAAACATTGATATTCAATGAATTTTAATATTTTTGCATCAAATATAACAGTAATTTATTTATGCAGTGTGCAAAGATAATATGTCCCGCTTTTCAAACATGAAGTGAAAAAAACATGTACATGTACTTTTCATCATGACACCGTCCTTATATGACCTTAAGGTTTACTTAAAGAATTCTGCTGTTCTTTTTAGAATAGCTTGAATCTACAAAGGAAAAATAAAAACATTTAGAATGAGTTATACAATTAAAAGAAAGGATTGCAGACAACATTTCACATCTGACATATTTTTTCAAACATAGCTTAAACAGGAGTTTCTAATAACGGGCAATGTCTATTAATAGCGCTTTTTTTCCTATGGCTTATGCAATTTTGTTTGGTCACAACATAATAAGTTATAAGCTGCATAAAAATCTCATAAAGCGGATTCGTGTCCAACTACCAAATGACAGCACAGAGCCAAGCAAAGAACGTTTTGGAAAGACGGAAAAAAATAACAATTAACACACCCGAGTCTTTCCAATGCCAAATAAATCGGCCAACTGCAGTTAAGATTTTCCATCAATCGCGTTGATCAAATCAATCTTCTTTTAAACACAAGTCTTTCCGTTTTTGCTTATCCATTTTGAACAACGATATGGTATACTGGTCGGTTTTTATATCCATCACGAACAAAACCATCTTACTCAGTTATCCTAACTGTCAAATTATTTGCCGTATTTAATCTTTTAAGTGTTTACCAAACAATTACCAATATACTCATCAAATACTCGAGTATAATAGCTAATAAGTCAATTAAGAATCAAGGGTTAAAAAGAATAACAAGTGCCGAAAATCTATCACCTGCGTCGCAAATCGATGCCAAAAACAGTTGTCGTCAATTGTGGTTATTTGGGTCACAATGGCTTTGTACACAAACCCGATTGAACCACAGCACCAAATCAAGTAAGGTGTAAACATTACTGGTCGTTTGGTGGGTGTCAATTCAGAGCAATTTCGTTCATTGGTACTGATTAAAGTGGTTGTAATAGCGGATTAGCGGGTTGGTCGAATTAGTGAATGTAACGACCATTGAAATATAGAAGGAAAATATTGGGACTGAAAAATGGTGGTCGTCTCAGCGAGTTGGTCGTAATACCGAAGTGGTCATAAAAAGAGTTTTTACTGTATTAGTGTTTTTGGGAAGAATTATTTATTGTACAACTAAGTTAATAAATTTCCCAGTTTAATTATCGTATTTAAAAAATATGATTAGTTTTTATTTTAATGGATGGCTTAACATAAAAGAACGAACGTTTTATAAACTCTCATTTTACGATAATCAACAAATCATATACATTCTACATTATCAATACTGCGAGATTTGCCTAAAGGGAAATGTAAACGGACTTTTAGCCATATATATTCTTACTTATTTACATACAATATTTGGAATAAATAATGGAATTCAAATTAAAATAATATTTCAAATTTTGAAGAATACAAAGCTTGAAATAAACAAGGGCTGTTTGTAAAACATGCATGCCCCCATATGGGCTGTCCGTTGTAGTGGTAGCCATTGTGTGAATACGATTTTTGTCACTGTGACCTTGACCTTTGACCTAGTGACCTGAAAATCACTAGGGGTCATCTGCGGGTCACAATCAATGTACCTATGAAGTGTCATGATCCTAGGCAAAAGCGTTCTTGAGTTATCATCTGAAAATCATTTTACTATTTCCGGTCACCGTGACCTTGACCTTTGACCTTGTGACCTCAAAATCAATAGGGGTCATCTGCAAGTCATGATCAATCTACCTATGAAGTTTCATGATCCTAGGCGTATGCGTTCTTGAGTTATCATCCGAAAACCATTTTACTATTTCGGGTCACCGTGACCTTGACTTTTGACCTAGTGACCTCAAAATCAATAGGAGTCATCTGCGAGTCATGATCAATCTGCCCATGAAGTTTCATGATCCTAGGCGTATGCGTTCTTGAGTTATTATCCGGAAACCATTTTACAATTTCGGGTCACCGTGACCTTGACCTTTGACCTAGTGACCTCACAATCAATAGGGGTCATCTGCAAGTCATGATCAATCTACCCATGAAGTTTCATGATCCTAGGCGTATGCGTTCTTGAGTTATCATTCAAAAACCATTTTACTATTTCTGGTCACTGTGACCTTGACCTTTGACCTAGTGACCTCAAAATTGATAGGGGTCATCTGCGAGTCATGATCAATGTACCTATGAAGTTTCATGATCCTAGGCCCAAGCGTTCTTGAGTTATCATCTGACAACCACCTGGTGGACGGACCGCCCTCTTCTTCGAAGGGGGGCATAATAAATGGACATATTCGCCCTGTTATATTTTTTTTTTACACATTCTTAATACCTTTATACAATATCATTCATTCTTAAAACAAGTAACCTTACAAGATTATGCTAAGCCTACATTTCTGTTATCTGGAAAGATTAAGAGCTATAAGGTTGCAAGGAAATAACCATCTGACAAATTGAATAAAATGTTCCAATTTTAGCAGATAAGCCAATGCTATGGAAAAATGATTATCAGTAATAAGAATAAAAAAACAAGAAGGACATAATGGCCTTTAAGTGCTCACCGTCACCAAATCATGAAGAATTGACCCTGAGATCTAGCTTTTTCCTTCATGTGATCCAGATTAAAACCTTGGACATCATGTTGACATGATGAACATTTTCACAAAGTTTCATCAAGACAGAGTTAAAAATGTATCTTTCAGCGGGGAACCGATTTTTTTAACAACCTTATTTTTAGACACACCCGACCCAGATTAAATCTTAACCTAGAAACGGTCAAAATAAACATCCTGCCCAAATTTCACTCAGCTTGAGTCATATGTGTGGCCTCTAAAGTCACTTAGTGGTAACTAAGTTTTTATAAGCTTTGACCTGGTAACCCTATTTTTTCGACGCAAAATATGAAGATTTAATTTCAGCTTTAAGAAATGCCAAGATAAAAAACTGCCAAAGTTTCATCAAGATTGAGCCATAAGTGTGGTGTCTACACTTTTCATAAGATTTGATATGGCAACCTATGAGTGCCAGTACCCTATATTGGAACCCTGCCTGGAAAATGTCAAGATAAAGATTGTCACCAAGATTCATAAAGATTTTGCAATACATGTTTTTATATCTATATAGACATAACAAGTTTTTTCTAATATTAATTAACATGGCAATCTAGTTTTTGGACACCTTGTTACCCAGATTTGAGCTTGGTCTTGAAATTTCATCAAGATAGTGTCGTAAATAAGAAATCTAGAGAGGGTCACATGATTTTTCTAAGATTTGACCTTGTTACCTAGTTTTTACACACAGGTGACACTGATTCAAGCTTGACCTATATTTGTCAGATCAAAATTCTATCGAAGATTGGATGAAAATTATGGCCTCTAAGGTGGTAACAAGCTTGAAGTAGCACACTGCAACTTAACACAGCATGAAGACAAATGCAAGAGACAGAATGTTCACAATAGCTTACACGAAGCACTTTGTGCTCAGTTGAGCTAAAATGAGAGTGATGTTACAATAAAAATAAGCTTATATGTCTGCCCTTTCAAACTACAAAAAGAATCTCTCCTATGCAGTGTAAGACAAACAAGCGATGTGTTTGTGAAACACTATGTCCCCATATATTTGACCTTTGACCTTGAAGGATGACCTTGACCTTAACTTTTCACCACTCAAAATGTGCAGCTTCATGAGATACATGTGACATGCATGCTAAATATCAAGTTGCTATCTTCAATATTGCAAAAGTGTACATTAAATGAGCAATTTTAACCCATATGACCCATATATTTGACCTTTGACCTTGAAGGATGACTTTGACCTTGACTTTTCACCACTCAAAATATGCATGAGATACACATGCATTCCAAATATCAAGTTGCTATCTTAAATATTGCACAAGTTATGGCAAATGTTAAAGTTGGAGCAAACAAACACACAAACCAACCAACCAACAGACAGGGCAAAAGCAATATGTCCCCCACTATAGTGGTGGGGGACATATAAAGTAGGAAACACCTGACAACATCAAGAACATTGAGGCCAAAGACAAAACCAACAATATTTATGATACCTATTTGCTTTGCTGCCTTGTACAGCCTATTTTCAGGCTTGCTAATAAGAACCAAATTCATTCCTCTTTTTGCCAGTTCCTTAGCATAAGCACGCCCTATTCCCTCACTGCTACCTGTCACCACTGTAAAAGTGTTAAAGATATCAAAGAATGATAAACAGTTACGCCATTATTGAAGCTCATTACCAATTGCTGTTGCTGCTGCCTGTAACTTTTCCAAGCGCCTGCTGATAAGAATGATATTGAGGTTACGCTTGGCAAGTTCTCTGGCATAAGCCAAGCCAATTCCTTCACTGGCTCCTGTGATGACTGCAAAGAGATTCACAAAGTTGTCACACTGTCCATAATAATTTAAGATTAGATTTAAGGCATTAGATTATTCCTATATCAGGCCTTTCACAATGTCCTTTTGTCTGATTTTCAAAATCAGTACCACTTTTCCTAAAATTCCAATCATCTGTTTGTGCTTTTCTAAGCTAAAACACAAAAACATTAAAATCAAGTAAAATGCAGGGCTATGTCCCAGTGTCTTAGCAAAAATTTGGTGAAACATATGTAAATCACTGATTATTAGAAGAAAGAAGTATGCCTGTCATGCTAACAGATGTGAAAAAACATATTGTCTTGCACACACTTTTGATGTACCATTGCATAATAGTCACTATTCGTAAATTGGTAAAAATACAATTTTTAAATATTAACATTTTATTCAATCATAAAATGCCAATTTGATCACTTAACCCTGTTAATGCATTAAAATATGTTAACTTGACCCAATGCTACTTCCAAGGTGGCACTTAGGACCGGATGTTTTTAAAATTCAAGGATAATTCTACAGGGTGAGTTAGTTTTATATGTTTTTGAATATATTTCGCATTATTTAAAAAATCCGGAAATGTAGTGCGATTCAGCAAAGATTAATTCATCAAAAAAAGTACAGAACAAGAGCTGTCACCATAGGATGACTTATGCCCCCTATAAAAGCTTGAAGTTTTGAGCTTTTTTCGAAACTTAACGCAGATTTCAAAACCTAAACGCGGACCCTAAGTTCAAGGTCAAGGTCACAGGGGTCAAAATTTGTGTGCGTATGGAAAAGCCTTGTCCATATACACATGCATGCCAAATATGATATTGCTATCTGAAGCGACATAGAAGTTATGAGCAATTTTCGAAACCTAAACGCAAAGTGTGACGGACAGACAGACTATATCACTATATGCCCTCCTTCGGGGGAATAAAAACACAATCACAACAATTTTGGAAAGGTAAGGATATTAATAAGTGGTGTCATGGTTGAGTTTTTGAAAGCAAATTGATGTCTTTTGCCTGTGTGAAGGGCACATTTCCAACCAATAAAAATGCCAACGACATCAAACCATTGCTTTGAACATGTACAAATAGTTGCATACACAAAAACATTGGCTACTATTGCTCATAGGGTCATTGTCAACCTGAAATGGCCCGCAAGTCACCCAGGGGTGACTAGAAGCCGATTCATGCCACCCTGGGGTGACAAGAATCAGCTTCTAGTCACCAGTGTATGTTTTATGAAACGGCACCCAGGGCCCTCACACTACTTTGGGGGAAGGGGTCCGCAGCCCTTAGGAGGGGGAATTTTCGCGGCGTTTCCCTTTTTTGGGGATTTTTTTAATTACTCTCTCATTATTACATTTGTACATGTTTGCACTATATTCATTGCATTTTTCATAATAAAGTATGTTTATAAGATTAAATTGAAATAGAATTGAGATATAATAATCTTGAGACATATCTTTCTATTAAAAAAACAAAAAACAAAAAAAAAAATTTTTTTTTTTTTTTTTTTTTTTTTTTTTAGGGGGAATTTTTCCCCCCAAAAGGGGAAAAAAGTATACTTTTCAGGTGGGGGACTGCCGCCGAAATTCGGCGGCAGATTTGATAGATTGAGGGCCCTGGCACCCCATCCTGGTATCTAAAATAGGCTATTGTGGCTTTTGAATATATTACATACATATATGATAAAATTTGTTTAAATGATTCTCAAGCACAAAACCTTCCAACTGAAAATTTCCCCCACATAAGGGCTAAAGGCCCCTTCCCCCACAACCCAAAAAACCCTGAGTGATTTAAGCATTTGGATAAGGGGGCAAATCTCATCATTCCCAGCAGAAGTTACATCTTTCGATTATTTCATGAACTACATGTATAAAAACATTTCTTGTAGAAGAAATATTTTGAGAGTGTTGAGATATGTTTTATTAGATTTATTTTCGCTTTTCTGTCCATTTGTTTAGCCACTATCTCCTACACTTTTAGCACTAGAACCTTGAAACTTACACACATGGTAGCTATGAGCATATGTGCAACGGTGACCCTAGGCCGACTCTTGAATAACTGTATACTTAGTTTACGATCCTGTGACTCTTAATTACAGAAGTTTTCCTGCCCCTTTTTAAGCCTTATGGCATTATTTAAGTTTATGATAGGCTTATTCCAAATAAATCCCAATAAATCCTAACATAAACAACAAAGTCTAATATTTAGAAAGAAACATCATAACAGGATGTCACCCTTTATAGTCTTTATGTACCAGTCCCCTTATGTACCACCCCTTTATGTACCACTATCTGACCCTTTATGTACCATATATATAATATATAGAGATAAATATTACATGGTTTAATATGAAGGTGTGCTCACAATTAAATGTATTTTGTGACATATTATTTATGAATTTAGACTAATGTACCACTATCTGACCCTTTATGTACCACATATATAATATATAGAGATAAATATTACATGGTTTAATATGAAGGTGTGCTCACAATTAAATGTATTTTGTGACATATTATTTATGAATTTAGACTAATATATTGCCATAGTTTATATTTTATGCCAGCTTGTGTGTCAGTGACTGTCTTAGTATAAATTATTAGCCCCAGTAGTAATAAATGATTCATATTCTTACCTGAAATTTAAGTATATTTAAATTTCCCATGTGCTATGATGTATGTTTGTATTTGTACTGTTGTTTAAAGAAAAAATAAAATAAACTCCCTTATTTTATGAACTTTTCATTTATTTTTTGTACTATGATGTATGCTTGTATTTGTACTGTTTGCCAATAAATGAAAAAAAACCTCTAATGATTTGAATGATAAATGCTCTTTGCTTTTCATGTGCTACTTTAATGTATATTTTCATTTGTACCGTTTGCCAAAAATCAAATAAAAGTATTTCATTTTCAATTTTGTGAATGATAAATGTGTTTGGCTTTTCATGTGCTACTTTTATGTATGAAGTATTTATATATGTATTAAAATTACAATATAACAGAATAACAATAAAAAATTATGATTTGATTTAGAAAATGTGTTATGAGATTATGTGCTGGACTATGTTATTGTTATGTAAAATAAAATAAAAGTATAAAAGTATAAATGTTGTTGTTAATTGGTCTAATTATTTGAGGAATGTGTCACTTGTGAAGAAGGACCCATTTGGTTTGGGATGTTTACTCAAAAAACATGACATTTCACACCTGGCATATGTGGGGAATTTAGAGCTGTTGAGCACCAGAAAGTGTCATTAGTCTTCATTAGAGATACTGTAACCATTGCATAAGGTTCATTTCATTTTAGCTTTATCATTTTATTTTTGCTATTGAAAATAAAACAATTTATGAATGTGAACAAAATTTCAATTATAACTCTAATTGAGATTTTTTTATTATTTTGTACATGTAATTTAGATTGCTACATTTTTATTTTTAACATATAATTTAGCAATATTTTACTTAGTAAGAACTGAGTTACTAAGTTAATCAGTTTTATTGAACTTTTTTTCCAAATTGGCAAAACTTGTCTGATAGCAAGAAATAAATGATTGAGTACAATGAATTGCAATGTTGTAGAAGACAATATTTGATTAACTCAAATTTGACTCAATCAACACATATTAATGCCCATTCACACTGCTATGAATGAATGGACAACACCTTCATAATATATAGGTGGTACATAAAGTCTCAAAGTGGTACATAAAGGGACTGGTACATAAAGGGAATGGTACATAAGGGGTCACACCCTCATAACATGTTCTTATTAAGGCTAAATCATGCCTTCCTGGGTGGAATTCTAGACGCATATGAAGGTAATGACGTTGTTGGTAAACTAACATTTTGGAGTTCAACTTGCTATGCATCAAATTAAGCTATTTTTTCAACAGATAGCATAAATATTATTTGTGTGCAGCCTCATACCTGCCCATTCTCCAAACTTCTGTGCTAGGTCACATTTATCTGAAAGTCGGCTGACGAAATGGACATTGAGACAACCACAAATCCTTCGTAAAATATGCAACAATTTTCTGGATGTATATATAGCTCCTACATATGCAAACACATCCCGAATATCACCAAAAACCTTAACAACTTCTTGAAACAGGAACTCGAACCGGTCGATAGCAGCCATGTTTGAACTCTGTACGTTAGACGCTTGTTATAGAATACACTCCACTAAATTGAATTTGGGTTACGCTTAAAGGTTACATTATAATAAATAATCGAGGCTTGTACTCTCTAAACATTTATCATAGTTTACTCGAAGGCATGTTTAAAACTTAAGTCTATTGTTCTGGTTTAATGTTTTAGACGAATTGATAAGACATGAATATGTGCTAACGTCTAAATCCCGGAATTATGATAAAGTAAGAAACTAAAGTAAAATTTGGGGCAGGTATAAAACCCGGAACTATCCGGAAATCTTTATGGTAAAACCCGGAACCGATATAAATGGTTATAACTTTATTATTATTCGTCCGATATTAATTATAATGGTACCGTTGTAAAGAAGATCCTCTACAGATTCTAACCATATCAAAATATTTTATGGCAGGGTCGTAGTCGGCCTGTAAATCGCGGACAAAGTCGGCCTGTTTTAACGTTTTTTTTTACACACGCAAATGCCGAAAAGAAAACCCGGAACCGATATAAATGGTTATAACTTCATTATTATTCGTCCGATATTAATTATAATGGTACCGTTGTAAAGAAGATCCTCTACAGATTCTAACCATATCAAAATATTTTATGGCAGGGTCGTAGTCGGCCTGTAAATCGCGGACAAAGTCGGCCTGTTTTAACGTTTTTTTTTACACACGCAAATGCCGAAAAGAAAACCCGGAACCGATATAAATGGTTATAACTTCATTATTATTCGTCCGATATTAATTATAATGGTACCGTTGTAAAGAAGATCCTCTACAGATTCTAACCATATCAAAATATTTTATGGCAGGGTCGTAGTCGGCCTGCAAATCGCGGACAAAGTCGGCCTGTTTTAACGTTTTTTTTTACACACGCAAATGCCGAGAAGAAAACCCGGAACCGATATAAATGGTTATAACTTCATTATTATTCGTCCGATATTAATTATAATGGTACCGTTGTAAAGAAGATCCTCTACAGATTCTAACCATATCAAAATATTTTATGGCAGGGTCGTAGTCGGCCTGTAAATCGCGGACAAAGTCGGCCTGTTTTAACGGTTTTTTTACACACGCAAATGCCGAAAAGAAAACCCGGAACCGATATAAATGGTTATAACTTCATTATTATTCGTCCGGTATTAATTATAATGGTACCGTTGTAAAGAAGATCCTCTACAGATTCTAACCATATCAAAATATTTTATGGCAGGGTCGTAGTCGGCCTGTAAATCGCGGACAAAGTCGGCCTGTTTTAACGGTTTTTTTTACACACGCAAATGCCGAGAAGAAAACCCGGAACCGATATAAATGGTTATAACTTCATTATTATTCGTCCGATATTAATTATAATGGTACCGTTGTAAAGAAGATCCTCTACAGATTCTTACCATATCAAAATATTTTATGGCAGGGTCGTAGTCGGCCTGTAAATCGCGGACAAAGTCGGCCTGTTTTAACGGTTTTTTTTACACACGCAAATGCCGAAAAGAAAACCCGGAACCGATATAAATGGTTATAACTTCATTATTATTCGTCCGATATTAATTATAATGGTACCGTTGTAAAGAAGATCCTCTACAGATTCTAACCATATCAAAATATTTTATGGCAGGGTCGTAGTCGGCCTGCAAATCGCGGACAAAGTCGGCCTGTTTTAACGTTTTTTTTACACACGCAAATGCCGAGAAGAAAACCCGGAACCGATATAAATGGTTATAACTTCATTATTATTCGTCCGATATTAATTATAATGGTACCGTTGTAAAGAAGATCCTCTACAGATTCTTACCATATCAAAATATTTTATGGCAGGGTCGTAGTCGGCCTGTAAATCGCGGACAAAGTCGGCCTGTTTTAACGGTTTTTTTTACACACGCAAATGCCGAGAAGAAAACCCGGAACCGATATAAATGGTTATAACTTCATTATTATTCGTCCGATATTAATTATAATGGTACCGTTGTAAAGAAGATCATCTACAGATTCTTACCATATCAAAATATTTTATGGCAGGGTCGTAGTCGGCCTGTAAATCGCGGACAAAGTCGGCCTGTTTTAACGTTTTTTTTTACACACGCAAATGCCGAGAAGAAAACCCGGAACCGATATAAATGGTTATAACTTCATTATTATTCGTCCGATATTAATTATAATGGTACCGTTGTAAAGAAGATCCTCTACAGATTCTAACCATATCAAAATATTTTATGGCAGGGTCGTAGTCGGCCTGTAAATCGCGGACAAAGTCGGCCTGTTTTAACGTTTTTTTTTTACACACGCAAATGCCGAGAAGAAAACCCGGAACCGATATAAATGGTTATAACTTCATTATTATTCGTCCGATATTAATTATAATGGTACCGTTGTAAAGAAGATCCTCTACAGATTCTAACCATATCAAAATATTTTATGGCAGGGTCGTAGTCGGCCTGTAAATCGCGGACAAAGTCGGCCTGTTTTAACGGTTTTTTTTACACACGCTAATGCCGTAAAGAAAACCAGGAACCGATATAAATGGTTATAAATGCATTATTATTCGTCCGATATTAATTGTAATGGTACCGTTGTAAAGAAGATCCTCTACAGTTTCTAATAATGTTAAAATATTTTATGGCAGGGACAGTGTTAACCTGTAAATCGCTGTGCGGTAAAAGTTGACCGAAAAATACCGTGTTTTTTTAACACAGAACAATGTCTTGAGGAAAACACGGAATAGCTAAAAGGGGTTATAAAAGCATCCTTTTCCCAACCGACCATACATTTTTGGTACCGTTGTTACGGTATTGTTCCACTGTTTCTAAATATGTAAAAAATATTGTGAGAAAGCATAATATGAAATAAGGCGAAGCATCAAAGCGAAATGGTTATAAATGCATTATTATTCGTCCGATATTAATTATAATGGTACCGTTGTAAAGAAGATACTCCACACTTATTAACCATGTCAAAATAAATTATGGCAGGGTCAGAGTCCGCCTGTAAATCCCGGTCAAAGTCAGCCTGTTTTAACGGGTTTTTTTACACACGGAAATGCCTTAAGGAAAACCCGGAAAAGGTAAACGGGGTTATAAAACAGTATTATTGACTCGATATTAATTATAATGGTATTGTAGTACAGGAGAACCTCCACAGTTTCTAACCATCTAAAAATATTTTAAGGCAGGTTCAGATTCAGCCTGTAAATCGCGGTCAAAGTCTATTTTAACGTTTTTTACACGCGCAAATGCCTATAGGACTACCCGGAAAAGGTGATAAAATCATCACTTTCCCAACCGACCATACATTATTTGATACCATTGTAATGTAAACAATGGACCTATTCCTACGGCCGTGTTAATACCAATATGAAAAGATGCCATATCAATCCACAACCCCTGGGTAGGTAGATGGGCACCTTAGACCACTAAGTCACGGTAACTATGTCTGTTACTGCTACTTTTGACATTGATATTACCAGTTAAATGTCAATTTCGTGACATGATTCATGCAATACCCTGAAATTTTCCGGGGACACAGTAACAACAACTGCCAATTAAGGATACAATGGTCGCGATCACAGGTTAGTGCCACCCTTGTATATCTGCTCTTGGCATGTTGTTCTTACTTACTGTCAATCGAAGATTTGGGTCTTGGGTAGATATACAGCTTGTTGTCAAATCGTTCCGATCCGAATACTTAAATAAGAAGTTTTTTGTTAAAAAAAATCATAACTGCAATACAAGTCTAGCTTTGATCACGATATAAATCATATAAACATTTTATGAATCGGTGTTGATATAAAGTGTGTTAATTGACCTTGTGCTCGAATTGTTGTGTTTGATTTTATTTACTAACAATGCCTTTAGTAGTGGGACATAGCCAGACAAAGTACTTGTCTGATTATTTGTGTAAGGGATCGTACACAGTGTTCTCGTATTCTGGATATAAAACGCTCCAGTTTATGTACGAGAGGGACGTTTTTGAAGTTGCGCCTTTCTTTTCGGTAAGTACCGTGCACAGTACATATATATATATATATATTTATATATATATTTATATATATATATATATATATATATTATGATATGATTATATATTGTATATATGGGTAGATTGCTCACTATGTATTGTTCACGATGTCTATACATAGTTATTTACGGGTGCATACAATCACCGCAAAGTACCGAAAAGCATCGAATAGCACCGAAAAGCACCGAAAATACACTCAATTTCTCGCTATATATATGCAATATATCGTTTCTAGTGTGTGTTAACGGGTTTAATTAGTTAATTAATGGTTATATGATTGTATGTCTATACTACAAAATTGGATAAATATCGGCAATATACCGACCGAAATGCTTTTCCTGTGAAGACCGAAAAGCACTCAATTTCTCGCTATATATATATATAGAGTTCCTATAAACGGATTTAAATTAAATAAAAGTTAAGAAAAACATGTGTGGAAAAATACCAAATAAGCCAGATACTTCATTCTGATTTCGTCAATACTGTACAGATCTTAAATTTACGGATCATTGTAATTTCCTGCAACGATATCTATTCATACGACACACGAACACTAACACGGATCTTAATTAAGCAGACAAATGCTTCTGCTATTCACAAATTCACACGAGCCGCACTTTTATAAAGGATAATAACTGAATATACACTTATTGACAGAGATCAACGCAAATGTATATTATGTAACCTAAATGACATCGAGGATGAATTTCACTTTGTTCTTAAATGTCCTTATTATAATGATGTTAGGAATGCATTAATTCCGAAATATTATAGAATCCGACCGAATATGTTCATGTTTATTAAACTACTTAATAGCACAAACAAAACTGTATTAAGAAAGCTAGCCATGTATTGTTTAACATGCTTTAAAATAAGAGAAAATGTCATATATATGTAGTGTTAAATAGAAGTACATTTTTCACAAAAAAAAATAAGGTCAGAAATATGTAACTGTATCTATATTTTTGTAAACCTATATGCATAACATTGTGTGACCACTGTGTATTAAACCCATCCATGTACCATTCTCACGAAATATGTTCACGAAATATATTTCGTGTTTATTTAGATTATTTATTCTTTAAAATTATGTGTGTTTTTGTGTGTACTTCAACGCATGCTGTTATTTATATGTATGTTAATAACGATGAGCTTCACATGCTTAAGTCAAAAATAAACTATTCTGTTATATTTGCAAAGGCAGCAGCATCATACTAAAACAATCCCAGAAAAATAATGAATATCAACCGACATGACCGACAGAAATGATTCGATGCACGATGTGAATCAAAATTTAGTTTAAGTAATACGACACAAAGAAACTTTTTTAGTTTACGGATCATTTCGGCTTAGAGGACTAAGACAGTCATGTAAAATATCAAATAAAATATATAGTTATAATCAACTGGTAGCAAGTTATAAATATATCGGCAATGTACCAACCGAAAAGCACTTCATGCTGTTTATCATCTTATACGTAAATTGATGTAAATGTTTTAAGTTTTTCTAATTGACGTGAAACTCTTAAATAGAAATTGCAGCATGAATTTTAGTTAATGTGCTTTGTATTAATAATAGCGATTTTAATGGTTCCATTAAAACCATTTATTGCGCGAGCATCGAGACACTTTTGAGTTATTGATGTTAGCACAATGCAAGGTGACACAATAGTATCAGTTTTTAATTATGTGTAATTTCATTCGCACCTCTCGCTTAACTCAACGTTCAAAGGCACGCGCACTTTCACACTTTATTAGCGCCGTCTTTAATCTGTTCTATCTCTTTTTACAGAACAGATTGATGTGAACTTAATGAACACAATTATTTTAACTAATGCAAGTTTAGCTAGAATTAATATATGACTTCTTGCTATACAATCATTATCATTCGAAAATGGATCTTATTTAATTGTGGTTCCTTCTTTGAACTTATGCTGTCCGCCAACATATAGAATAGGTAGTGTCAGTAATAAATGTATTGCTTTAGATTCACATGTTTGTTTTTTTTAAGATATGTAAGATGCAAATGTGTCTAACTTATATTGTTTTCTGGTCTTTAAGCTATCTTATATATGTGACTACGTGCTATTTTGTTGGAGAAATGAAAGATTCAAATGTGTCTTATTTATATTTTATCCATGTATCGTGTGTATTCAGTGTCATGCGAAAATATATCTTATTTCTTAATTTCCACCTTCACACTTTATTAGCGCCGCCGTTAATTAGTTCATTAAATTAATTAATTTAATATAATGTGCAACGGTGAGGTGGATAAATGCTCGTTGTTAATTTAAATACACACCACTTCAGCAATAAATGAAATCAGTTATTTTGGCTGTAAATCCATTTTTTTCCGTACAGTAGCCATGTTCCTGTGTATTGAGCTGATAAGATCACCACAGCAAGTTGCTAATACACAGTGTAGACTTAAACGAAATTGGTTATTTTGACTGTACATCCAATTTTTCCAGTACAGTAGCCATTATGACCATGTTCCTGTGTATTGAGCTGATACGATACCCACAGCAGGTTGCTTATACACAGTGTAGACTTCCCCTGTTTTATTATAGTATTTGTTATTTACCTGCTTGGAATAAATGACGTGTATTCATTCGGGTCTGATGGCGTTTTGTTAAAGGTCATTTAATGCAGAAAAGCTGGTTTTCTGACTTATTTTTTTAATCATTTCAATTTAAAAAAGAAATAATGAAACAATGAATGTGTAATTTAATTCTCAACTCTCGCTTAACTCAACGTTCAATGGGACGCGCATAGTTCTTTTTATAAATTATGTACAAATATAATATGCTGTACATTGTTGTTTATTTACTCAAGAAGTACCAGAAAGAAGCATTGTTATGTATAAAGCGCTTTACTTTTTCAAAATTCTACATTAAATAAAGAAATATCGTATTTTTTGGTTAAGTGTACGTGCTTGATATATATTCATAAAATAGCAGTTTTTTTTTAAACATTCGGTCTTTAACCTTTAATTTGATGCAAATGAAAAGAAGAACTGCCTTTTTTATTTTTATACTTAAATCAACATTTAACGAAGTCATTATTGACTAAATAAATATGTACATTTTTTCACTCCATTAAAATCGGCCCTTATAGTTTACTTTCATGTATATATAGAATAATTGAGTGCTTTTCGGTGATTCTATGCTGGCGCGATAGTGCTTTTCGGTTGCAAATAAAAATACTATTGTGCGTGATCTTTACACTTAAATCAATATTTAACGAAGTGATTAATGACTTAATTAATACGTACATGTTTTCAATCCATTATAAACGGCACTTATGGCTTACTTTCATGTAAATATGAAGAAATTGAGTGCTTTTCGGTGATTCTGTGCTGTCGCGGGAGTGCTTTTCGGTCTTCACATGAAGTGCTTTTCGGTCGGTATATTGCCGATATTTATCCAATATGGGGCATTAATACATCATAATAAACACAAGGTAGTATAAATATGCATGAAATATAACCATTTTTATCTAATTTAGTCCATTAACACACAATAGAAACGCATTTTTGCATATATATTGCGAGAAATCGAGTGCTTTTCGGTCTTCACATGAAGTGCTTTTCGGTCGGTATATTGCCGATATTTATCCAATTTTGGGCATTAATACATCATAATAAACACAAGGTAGTATAAATATGCATGAAATATAACCATTTATAACTAATTTATTCCGTTTACACACAATAGAAACGCAAGTTTTCATATATATAGCGAGAAATTGAGTGCTTTTCGGTCGTCACATGAAGTGCTTTTCGGGCGGTATATTGCCGATATTTATCCAAATTTGGGCATTAATACATCATAATAAACAAAAGGTAGTATAAGTATGCATAAAATATAACCATTTATAACTCATTTAATCCGTTACACACAATAGAAACGCAATTTTTCATTTATATACAAGAAATTGATTGCTTTTCGGTCTTCACATGAATTGCTATTCGGTCGGTATATTGCCGATATTAATCCAATTTTGGGCAAAATGTAGTATAGACATACATTCATATAACCATTAATAACTAATTAAACCCGTTAACACACGCTAGAAACGATATATTGCATATATAGAGAGAGAAATTGAGTGCCTTTCGGTGCTTTTCGGTGATTGTATGGACCGACTTAAATACCAATAGAGCGTGACACAAACACAGCACAATTGTTTATTTCGGCAAACATTTTGATATTATTTGCTTTTAAACATAGCTTTTAATGACCATTGATAGATGAATAATGTTATACTATTATTTGTAATTTCAAAACATGTTACTTGGTGATTTTATTCACGTTCTATAAATACATCAGTTATTCTTATTAACCTGATGCCTGTTGTCTGCTACTGTTACAATACGACGCTTAAAAATGTGGATTGCATAAAGTTAAAGGTCAAATTCCGTGTGCACTATATTACTTGTAATAATGCATTATAAATATGTCAAGCATGTTCACTTTAACAAATACGATACTTCTTTATGTAATGTAGAATTTTGCAAAGGTAAAGCGCTATATATATGACAATGTTTTATTTTTTCTTGTTGATTAAAAACAAAAACAAAATATAACAATACATATCATATGTGTACATACTTTTTTAAACCAATATAATGAATCACGTGATGTTTTTATAATTTTGTTAAGCGTGCGTGATATTGAACGTTGATTTAAGCGAGTTATGCGATTTAAAAACTGATACCACTCAGCTTGATTTATAATTCATGTTCCAACGCGCCAATGTATTTAATTAAATGGTTTCATGAAATTGTGTTTAAAAGCATAACGATTGAAAGTATGTAAGATACACAGTTTTGCACATAAAATGATCGCCAACAGACCCGAATTAATACACTTCATAAATGCCAATCAGATAAAAAACAATTCCAATAATAAAACAGGGGAAGTCTACACTGTGTATTAGCCACCCGCTGTGGTTATCCCTATTTATCAGCTCTATCTCAGGCACTTGGCTACTGTTATGAACAAATTGGATTTACTGAAAATAACTGATGTCATTTATTGCCAAATTGTTATGTACATTTAAAATAAACAACGAGAGTGGACCCACATCATTGTTGCACATTAGTATAAACTTCACTGTAATCTAGGCGCCCCGTAATCTGTTCTTTAAATAGACATAGCCTTAATAAAGACGGCGCTAATTAAGTTGGATATTAAGAAATAAGATCCATTTTCGCATGACCCTGGCAGTATAGCATGTAGTATTATATCAATAAGACACATTTGAATCTTTCATTTCTTCGAAAAAATAAGCACGTAGTCACAGGTAAAGAAGCTACATTAAGCGCACTGAAAAAGATGATTGGACACATTTGCATCTTTCATTTATTACAAAGCATGTGAATATGTACAATACTTTTATTACTGACACATTATTCTTAAAGTCGACGGACAACATAAGAGGGAACCACATTTAAATAAGATCCATTTTCGCAGGATAGTGGTTTTTTAGAAAGTATTCACATATTAATTTTAGCTTGCATTAGTTACAATAATAAGTGCGCGTGCCATTGAACGTTGAGTTAAGCGAAAGGTGCGAATTAAAATCTGAAACTATTATGTCATCTGTACTAACAGCATTAACAAAATGGTGTCAAATCCTCTATAGTCAATTAAAGGGACATTTTCATTTTTTGAAGTAGTTAAAAACCAACTTGTAGTGAGTGATATTTTGATGCAACCAATTGAAACTTTTGACTTTAAATGACGAAAAATCGGATATGGGTGCATTGTGTGTGCTATGTATAAAACATGACAGTCACTACAAAATCGTATATATAATATACTCTGTAAGAGACGTTACATCTTATGACATTTCAATTTTAAACCACAAAATTGACAACTATCCAAAGATATATCATTCATTTTAGTTAAGAAATGATATATTATAATAACCATGAAAAGTTTTTCCGTTTGACTATGCCTTTTACGGAATAATTTTTCATAATAATATATATAAAATAAACGAGATTAATGATACCTTCCTTTCATGTATAGTGTACATGTAAGACAAACAGATTCTTTCAATTCATCGCTGTCATTACATCAGTCTATTAGCATCTCATTCGCAATGAAATAATTTGCATTTCACGTGTGCAGAAAATGATTCATATTTTGGTATTGATGGAATCTGTGATAAACGCACGGTTAAAAATCTCACGCTTCTTCGAAAAAATAGCAAACCGCGTGTTGCCAAAAAAACGGGACAAAAGAAACCGAAAAAAGCCGACTTCGAAATTAACCCAGCACCCGATTCAATACTCATGACACCAACTGGAAAATCTTGCGACACATCGCTGAAACAAAAGCTCGCCAATTTAATAGCATCAACCCCCAAAACACCAACGTCTAAAAAAAGAAGCCGGAACACCAACAATTCATTCACTTCTTGTAAACAAATAAAGTTTGACAACAATTTAAGTTCAATTGCAGAAGACGTTCTCGAAGAAGAAAACCATTTAAATATAAGCAGCGATGATTCATTTACCAGTGAACAGACGTGTTTTAATCAAATGACCATTGATGACGCGGAAGACGATAATGTAGAAATTGCAAATATATCTACAATAGATTTAGAGCTAGTTAAAAATCCATCTGGGTGGCTGAACGACCCAATAATAAACAAATGTCAGCAAATGCTAAAAGAACAATTCGCGCTTGACAGTGGGATGCAGAACACACTTCTTGCTCCGTACTTTAATCATGATTTAGGTACCTGGGATATAAATAAACGTTTAACGAAACAAAATCCCCCGTCCGCCCAAATACATTACAACGCCAGTAATCACTGGGTATTATCATACCAATCACAGAAAGATCGACATGTTATTGTGGTGGACAGTTTAAAATCTCCAAGAACTCTAAACAGTAGTATTTCAATTCAAATCGCTCAAATCTATGAAAATGGAGAGCGCAGTGTACAAGTACAAATACCCGACGTACAACGTCAACCTTATTACACAGATTGTGGTGTTTTTGCTATTGCAAATCTTACTGAGGTGTTACACAACAATTATGATGTAGATTTTTCAATTATCAGATATGATATACCAAGAATGAGAGCACATTTATTAGAATGTATTACTAAACAACATTTTACAACATTTCCAAAAATAGAAAAAATGCCAAAAATTCCGTGTAAAATAGCAAAAAGTTGTTCTATTAAGATTTTTTGCGCTTGTAAGTTGCCTGAAATAGTTGGCGATATGGTGGAATGTGACAATAAAAGATGCAAATTGAATAGATGGTTTCACAAAAGATGTGTTGGGTACACAATGACAAACCAAGATGAAAAATGGTTGTGTCCATACTGCACATGGTAATTTGAGATGAACAAGCACTGAGATAAAGGTATGTGATTATGGTACAACAATTATATCTTAATGTTTAGATATATGATATCTATTTAGATATAATGTAATGATATCCTCCAGTACAGTTACTTTTGAAGTGTCATTTCCATTATAACAAATTAATCTATCTCGTCCAATAAAATGCAATTTATGCCTTCGACATCCAGCCCCGGAAAAAGAGGGGGGGGGATAACTTCCTATATACGGGTATATAGGGATGTGCCAAAAATACGGGGTGAGTTTTTCGACTAAAATTACTGATATGGGTATGGTTTTAAGAATCTAAGTATAGATATGTGTATTGAAATCCGAACTTTGCTTGTATTTAAATGCATATATATTTGAAAGTATTTTAAGTATCAAAATGGGTTTGATAAATTTCATACTGGATTTACAAATAGACAGATAATTCAATAAGTATACCGGACAAATCGTCATTGATTGCATTGGACTCCGAATATACAACGAAAAAAAGTCTAAAGGTATATTTACAATGATATGCACAACCATTTTTGTACTTCCGTCACTTTTTCGCAATTTAATTTAAACCACACCATTATTGATAACGTTTGTTTCAAACGCTAACCATTCTGACCATTTTTTTTTACAAACCGCGATCACGTAGAAGCGAGTTATTTTATGCCTATGGAAGTTATCTAGTATGCATGACAAACACAAGATCCAAAATGCGTTTTGGGCTCGTTCGATGTTTTAACAAATATTTTACTGTTAACTAAAATGCCACGTCCGACTTGTCATTAAAAGCCAGAGAGTCAAACGAAATGCACATCCACATTATGCTCTCTTTCAATTTATCTTAATTTTTTTTAACCACATACACATGTATGCTCTTTTTTAATCTTATCGAAGTTTACAATAATGCATGACAAACAAACAATCCTAAATACGTTTTGCATTTGATGATGCTTTGAATAAATAATTAACTGTTAAAAACAAACCACGTTCATATGTCGTCGCTAATTCTATCGAAAATGCGTTTAAACTATGTGTCGTATTCTGAGAAAACTGGGCATAATGCATGTGCGTACAGTGTCGTCCCAGATTAGCCTGTGCAGTTCGCACAGGCTTATGAGGGACGACACTTTCCGCCTTAATTGTATTTTTGCTAAGAAGAGACTTCATTTAAACGAAAAATGTCATAACAGCGAAGAGTGTCGACCCTGTTTAGCCTGTGTGGACTGTATGTTAAATATTTTGAGGTGAAACTAGTTTTTTTCGTCACTGAAATGACCACACACGATATACGTCACAAATCTGCTAATTTAAATTTAAAGCCACAAGGCAATGCAAAATTAATAAAACATTATCTTATGAAAATGAATGAAGATGTTTCGATTAAAGATTTATAAATTTACGGAAAAAGATTTTATGTTAGTCAATTGTGTTTTGCTATGAGCAGGGATGTGCGAATAACTGTAAACCTTTGCTGAGCAAGTCATTCATGCTATTATACAGAATTGCAGTTTACCTACATATTTTTCAAAAGGTCAGAAAGCTTAATTGGTAGAGCAACCCAGGCCGGTATCATTAGATGGCTCATGGGTGGGTTCGGGTTCGAATCCCGATCTGAACTTCGTAGGTAAACTTGTGGTTGCAAGGCTGGAAACGGATAGTGTGACAATTTGTTTTCGGCGGGGTTTTGGGCTAACCGTTCAGTTCATCAGTTCGTCCGGTCACATGAAACCGTTTTATATGGCCTGTTTGTTGTTTAATTGCTGATTAACATATTTGACACAAATCGTGCAGTCCCGCTTTAACTCCTTATTTATGTTGACTATATTGCACTTTAGCGGTACGCTGCCATCATGGATTCCGAAATTTACGCAACTTAACACTAATTATAAGGGCTTGGGTTATAGTGCGTACCGGTAAAGTGCAATTGCCCCGGACTGTTTAGTTGCTCTTATCCGCAGTTGGTATTCGAATCATATATACTTCAGATGTGTGCCGACATAAGGTGATATTATCTATTTTACAAACAGCAGCTTTTGTGCGATTTTAAAACAAAAAAGTTACTTAGTTACAAGGACTGTTCTGTTGCTCTTAACTGCAGTTGGTTTTCGATCCATATATGTTTCTTCCAGATTTGTGCAAAATAAGGGTTTATATGAACTACACAGTCGGCAAATTATCACCATTTTACAAACGGAAGCTTTTGTGGGCTTTTCAAACATTGCCTCGTGTGACCTTTTGAACTGACAATATATCGTTCTAAATCATAAAACAATTTCAATGAAATGTACATGTAATTCTTTGGAAACGTTTTTCTAAGCAAGTTAATCATGCTATTCAACAGAATTGCAGTTTACCCATATATTTTTCAAACGGTCAGAATAGCTTAATTGGTAGAGCAACCCAGGCCGGAATCATATCTTATTTAGATGGCTAATGGGTGGTTTCGGGTTCGAATCCCGATCTGACCTTCGTAGGTAAATTGTGGTTGCAAGGCTGGCAACGGATAGTATGACAATCTGTTTTGGGCGGGGTTTTGGGCTAACGGTTCAGTTCATTAGGTCACATGAAACCCTTTAATATGGCCCGTTTGTTGTTGAATTGCTGATTAAAGTAATAATTGAAAGTTCATTTCCTTACTTTTTAATAACAGTCTTTACGAACTCCAGGTTCTTCTGCTAGGAAGTGCCTTTAATGATTTAATTCAAATATTATCTGTATATAAGTTGTGTGTTAGTTTCTTCACGGTGCGTATATTGTATATTGTCATCTAGAGTCCGTGGTTTCTTCTATTACAGATTAATTGAGCTCGCTTTGATGCATCGCCTTATTTCATATTATGCTTTCTCACAATTTTTTTTACATATTTAGAAACAGTGGAAGAAAACCATAACAACGGTACCAAAAATGTATGGTCGGTTAGAAAAAGGATGCTTTTATAGCCCCTTTTAGCTTTTACGTGTTTTCCTCAAGACATTGTTTTGTGTACAAAAACAAAACGGTATTTTTCGGTCAATTTTGACCGCGATTTACAGGTTGGCACTGACCCTGCCATAAAATATTTTAACATGGTAAGAAACTGTGGAGGTTCTTCTTTGCAACGGTACCATTATAATTAATTACGAATTAATAATAATGTTTTTATAACCCCTTTTTCCTTTTCAGGGTCTTCTTTACGGCATTTGCGTGTGTAAAAAAACCCCGTTAAAACAGGCCGACTTTGTCCGCGATTTACAGGCCGACTCTGACCCTGCCATAAACTATTTTATATATCATTAGAAATTGTAGAGGATCTTCTTTACAACGGTACCACTACAAATAATATCGGACGAATAATAATGCATTTATAACCATTTATATCGCTTCCGGGTTTTCTTTACGGCATTTGCGTGTGTAAAAAAAACCCCGTTAAAACAGGCCGACTTTGTCCGCGATTTACAGGCCGACTACGATCCTGCCATAAAATATTTTCATATGGTTAGAAAATGTAGAGGATCTTCTTTACAACGGTACCATTATAATTAATATCGGACGAATAATAATGCATCTATAACCATTTATATCGGTTCCGGGTTTTCTTTACGGCATATGCGTGTGTACAAAAACCCGTTAAAACAGGCCGACTTTGTCCGCGATTTACAGGCCGACTACGACACTGCCATAAAATATTTTGATAGGGTTAGAATCTGTAGAGGATATTCTTTTTACAACGGTACCATTATAATTAATATCGGACGAATAATAATGAAGTTATAACCATTTATATCGGTTCCGGTTTTTCTTTTCGGCATTTGCGTGTGTAAAAAAAAACCGTTAAAACAGGCCGACTTTGTCCGCGATTTACAGGCCGACTACGATCCTGCCATAAAATATTTTGATATGGTTAGAATTTGTAGAGGATCTTCTTTACAACGGTACCATTATAATTAATATCGGACGAATAATCATTAAGTTATAACCATTTATATCGGTTCCGGGTTTTCTTTTCGGCATTTGCGTGATAAAAAAAACGTTAACACAGGCCGACTTTGTCCGCGATTTACAGGCCGACTACGACCCTGCCATAAAATATTTTGATATGGTTAGAATCTGTAGAGGATTTTCTTTACAACGGTACCATTATAATTAATATCGTACGAATAATTATGAAGTTATAACCATTTATATCGGTTCCGGGTTTTCTTTTCGGCATTTGCGTGATAAAAAAAAGTTAAAACAGGCCGATTTTGTCCGCGATTTACAGGCCGACTACGACCCTGCCATAAAATATTTTGATATGGTTAGAATCTGTAGAGGATCTTCTTTACAACGGTACCGTTATAATTAATATCGGACGAATAATTATGAAGTTATAACCATTTATATCGGTTCCGGGTTTTCTTTTCGGCATTTGCGTGTGTAAAAAAAACGTTAAAACAGGCCAACTTTGTCCGCGATTTACAGGCCGACTACGACCCTGCCATAAAATATTTTGATATGGTTAGAATCTGTAGAGGATCTTCTTTACAACGGTACCATTATAATTAATATCGGACGAATAATAATGAAGTTATAACCATTTATATCGGTTCCGGGTTTTCTTTTCGGCATTTGCGTGTGTACAAAAACACGTTAAAACAGGCCGACTTTGTCCGCGATTTACAGGCCGACTACGACTCTGCCATAAAATATTTTGATATGGTTAGAATCTGTAGAGGATCTTCTTTACAACACAGGTGGTTAGCGTGTGGCTATGATATTAATTAGTGAAAACATCATTTTGAATGATAAATAATCATATTATAACGAAAAATTAACTTTTCTGAAAAAAAAAATTTCACTATCAAATATATATATAACAAGGTATGCAACTCAAAATCACCCCAAAACGGGGTGCATCGCTTTGAACAGCCATATCTTCATCAATTGTGCAGCGATTTACACGATCTCGGTCTTATTCAACGCAGAAATGAATTTCCTTTCTGGAAATGTATATGTCTTGCAATATTTTTACAAATGCTGGGTCAACTTTTAAGAAATAACACGATACACAACACGCATGACCCAGTTGACAGTGATCATGTATTCTTTATGAATGAAATATCCAGTTGTAAAGACACACCTCCGCATTGGACCAATGAAATCACTCGTATGTTTAAAATGTCAGTTAGTTGAAATGTATGTAAACAAAGGTTTCAAACGGCGCTGGACAGTTAGTCTTGATGCAGAATGTAACGACAAGAACGGTAATAATGTTTTTTCATACGTTTTATTGAATTATGGTATCGAACTACATGAACTTTGTAGGGAAGTTGCCCTTTACTCCGTGAAGATTTCAGTCTTAAAGAATACATGATCACTGTCAACTGGGTCATGCGTGTTGTGTATCGTGTTATTTCTTAAAAGTTGACCCAGCATTTGTAAAAATATTGCAAGACATATACATTTCCAGAAAGGAAATTCATTTCTGCGTTGAATAAGACCGAGATCGTGAAAATCGCTGCACAATTGATGAAGATATGGCTGTTCAAAGCGATGCACCCCGTTTTGGGGTGATTTTGAGTTGCATACCTTGTTATATATATATTTGATAGTGAAATTTTTTTTTTCAGACAAGTTAATTTTTCGTTATAATATGATTATTTATCATTCAAAATGATGTTTTCACTAATTAATATCATAGCCACACGCTAACCACCTGTGCTTTACAACGGTACCATTATAATTAATATCGGACGAATAATTATGAAGTTATAACCATTTATATCGGTTCCGGGTTTTCTTTTCGGCATTTGCGTGTTTAAAAAAAAACGTTAAAACAGGCCAACTTTGTCCGCGATTTACAAGCCGACTACGACCCTGCCATAAAATATTTTGATATGGTTAGAATCTGTAGAGGATCTTCTTTACAACGGTACCATTATAATTAATATCGGACGAATAATAATGAAGTTATTTATATCGGTTCCGGGTTTTACCTTAAAGATTTCCGGGTTTTCCGGATATTTCCGGGTTTTATACCTCGCCGGAAAAAGGATTTGTTTTGGAAGGAAACAATTGAAATGTGAGTTGACAACTTGTTCATTTTGTTGATCTTAAAGTTGAAGTTAAATTTATCGCATATTTTCATATTCATGAGTTAAACTATATTGCTTAGAGTAGTCGTTTTTGTTCTTTCTATGCAGAAAGGCGATTGAAGCTCAATTAGCAGTTTCATATCGATTTATTTAGGCCTAGGAAATTATTAAATTCTGGCTCACAATAACTTGAATGAGACATACGTAATGCATTGTCATGTCATGTCAGTAATGTTGTTGTTCAATTATCTTATATTTTATTTCAAGAATGTATAAGATACACATGCCAAAAACATGTACAGTACATGGTTCTGGGCTCGTTTCTCTATAGCTGAGCAACCAAAATTTTAAAGATGTTGTAATAAGTTTTTTTGTGCCTACTTACTGTCTCATGGTATAAATAATTGATTTCTCAGATAAAAGTTTTCAATGTTATTTAATTCCATGCAGCATAAATGCAGTTGGACCCGGTAGAAGTTTGCATGAGGCAAAAAGAAAATGGGTGGACCTAAAAGTAAGTTGTATGTGTGTGTGATTTATGTTTCATTCAATTTTCAACAAAGCATTAAAGTGTTTTTTTTTTCCATATGCCATATAAATATGCAGTATTTTAAACCTCAGTGTAAATTTCATGTGTCTTAATAACTTGTAATTGCTTCTATGATGTTGACAATTCTGTTGTATATTGATGTTTATATTATGCTTTCCGGTGGTTTATAGAAAAATATTAGTGAAATAAAACTGGTATTCCACTGTTTTAAACAGTGAAAAATAACAGTGACAAATATCGAAATTTGTCACAGTTTTACTGTGATATGACGTCATTTTTTCAACGAAATGACGTCATAAATCCAGCGAAAGTATCCAGTTGAACTCATTAACAATGTAAATAAACAGTGAAAAAAACATAAAATAAAAAGAAAATTTGTTCGATTGATGGAATATCGATTTTATTTCACTCGAGATCATAGAAAATATATATTTTCACTCGTGACTGCGCCACTCGTGAAAATATTGTTTTCTATGATCACTCGTGAAATAAAATCGATATTCCACCAAATCCAACAAATATCCTCTATATATTTATTGATACAAATACATTTTATTGTAAGTGTAGTTAAAATAAATGTTATATTTGTTAGAGTTCCACAAAGGCCAAAGAAAAAAAAATTAAAAAGGAAGTGGGAAAAACAGGTGGTGGACCTGCGCAAGTCACCACTTGAAGAAAAGGTAGTTATAAATTTAATTTGTGAACATTAAACAATGAATTTCACTCTAGACAATAATTCCTATTCATTAATTTTGATTCCAGACTGTATTGCAAATTTCTGTAGATCAACATTGACAGTAGAATTTTTTTAGTTATATTACTATAATTATGGATTAAGTTCTTGAACATTTAACTGACCACAATCTATCAGCCTTGTTCAGGCCATGAGGTAAATATGTAGGTCTGTTGTTTTTTCTTTTTGACTCTAACTAGATCCCATATCAATTTTTGTTTTAAGTTTACATCTTTTATGAAGGGAACTTTTTAAATGGATCAACGACAATTTCAGGTGCTGACTGTCATTCCGAAAGCGTCCATTGAGGGTGTCACTGCAGAGGGGGATGTTTTTTTAGACAATCTTAAAGGTAATCTGAATAATTAATATACATAAACTACCAGCATATAATAAAAATCCTCATGAGATGTTAGCTATTAGCAAAAATAGCATATTGTCTAAGAAAAGCGAAAATCCATGTTTTATTTTTAGCTCGGCTGTTTATGAAGACAACCCGAGGTATTGTCATAGCCAGCTCGTCGTCCGCCGTCTGCATCATCCAAAAACTTTGACATTGGCTAATAACTTTTGCAATATTGAAGATAGCAACTTGATATTTGGCATGCATGTATAATTCATGGAGCTACACATTTTGAGTGGTGAAAAGTTAAAGTGAATGTAATCCCTAAGGTCAAGGGTTAAGGTAAAAATAAAAACTGCCCCCACAGCCGAGCGTTTGCATCCCATTTGCGGTGCTCTTGTTAATCTAAGAGACACAATGACAACATGAAAATGTTGTGAACCCTCTTTTATAAAATTGAGCTTATGAAATAGCATAAATATGTTACTATTTACAAATTAATCTGTAGTTTTTAATACAATATCACTCCTAATTGAGTACAAGGAAATGAACAAGATAAAAAAAAGAAAACGTACTAGCATTTCCTTGAGCACAATTGACTGGTAGGATTATTAATATATGAAAAGTTGAAGTAGGTTTGCATTGCCTTATTGATTCCATTTTGACTTTATTTTCAGAATCCTTCATTGAGGAGAAATTTGAGACTGAAGAAGTGCAATGTACACACATTGGTAATATTTTGTGTTCATTGTGTTCATTGTTTAGGTCATTGTGTCAGCCTTTTCAAGAAAATCAATTAAAACTTCAGTTATTGAACATATGTTTATTTCATTTTTTCTCTAGTGATCAATATTATATGTGTTTTAGTTATCAATATAACATTATTTAGGGCTTCTGCTGTCGTTTGCCATATTCGCCAATGTCATTATATATTACTTTAAAAAGCCTTTTCAGTAGGAATGCTTTTTGCCTTTCTGTATTATATATCAATTGTCCACAATAATTTATGATACGTATTGTAAATCAACATAGATTTATAACAATTGTTGCTGCAAAACTGTGTTACAATCACAAATGCAGTTTTGATTCTTTCTTTTCCAGAAAACAAAATGGTTTCACTGGCTGAAAATGTTGCACCACTTCAATTGACTGAAAATTTAAAAACTCAAACAGAAGTTGCATCAAGCAGCTGTGATAAATTAGAAAACAAAAAACGGAAGACAGACACAACAAATAGTAATTATTACTTGTTTCTATTAATTATTGTGAAGCTGGCTACTTATAATTTCCAACAGTTAAAATATAGCAATTTGTGTTTTCTATTTTTTCTTCATTTGTCATTTTACTCTTGGTTATATGGAGATAAAGTATTGCTGTATTTTTAATTACACTTTATTACATAAACCTTTTAACCAGGGTATGAACTTGTGGGTCTGTGTATTTAAAAAAATTATTTTTCTACATCATTAAACTGAAGGATGTAATTTTGGCATTAGTGTCGCAAACAAATGTTAAGTTTAAATTCATAAATCTATATAAATTTCAAAATACTTAAAATAACTTTCAGAATCAATACCAGGTCATGTAGACTTATTTTTGTGTCTTATTATTGTGTTAACCACAAATGATACATGAATGTGCCATATGTTTTGTTTAAAATATAATTTTGTTGAATGAATAAAGTATAATGTATTTTATTTATTTACTTGCAGCCACATGTCAAGCATGTAGGAGCAGTGTGACGAAAACCCAGGAGGAGATGCTGATTGCATCAAGAGAAAGAAATACCATACTGAAAGACATTAACAAAAATCTCGAGGAACTGGTTTCTTTAAAGAAAATGAAATTCTTAAATGCGCAATTGTTTCCCTTATTGTAAATTGGTTTTAACTGTGATGATGTTAAGTGTTAAGTGTTTCTATGAACCGTATAAACTAAATGATGTAATTTTATTATTAATTGTCAGACGAGTTATTACACTGTGCCCAGTTGGTATATTGTAATTTCTAAATAATAATAAATACATGTGAATGTTCTTTATGTTTTATTAATTGAATACAAGTATAGTTGCAATTGTTATCAAAAACCATACATATCATTAGGATAAAAATGCCTATAAAATTACGAAAAACTTGAACAGGTAGATTAATAATTTAGGAAGTACAATATACCAACTCCGCATGGTGTTGTAATTCATCTGACAATTTATAATAAAACTAAATAAAAATATTAGAAAAAACTCTTAAAATGTGAATGTTCTTCTGTTTTATTTATTGAATACAAGTGTAATTGGAACTGTTATCAAAAACCGTACACATTATTATGCTAAAAATGTCTATACAAATACTAAAAAATTCCATTGTTAAATTAGAGATTAAACTATATATAACAGTTTATAACAGTAGCTAAAAACCTTTAACAGAGCATCATACCAAGGCCAATGCAAATGTTCAGTATCAAGCCAATCGGTCAATTCTTTGACGAGTTATTGATCTGAAACGATTTTCATACCTATTTTGTGAATACGTTATAATACCTGTGACCTTCAACTTTGACCTAGAGTCCTGAAAATCAATAGGCGTCATCTGTCGGTCATGACCAATATCCCCATGAACTTTCCTAACCCTAAGCATTCGTGCGTTATCATCTGGGAAACAATTTACTGCTTCGAGTCACTGTGACCTTGAACTTTGACCTAGTGATCTAAAAATCTATAGGGGTCATCTGGCAGTCATGATCAATGTAACTTTTAAGTTTAATGATCCTAGCCGTAAGAATTCTTGAGTTATCATCTGGAAACTTAAGAGTATCCGGGGTACATGCAAATAGTACCCTAGCCGACAAAGACCAATCAAGCCTTTAATATTGAAAATACCAAACACAAACAGTATTTTGATGCCATATTGATTTTCATGATGATGGTATAATCACCATTCAATTTTTTTTTAGAAACCCGCTAAATAAACGTGTGATTTTCAACATCTTTGAGATTAAGAACTGTTCGATCACAACTTGTAGATGTATTACACGTTCAACATTGGCGGGTGGTGTAAATAAGTCATCATTTTTGCCATCAATAAGTACACGTCAACAAAGATTTTAATGAGTTAAACATAAATCATTTATAAAGCAACACAACGATTTAGGATAAACTTACAGTAACCCTTTGCATGCTGGGAAATTTGTCGTCTGCTAAAATGTCGTCTGCTGAATTTGTAAAATAAGCATTTTCTTCATTTTTTTTCAAAGAATACTATCAGAATAGCAAACAGTTTGGATCCATATGAGACGCCACGTTCTGTAGCGTCTCATCTGGATCCAAACTGTTTGCAAAGGCCTTTTAAATTCGGTTCCCGCACTGAAAGGGTTAATTATCAACTGAAAAAAGTTAAATTATCTAAGTATATAATGGGCCATAATTCTGTCAAAATGCTAGTCAGAGTTACATAACTGCCTGCACAGTCCCCTTATGATAGTTAGTAAGTGTTGCAAGTATGAAAGCAATAGCTTTGATACTTTAGGAATAAAAAGAACCTAAACACAAAACTTTAACAAATTTTCAATTTTATAAGTATAACAAGAGATGTGTTTGTCAGAAACACATTGCCCCCTATTGCGCCCATTTGAAATCTTGAACGACACTTGACGCATATGTATTTAACCCTTTTTCTCTGAGAAATCATTCAGCACACATTTTTAACCAGATTTTCCGAAGGAAAAAACTGGTTATTAGATTTGCGAATGCGGGCTGGCTGGCTGGCTGGCTGGCGGGCAGGCGGGCGGAACAAGCTTGTCCGGGCCATAACTATGTCGTTCATTGTCAGATTTTAAAATCATTTGGCACATTTGTTCACCATCATTGGTAGGTGTGTCGCGCGAAATAATTACGTCGATATCTCCAAGGTCAAGGTCACACTTTGAGTTCAAAGGTCAAAAATGGCCATAAATGAGCTTGTCCTGGCCATAACTATGTCATTCATTGTGAGATTTTAAAATCATTTGGCACATTTGTTCACCATCATGGGACGGTGTGTCGCACGAAAGAATCACGTCAATATCTCCAATGTCAAGGTCGCCACGACTAAAAATAGATTTTTTTTTTAAAACAAACTTACAAAGGGGGTTAATTTTGTTTGTTCATTTCAAAAGTTCAGTTTTAGTTTTCTCCCTTTATCAGATTTTTTTTTCACAATGAAAACCTGGTTTTGTGACAATTTTGTCCCTTGTATAGACTTGTTTTGTTTTTATCAGCTGTAAATGAACACACATTTTTAAGACTTGTTTTGTCTTAATCAGATTTAAATGAACACACATTTTTAAGACTTGTTTTGTCTTTATCAGATGTAAATGAACACACATTTTTAAGACTTGTTTTGTCTTTATCAGATGTAAATGAACACACATTTTTAAGACTTGTTTTGTCTTTATCAGATGTAAATGAACACACATTTTTAAGACTTGTTTTGTCTTTATCAGATGTTAATTAACACACATTTTTAAGACTTGTTTTGTCTATGTCTCAGAGCGCGTCACAATATATCCCTTCTTCTTCGAAGGGGGGGGGGGGGGGGGGCATAAAAGAACTAACATTTAACGAAACAGTTCAATCAGCTGCTGCCTCTTGTTGACTGCTGCTCCCTGCACTGGTGCATTGTTTGGAACCTCCTGCTCAATCTCGTCCCCAACTTCTTCGTCTATCAGAGGGACGTTTAATTCCAAGCACAGGTTGTGCAGGCGCATGCAAACTGTTGCAATTTCGCAGCACTTATTAGGCTGGAAAGGCAAGCATCCACCAGTGCGATGCAGACATCTAAAAATTAACCCAAATCTTTATTTAACATAGCAATTAGATACTCAAAGATGCAGGGGGCACTCCTCGTTAAAAAATCTGCACCAAAATTTTCGACATTTTATATGACTAAAATTTGCGGTTTTCAATGAGATCCATTTGATGTCCATATAAAGAAATACAGTATGTTTCTCTATGAAACAAATTGTCAATAGCTTATGAAAACATGTTATTTGTTTCTGTATTCACCATTTATGCCCAATTTAATTTAAATACACTGGAACAATCGCTTTCATATAAAAAGAGGATACACATAATGTTTATGGGCCACGATCTGTGAAAAAGGTGGTTTAATGCATGTGCGTAAATTGTCATCCCAGATTATCCTGTGTAATCCGTTAAGGCTAATCAGGGCAGACACGTTCCGCCTTAACTGGATTTTTGTCATGATGAGTCTCCCTTTAAACGAACAAGAGATGTTTGTCAGAAACACGATGCTGGCTTTGAAATAAAATTTCAATTTATAATTTGGCAGGTTTAAAAATTATTTCCCTTTTATTAGTTCCCTCAGAATGTACTTTTTTACTTTTGACCTTGAAGGATGACCAGACAGTTCAAATGCTATATGCCACCCTACAGGGGGCATAAAAATACAATAAAAACAGAGTGTGTCACCCTTGATTGGCCTGTGCAGACTGCACAGTCTTATCTGGGATGACACTTTACGCACATGCATTAAACCCCCTTTTCACAGAGTGAAGATCATATTGAAGAGTTTAAATAAAATGAATAAGAATATCATTTTATTTTAACCCGAAAATCCACAAGTTACTGGTATGCACAATGTTGTTTTTTGAACAAATATACATTAATGCAAAAATCCTCATTCATTAAAAAAAAGCTTAATGAAGTCATGAATTCAAACATTTTAGTAGTTAAGCTGAAACTAATGATTATATAGAAGTTGACAACTGTCGCGATGAGACTTATACTTCGCTGCTTATATAATAAATTACCTAAATCGTGATTTCAAAACACCAAATGCTCATTCTACGACTATCCGTCCTCTACATAAATGGTCGTTGTAGGCTTGCTCACCATCATTGGAGGGATGAGGTACAGGGGTCATGAGGTAGGTCCTTAATGGATATCCGCTATCCCCTAGCAGATGACCCACATCATTGGTGCTCAGATATTCCTGTAAATTAAACTATTTTATTGAACAGTCACTTTGTCTATGATATAGCATCTTAATAAGTTTCACCAACCTAGCTTAAGTATATTTTATTTTATGGTAAATTAAATAAATGCAACTAGGTTACCTTTACGCCACTGCTATCAAACACCGCAGCATCATGAGTCGCACCAGGCCATCTTGACACGACATCTGTGAACCTTAAAGAATAGTACATGATTGTGTAAGTTTGAACCAGGTTTTAAAGATAACCACAGTACATACTTTGCATTGACTCTGCCAATGTCTTTATCTGATAATGGCGGAGGTCCTGAAAAATAATATGAAGGCACTTCTGTGAACACAGTTTAAAATTGACTCTCCTTTCTCAAGATGCAGCATGTTTTTTTTTCTTTTAAGATATTATGGGCATTTTTTACTGTTGAATTGAGCTGAAAAGAATAAACAGGTCAAAAGAGTTAGTTAAAATGTTGTAACAGACCATTTATCTGCTATAATTCATCTTGCCACCAATTGTTTATAACAAGAACTGTCAGATGACAGCGTGCTCGACTATTCGAGTGCTTGACAGTATAACGTAAGCCATCATGGAGAGGAGGGTATACTTTGGGGGTGTGTCATTTAATTTAATATTCAATTATCTAAGTATAAAAGGGGCCATAATGTTTTTTGGGCATGTACATAAATAAACACTATTTGATGATGACAATTGCGCTTGATTCAATTTATGGTATGTCTCTTTTATATATTATTTGATGATAAAAAATCATAATACTATATTTACATTTACCTCATGTTGGCGTCAACGACAGCCTGTACATTAATGGCATGGAACCCCTTCCTGCACACATAGGCCTCTTCAGCCTCAGCAGGTTTGATAATGGGTACAAGGGTCCCGTCGACTGCCCCAACTACATTTGGCAGCTGACATTTTCTGAAAAATTCTTGCTTGACAAGCAGAACAGCTGGTCCTTGTGGAAATCTAAAAATATAAATATATTTTTATATAACTGAGTATAAAATTGAAAATAAAAATAATTAAGTGAGCATTATTAAAATAGTTTTATTACAATTTAAGATCATCATATTGTAGCTACAGGTTGTAGCTCTTAAATGAAAGTCTATGACATTATTTTGTATAAGCTTAGGTTAAGGTTTTAATGAGGCTTGATCATTTTCAATTCTAAATAATTTAAATGATCCGATGAGAATGAATTGACTTGAATTGCTATGATATAACTAACAAGAGCTGTGTTTGTGAAACACAATGCCCCCGACTGCCCGCTTTGAAGCCATATCTTTGACCTTGAAGGATAACACAGACCTTTCACCACCCAAAATGTGCAGCTCCATGAGATACACATGCATGCCAAATATCAAGTTGCTATCTTGAATATTGCAAAAGTTATTACCAAGGTTTAAGTTTTGTGACAGACACAAACAGTGACAGACAAGCCAAAAACAATATACCCTGATCATGCGATCTGGGGGCATACAAACTCAAACATGCAAGTAAAAATGATTCAAATAAGCGCAAGATATATATATCAGGAAGAAAACATCCGAAAATGGAAAATATAATATACTCTGGGTTTATCCTAAAATAAATGAATCTTCATTATGCATAGCACAAACAACTTTATCATCCATATATTGTGAGCCTACAGTTATACGCATACAAAAATAAATGATACATTAAGTACATTTTTGGAATGGGTCTGGAATATTACCTGATATTTTTCAACTTTTGATTTACAGCTGAGATGAACTTCTGTAAAATCCGACAGAAGCTCGACTTGCTTATTCCGTGGATATCACCCACTTCCGAGTAAAAATCTCCCTTAGCAAGATACCTCAATGATGCTAAAATCTATAAATAAAAGAATAAATTAAATATATGATTTTTCATTTTCACATTACCAAAACAAACAAAGGGAACAAATGCACAAAAAGGGAATATGATAAAAATAAATACTTTAAATGGCTTTAGAGTAGATCTTAATGGGATTGTAGAGTTATATGGCATAATTGGGCACTGCAGACTTGGGTGCAGTATTGAATTATCTTTAAATAAATTGTTAGCAAATGAAAACAATATAGAAACAAACACAAACAGTATTTTGATGTCATCATAATTATATGCATAGTAATTTTCTTAATCATGATGGTATTATCACCATTCAATTTATTTTAAGAGACTCTTTGGATAACCGTATGATTTTAAAGACATTTGTTGTTTTGTTAAGTATTTTTCAATCACAACTTGTAGAAGTATTACAAGGTCATCATTAGCGGGTGGGGTAAATAAGTCTTCATTTATTTTCTTCGATAAATTCACATCGACGAATATAAAATGAGTAAAACATTAATTATGATTAAGCACCACAACAATTTAAGATAAACCTAATTATCAATATAAGCTTTTATTCATTAAAGATACAAAAGTCATCGTTTGATTGTTTTGCGATTAAATGTGTGTTGACTGTTGTCAATTGCTATGTAAACAAACTTGTAAAGGGCAACTACTCTAAAGTTGTAAGGTTAAATTCTACTTTGTTGGTTGAAAATAAATACAATTTTATAACTATAATTGCGTAAATCAAAAGTTTCTTCGCACTTTTTACATACCTGTGTGACGGGATCAATGGCATGAGATCGCCGGCAAGTTGGTGCTATTTCTTCCCCAATCAAAACCACCAAACGCTCTATACCGCCCCTACTTAAACGATATCTGGATACAATGTCCTCATCTCTTAAGTTTTCGAGAACTATTCTCTCTCTAAACAGCCTTGGAATCGGTACTTTGCGATCTTCTTTCATCGTCGACGAGGAAAACGACCGCCATTTTTACGTTAATTTACGGTTGCCCTTACCCAGTCGTATATTTATGTATGAAATTTCTGTAAGATAAATTTACGATTTGCTTGATGAAACGCTAATTCACTGAAACGTCGTAATTTATGTAAAACGTAATTTACAACTAGTCGTAAATCGTTGATGAAACGGCTCGCAGCAGGCTACGAAACATTTGTAGAAATACTACAACCGTACGAAACAATGCCAATATCCGATGTAGTTCGAAAGTAAACACAGGATGCAGCCCCTGTTACTGAGCCGTATGAGAAGGCGTCAAGTCGAATTGGTGCATGTCCATGTGTTGTTCGCCTGGACAGCCAAGGAACCACTGCCGGAGTTCCTGTCCCATTTTCCGTATGCATAACCGGCTTCATATCGCGCAAAAAATATGCTACCGATTCTAATGCGATTTGCTTAGAAATTTGATCGGTAAGATGCCATAAGAACTGCATTTCAACAAATCAATTTAGTACAATGAATTGACTACAGCTTTAATGATCTATTTAAATGAAGTTCACCTATCCAAAATGACAGGCGATTCTTGGTATGATTATGGGTAACTAGTAAAGGATAATGAAATCCGCAAAGATATGTGTATCGTGCAGCTTTCTGGAAGCCTACCAATGTATAGTCGGATGTAATCCGCGTCGTTATGTCGTACCGTGACACAATCATTGTCGATATGTCAATACATCAAGTATTCATTATACAATAGGTCATGAAGTCAATTAAATCCGTTGTCGATCCCGGCCGATTCTAAATATTGTTACTCATAGTTATGATTGAATTGTTTATTACATACTCTCAAAATCATTCAAAGCATCATTCATCATCATCATCATTGTTCTTGGTTATCTTACGAAGTTTCTTTTCCTTAAAGTAATAAAACAATGAAACATTAGGCATGAGTATTTGTATTAGACGTATTATTCTGAGTTACACATGCATTCAAAAACAATTCTTCTGTCGCTCATATGTCTTAAATGTGAAACGTTGATCAAAATTCGTGGCACCGTTCAGTTGAACAAGAGCTGTCTCCGTCGTAAGACATATGCCCCCGGAAAACGTTTTTTTGAAACATAAACGCAGATTTCGAAACCTCAACGCGGGCCCGGAGTTCAAGGTCAAGGTCAAAGGGGTAAAAAATTTGTGCTTATGGATAGGCCTTGTCCATATACACATGCATACCAAATATGAAGGTTACATCTGAAGGGACATAGATGCTATGAGCATTTTTCGAAACCTAAACGCAGTTTTTGAAACCTAAACGCGGACCCTTAGCTCAAGGTCAAAGTCAAAGGGGTCAAACTTTGTGTGCGTATGAAAAGGTTTTGTCCATAAACACATGCCAAGCAAATATGAAGGTAACCTCTGAAGCGACAAAGAAGTTATGAGCATTTTTCAAAACCTAAACGCAAAGTGTGACGGAAAGACAGACGGACATACGGACAGGCTGAAGGACAGACGGCAGGACAGACGAACGGACAGTGCGATCACTATATGTCCTCCTTCAGGGGCATAACAATCTTTAGAACGTCTGCAAACTTTGCGACATCCTTCTCCAGCAATTCAACAGAGTTAGGGTCCCATCTTACATAAACTACTATATTTAAAAACCAATGCTAAAATATTAGTTTAACAAACGACCATATGATGGGAGTTGATGGTATGTTAAGGTTAATGTTATGTGTCAAAATGACCACACATAGAAAAAAACGAAAAATATTAAAATGATCATTAATATCTAAAATAAATAAATGAAATTTACATATGGTTTCAATAATTACATATTTTTTCGATATATGTATACATTTTCCAAAAAAAAAAACACTCACAAATCTTAGTAATGATGTCATTATTAGAAAAATACTCCAATGTATGGCAAATTCTCAAATTCATAAAAAAACACACACATGAACCAAATAAAACCACCAATAGTAAAGGCCAGTTATATTTAAGGTAATACTACCATTGAATTGCGTAAATAAAGCCCCACAACGACATTATGCGTATTTCAAATGAACATATCTATCCCAAGAGTCGCTATTTTTAGCTTTCGGAAACAGTCTAAGTTTCCACTTGCATAGCATGCGATCAAGAGGAGTTATGATGTTATAAAATATATTTCCTGAAAATATATAATTTTCAGATTAATTCAATAACAATGACACTTACACGAAATGCACTAATTCAATAGAATATTGATACATTTGAGTCTCCTCCCGATTTAATTTCATCTGTCGTCCATCTTGGTCAGCAATTTGTATTTATCCGCATATACGGATTTGTTAAATATTGCTTAAATATGATATTTATTCGATTACATAACTTTCAATTACCTCATAAACAAACTACAAATATTTAAGAAAAAATGGATTGGTAATAATGTATAAATGATCGAATTTCAAAAAAAAAAAATTCCGAATAAACTTCCGGCAAATAACGCCTAGCTGAACAAGTGAACATGACAAGACAAATGCATTTTTGAACGATAACAAGGTTTTTATAGAAAGGTAAGTGTTCACTTGGTTTTATATGTACGTGTGCCCAACATGTTTATTCATTGTGCCGATCCCACAAATAGTATTGCTAGATCGTAAATCGAAATAGTGTTCTGTCGACTTCCTTGAAACCGGATGTTTTTATGCCGCTTAAATTTCGAGCAGGACATACACATGGTCGTAATTTGTTTTAAGGTAGCCAATTAGCCGTCTTTCCCAGTCTTATATATATGTCTTGTATCGACACCCCGCTATACAGGGAATGTCAGTATATATATATATATATATATATATATATATATATATATATATATATATATATATATATATATATATATATATATATATATATATTTATATATGATTATAGTATACAGACCATAAATTACTTTGCATGATAATTTATTTTAGCTCGATTGCGGAATAAGTTTTTACAAATTAGATTAATCGCTTTCAAGTCCGTTTCCTACGGTAATCCTACGGTCGCTAGTCTGACGTCGTTACTACTGGGCCACACATGCCATAAATTATTCAGCTATAGTTTGACTTTGAATTGCTATTTAAATGGGAGAGGAATATGCAATACAAGACTTTACCTTGTGAGGTACTTTAAGAGTTGACCCCCTTAGCTCAGCCGGTAGAGCTCAAGACTGGTGATCTCGAGGTTGGAGGTTAGATCCCCGGGGTCGGCCTCTAATAATTAAGAACAGTCTTTCAGATGAGACTTTTATATTTAGCAGGGATAAATGAAATGAAATAAGAATAGATATTTCGTACATGTTGTTGAATACTGTATGTTTTATTTGTATAATAGTTCCGGGAAATCTGAAACTTTCTAGTGAAATAAATATATATCTATATTGAGGTGGTATTGCCATTATTATTAGACAAAGAACTGATAAAATTGTGTTCATTGGTATAAGAAACAAGTACTGTTACATATGCTCACATGCTGAAAATAATCATCAAACAGTACCACATCACCAATACTTCAAGAACTTGAACTCCAATTCTCAAGCCATGTAAGCTGATATCATCCGTGAGGGATTCCGTGTGGCAGAGAAAATGCATGGGTTACGGTATATGTGGTTAGTTGGTGATGGTGTTTATTCAGTGTATGCCAATATACATGAAGAAATTCCAGTTTGGGGAAGTCATGTTCAGAAATTAGAATGTTCTCATCAAGTTTGTAAGTGTCTTCGTTCCAATTTGGAAAAACTAGTGGAGGCAATTCCTCATTACAAAGGTAGGAACAATCTTACAAAAGCGTTTTGAATTCGATTAGTAAGTACTGCCGGATGTGCTATCAGGATCCAAAAAAGAAAATCTACATCATGCCTACATCAAGTAAGAAAAAGACATCCAAAACTCAGTTCACCACATTTTTGGAAACCGAAACAACTGTTCAGATTTCTGTGAAGCAAAATCCCTTCCACCTATAACTAAACTGAACCTCTTTTTAAAAATCCAGGTATTTTGAATAATAAGAGTCACCATTCTATTTCAAGGGCTTAACAATTTTGCTATAACCAGATGGACAATTTTAAACCATCTCAAATTGAAAGAAATTGCAGACGACATATAAACTTGTAAATTTTTTTATAAATATATGAAATATGTTTGACTGGGTTGAAATCATTGTGATAAAAGGAGATATTGCTCATCAATAACACGATTTTATGAGTTTTGTGCAGACGACTCTAGAAATCATAGTTTTACATAGAAATACACAGCTAAGTATCATGTTTTTTTTCTTTCTTCCTTCTGAACAAGTACTGTCCTTGTACCGTTTTGAATAATGTGTTCCTTTTGGCAAACCGAAACTTTTTATACATTTGTATATCGATTCCTTGTACCCATTTTGACAGCGTGGCACTCGCTGTGCTCCGTAGAAAAAAACGTGCATTACAAATCGATCGAAATCACGTGAAGTAGTAAGAAAACCTGGAATGTGTATACACATACCCGAGAAAACACATCATTATTTTGACAGTTTGTCGCGATAAGTAAAACAACTTTTAACATTAATCAGGAAGAGATTGAGCTTATTAACAGAAATTATCACACATAGATATAATCACTTACCCCATTTAAAATATTTTCCAGCTGAAAATTTCCCCCCACACGTCTTTTTTTAGTGTATTTGTATTATTTTTTCTGGAGCCGAAGTGCATCTCACATAATATCCATCCGACTTCCGTCGTTTTCACTTTCGTTATTAAAAACTCCGTTTGAAGTAATTATTTTTACATTTAGGTTGTTGAAGCGAATTATTATTATATATAATCAATAAAATAGTATACCGTGATGAATTGAACGGAGTTTCGTATCGATCTTTCTGTCAGTCTGTAAGCGTACTATTTTGTGCGCAATAATAAAAGTACATGTGATTCGACAACAATTGTAAACATTGGTGAAATGCTTCTTACAAAGTTATTTTTTGGTGTGTTTATGAGGTCTGATCATGCAGTTTGTACACATCAACGGAAAGATTACAATCCAATGCATTTGTCATCGTCAACCGTTTGGAATGTCAATTAGGCGATACGTGAGTTTTTAGCATGTTTCTTTCAATTTTATTATACTAAAAAATAGCTGCCCCCATCGTCATGAAAAGGCATGTGTTCGAGTTTTGATATTTCTAGATATGTATTTTTTTTACTATTTAAGCGTAACTTGCCCTCATAAAAGTCGATATTATTAACTAGTTATATAATTTTCCGCCGATATACTGGGGTACGTTTATTAAACACCATTCAGATTTATTAAAATAATGTCTATTTTTGTGTTAAAATCGCTTTGTATTTTGATTGATTTTTTCGATTGTATGATATTTTGCTGCACAAAATTTGTAGCAGTTTGAAGGAAAACCATCCTTTTAAGCAAATATGTAAAAATGTTCGTTTAGTCAAATTTTAGTTCAATGCTAGGGGTCTCACATTTTCAAACTGAAGCCTCTACATGAACCTTTAAGTAGTTCCCAATATGTTTTGTTAACTTTTGGCAGTTTTTGATGTTTTTCTTTTGCATGTTTTAGGATTGTTGGTGTGTGTTATGTGGACTTTTCATTTGTAGTACCTAAAAGTAAGTGTATACAATATTTTGACCAAAGGAATTTGTTCAATTTGTTATTTTGATAATTATATGCATGCGCTGTAATTTCTTCAAAAGCAACATTTTGCATCATATTTTTTATTATCATTTACTGATATGTTCTACAAGTATTTACGAGCCCATTGCCATATAAATTGAATTAATTGTCATAATATGTATAGAAGTATTCCTATGTGAAGCATACGCCGTTTTACACTTTACATGAACCTTAATCAGCCTTTATTAAACACCCATATCTAATCCACGTCAAATAGACCGTTCCATAATTTAGTCATTACATAATTATCTCCCCTGAATTCTCTCCGCGTCCGCCATTACACTGCTGCTTAACAATCGGTAACATATATAAGAGAGCACTGATTATTCAGCGGATGAATTTCTTTCTAAATTCTAAGGCCGTCATAACATGGTCTTGGTTGTCTTGGAAAACTAACACATTGACACATTAAAAAAAGCATTTTATTAATTTAAATGCAATATTTTTCATTTGATTATTTGCATCAATCTTGAAATCGTGTATGCCTTTGCATTCCAGTGTTTAATTGCCCCTTTGTTCTGCATAATCCGATTATCTCGTTTTGATCAGATATTGTCCAGACTTAACTAACCACATGGTGTTATAAACCACACTGGGTGGCAGATGACAGTCTGGTCATTAAACACAATTGATGATGCCACCATGTCTCATCTTCCTGGTAGTATTAAGCAGTAATTTGGTAAGATAATTTACCTCCGACATACTTAACAGTTGCGTAAATAAGATATGTTACATATTTTACAAATTAAAAGTTATGTCCAATATAGAATATCAGAAATTGTACACCGTAAAGATACTAGCCCGTTTAATTTATGAACAAATAAAGTATTTAAAAAAAAATAAAAATAAAACATTTAACGTATTTAGCGGGTATCGGTTAATTAAAACTACGTCATTCCGTATGAAGATTTGATGTTACGGCAATGCACGAACGATATCATAAAACAATAAATTATATTTGACACTAAACAGTGGTAAAAAATATTTAAAAATATATATGTGTATATAAATATATGTGTGTTAAAATGTTAGATATGTGTCACTCATACTCACTAGTAACGAGTTTTCAATATACATGAATACACAGTTCAATTTGCATCATGTAAAGTTGTGTTTTTTCAGTTGTATGTTAATATTCCTCAATAGCGTCATTCTTTGTACAAAACCCATCAAATTAAAATTACATGTAAATACATGTACTGTCATGTCCTTTGCTTTTAATATGGCTTTGTAGTATGTTCATTTTCAAAGCACTCCTTACACTTTCTAACACTCATTTATTTATCACACTAGCGTCCTCATGCCATTGATAAGTATATTTTTATAATTAGATGTATTACTATTGTAATTTATTGAAGCTTTTCTGCAAAAAAAATATTACGGCTTATGCTTAGAGCTCTTTATTGTGTCAAATTGTCGGCCTTTCAGTCTTCAGATAATCTTTAATTTGATGCTTATGCCGCTTTTTTTAAAGTTGCAAATAAATGTATAAATAAATTCGTTTGGCGCTTAATAATATATTTTTGAAATATTATTTAGGTGTTTTTTTATCGGAGTTTTTTTTGTGTGGATTAATAGACTAAACATTTGGTGTCGTTATCCATCTGTTTTGCGTTACTTCAAAGACCTATAAAATACAATTTTTAGTATGTTTAGCTTTATAGCTGTTAAATGATTCAAAGATGAAAATATAGATATATCACATAGATCGCATTCTCTTCATCTTCCGAATAATCACATAAAAGGTCGTCAAGATCAATATCACTCTCTCATGATAAAAAGCTCGTTTTTTAACGTGACAAAATTCCATCTAAAAAAAAATAATATAAATCCAAACCACAATTTTTATCTCTGATATCAGTTAGATCAAGAACAATAATGGAAGGCGTATCAAAAATATCATACTTAATATAATATGTAATGATCTTGGAATGTAGATTTTTACCAAATGAGATCAATTACAAACAATTAGTGATAATTAATTGCGCGAGAATCTTTTATAAGTATTTATTAAAATATAATCTGCTTGAAGTTGCGGCTATTAAAATCAACACAACAATACATGCGTGAATTGTTTGTGAAACGTTAAAAGTAACAAGTCTAATCAAAGACATAGTATGAGCGACTGAACAGGCAAATTTTCGCCGATGATTACCACTTGATTACAGATAAAAAAAAACAAATACACGAAAGCATTTTAAACATTTTATTTGTAACAATCAATCTCAACTTCAAACAATCATTTAAACAACAAAAATGTGATAATCGCCTCACATTAATTCATTAAGTTATTTATTTATCCGACAACGGTGAAGCGGGTATTCTCTACGTCTTTGGCTTTTGGAATCGCAGACTCGAACAAGTTAGCAGCAGTGTAATGGCGGACAGTCACATGACTGACAATATGGCGGCGGTCAATTTATCGATTATGGAACGGTCTATACACACATGGAACGGCGAATCAATAAATTTACAACGCATGCAAATGCCAAAACGATAAATATTGTTTTCGTCGTTTGAGCACGTGCGAATTAGACGAAAACTACTTTCCCTTGTCAATGTAGTTTCCGATAGGTGGCTCTGTAAGAGAGCGTTTTACTCGTGGTCGAGTAACTCTGTTCAGTCATTCAGCGTTGGGATTGACTGATCGATACATGTGTTAATTTTTTATTTTGTTTTGAATAACAGTACGAGTAACATTACAAACGTTATTGTTTAAATGTGTAATCTACATGCTTTTACCCTGGTACGAGCTAATTTTGAAATTCAGGAATGTGTTTTTTACAACAGGTCATGCGTTTATCCACATTGCGTACGCATTTAATGTATTCAATTTATACATGTATACCAGTATCATAATAATTATTATTTATCGCACTGGGGGATTCGGTCTCCGAAAGAGACGATAGGCGTGGCTGCCTTTATAGTTGCTTACGAGGAGGGACTCGTGTAGGCATACAGTATGCCTGGTGATGTAGCAGTCTACGTTGATAGGCGTGGCTGCCTTCATAGTTGCTTACGAGGAGGGACTCGTGTAGGCATACAGTATGCCTAGTGTCGAAGTAGTCTGTTGATAGGCGTGACTGCCTTATAAGTTGCCTACGAGGAGGGACTCGTGCCGGCATACAGTATGCCTGGCGTTGTTGTAGACTATGTTGTATGTTGTAACAAAGCTTTTGTGTGTATTCATGTTTTTATGTATGTTTGATGACTATAAAAAAGTAATACACGGTATCAGTCAGTCGGTCATACCAATGACTTACCAAAGAATATGTTGTATTTTTGTTGTTTTTCCCTATCGGGAGCGTAGTTGTAAAGGGAAACCCGTGCATTTTAGCGCTAAACTATTACCTTACTGTCTCTGCTCAATACTAGACACAGTACTTACACAAAACCGTATTTTCAAAACGACCCTTATGTAATCAAATCAATATCGTGCATAATTGATACGTATATGTTAAGAGACCTGTTTAAATTCTATTAAAGAAAGTCAAGAACCCGTAAGACGATAATCTTATGGTAACAACGCCAAGTCACTAACAAGGTTTTCGCTAGTTCGAGACTCAGAATGGACTTATGTTAAATATTTTATGATATGCGAAAATAATTTGTTCTTAAAGTGCAATCATTTTCGTGATAACTATAAGCAGAAAAAACCCTGCATTTACTAAAGCTTTGCAGTATATACTATTTCCGTTTTAATACCGATTCTACTCGCCCATCTAGCAAAGAACACGTGTGCATTGCGATTGAGTAATTTTGTTACTTGCTGCGCTATTATATGTGGGGCAAAATGGGAAAAACTAGAATAACATTAACATAGAATATATATTTCAGGCTTAAGGTTCATGTAGAGGCTTCATTTTGAAAAATGTGGGACCCCTAGCATTTTACTCAAATTTGACTAAAGGAAGAGTGTCACATTGAAAATGTATAAATATATGCTTCAAAGGATGTTTTTCCTTCAAACTGCTACCGATTTTGCACATCAACGTATCATACCATCCACAAAATCAAACAAAAAACAAAGAGATTTGAACACTTAAATATACATGATTTTCAAAAATCTGAATCATGTTTATTCCACGTATTTCGGCGGAAAATTATATAACTAGTGAATAATATCAACATTGACGAGGGTAAGTTTTACGCTTAAATAGTAAAAAAAGTTTACATATCTAGAAATATCAAAACTCGAACATATGTCATTTCATCACCATGGGGGCAGCCATTTTAAAATAAATAAAATTGAAAGAAACATAATAAAAACTCGTTAATCGCCTAATTGACATTCCAAACGGTTGACAATGACAAATGCATTGGATTGTAATCTTTCCGTTGATGTTTGCAAACCGCACGATAAGACATCATAAACACTCAAAAGAATCACTATGTAAGAAGTATTTCTCCAATGTTTACAATTGTTGTCGAAACACATGTACATATATTATTGCGCTTAAAATAGTACGCTTACAGACTGACAGAATGATCGATACGTAACTCCGTTCAATTCATCACGGTATACTATTCTATTGATAATATATAATAATACATCGCTTTAACAATCTAAAATTAGAAATAATTCTCTTAAACGGAGTTTTTAATACCGAACGTAAAAACAACGGAAGTTGGATGGATATTCTGTGAGATGCACTTCGGCTCCAGAAAAAACAATACAAATAAACTAAAAATGAGGTGTGGGGGGAAATTTTCAGCTGGAAAATATTTGAAATAGGGTAAGTGATGATATCTCTACGTGGTCATTTCTGTTATTTAGTGCGAACTCTTGCTGATTAATGTTAAAAGTTGTTTTACTAGTTGCCACCCAACTGTCAAAATATGTATGTGCTTTCTCAGGTATGTGTATACACATACCCGGTTTTCTCACCACTACACGTGGTTCCGACCGATTTGTTGTGCACGTTTTTGTACGGAGCACAGCGAGTGCCACGCTTTCAAAATGGGTAGAAGGAATCGAAATATAAAATCAATCGGTTTTCCAATTTCTTTATATTCTTTCACAATTTTATATGTCGTATGCAATCTATTTCAATTTGAGATGGTTTAAAATTTGCAATTTGGTTGAGAGGTAAATAACAAAATTGTAAAGCCTTTGAAATAGAATTGTGACTCTTATTATCCACCATACCTGGATTTTTAAAAAGTAGTTACGTTTTAGTTATTTTAAGAACTTTGTTTAGGAAATTTATCCAAAAAAGGCAGTTGAATAAAAACTCATTTGTTGTTTTATGACAATATTTTTTTTGTGAAATGTTGCTAACTTGACCTTGTATATGTATATAGCTTTGTATTTATTCAACTTAAGGTAGTGCATATCCTTCCTAACTTTAGATTGAGATTTTTTAAATTATTGTAAAAATGTATTGGTTTTAAACCAAATTATGAATAAAGCACATAAATATTGAATGTCAAAAATGTGTTTATGTTATTCTATCCGTCTTTAGCTTTAAAATGATATATAGTTTGACCATATTGTACCACATTGAATGAAGAAAAACCAAAGCGAAGTTTTAATGAATTTTATCTCCCCCCCCCCATGAACCTTAAAAAAATTTCCAAATAATTTACTTAGTATACTAATTGCAGTAAGTTTATATAAGTCAAGTATGAAACATAGTACAGACATAATGAATAAGAACTCATCAGAAAAAGGTTAGCTCGAACCCTGGATATTCGGTTAACAAGTCTTGGATTAATCCACTTCACAATCAATATAATATGTGAGCTATTTGTTTCGACGCTGGTTACCTCTAATCCATTTGACGTTGGCAAGTGTTTAATTAATTACATCGTTTTTCGTCGTTTTCTTTACGGACAATGTCGAATGATGGGCGAATATTAGGACCGTGCTAAATATAGGTTAGCCTTATTTGTAAAGAGTTAGACACTCGCTCATACAAAATGACAAGAGTTAGGAGCATTGTCGCAAAGGATGTCGCAAAGTCGTTTGCATTGAACATCTGAGTCCAAAAATGACAAGAGTTAGAAAAAAATTGCTTTAATAGTGTTTCACGGTGCAAGCAGTCAATAAACCTTAATTTATTCACAAGAAAAATGACAAGAGTTAGAAAGAAACACGTGCTTTAACTGTGTTGTCGGTCACGAGCGGTCAATATACTTTATATATTTACATGCAAAATGACAAGAGTTAGAAAAAACCCTGTCGTTCGCATTTAACATCTGAGTCCAAAAATGACAAGAGTTAGAAAAAATTGCTTTAATAATGTTTCACGGTGCAAGCAGTCAATAAACCTTAATTTATTCACAAGAAAAATGACAATAGTTAGAAAGAAACACGTGCTTTAACTGTGTTTTCGGTCACGAGCGGTCAATATACTTTATATATTTACATGCAAAATGACAAGAGTTAGAAAAAACCTGTCGTTAGCATTGAACATCTGAGTCCAAAAATGACGAGTTTGAAAAAATTGCTTTAATGATGTTTCACGGTGCAAGCAGTCAATAAACCTTGATTTATTCACAAGAAAAATGACAATAGTTAGATAGAAACACGTGCTTTAACTGTGTTTTCGGTCACGAGCGGTCAATATACTTTATATATTTACATGCAAAATGACAAGAGTTAGAAAAAACCTGTCGTTTGCATTGAACATCTGAGTCCAAAAATGACGAGTTTGAAAAAATTGCTTTAATAATGTTTCACGGTGCAAGCAGTCAATAAACCTTAATTTATTCACAAGAAAAATGACAAGAGTTAGAAAGAAACACGTGCTTTAACTGTGTGTTAGGTCACGAGCGGTCAATATACTTTATATATTTACATGCAAAATGACAAGAGTTAGAAAAAACCCTGTCGTTTGCATTTAACATCTGAGTCCAAAAATGACAAGAGTTAGAAAAAAATTCTTTAATAGTGTTTCACGTGAGTCCAAAAATGACAAGAGTTAGAAAAAATTGCTTTAATAGTGTTTCACGGTGCAAGCAGTCAATAAACCTAAATTTATTCACAAAAAACTGACAAGAGTTAGATAGAAACAAGTGCTTTAACTGTGTTATCGGTCACGAGCGGTTAATATACTTTATATATTTACACGCAAAATGACAAGAGTTAGAAAAAATCCTGTTGTTTTAATTGAACATCTGAGTCCAAAAATGACAATAGTTAGAAAAAATTGCTTTAATAGTGTTTCACGGTGCAAGCAGTCAACAAACCTAAATTTATTCACAAGAAAAATGACAAGAGTTAGAAAGAAACACTTGCTTTAACTGTGTTTTCGGTCACGAGCGGTCAATATACTTTATATATTTACATGCAAAATGACAAGAGTTAGAAAAAAACCTGTCGTTTGCATTGAACATCTGAGTCCAAAAATGACAAGAATTAGGAAAAAATTGCTTTAATAGTGTTTCACGTGAGTCCAAAAATGACAAGAGTTATAAAAAATTTCTTTAATAGTGTTTCACGGTGCAAGCAGTCAATAAACCTAAATTTATTCACAAGAAAAATGACAAGAGTTAGATAGAAACACGTGCTTTTACTGTGTTTTCGGTCACGAGCGGTCAATATACTTTAGATATTTACACGCAAAATGACAAGAGTGAGAAAAAATCCTGTCGTTAGCATTGAACATCTGAGTCCAAATGACAAGAGTTAGAAAAAATTGCTTTAATAGTGTTTCACGGTGCAAGCAGTTAACAAACCTAAATTTATTCACAAGAAAAATGACAAGAGTTAGAAAGAAACACGTGCTTTAACTGTGTTTTCGGTCACGAGCGGTCAATATACTTTATATATTTACATGTAAAATGACAAGAGTTAGAAAAAAACTGTCGTTTGCATTGAACATCTGAGTCCAAAAATGACAAGAATTAGAAAAAAAATGCTTTAATAGTGTTTAACGGGGCAAGCAGTCAATAAACCTTAATTTATTCACAAGAAAAATGACAAGAGTTAGAAAGAAACACGTGCTTTTACTGTGTTTTCGGTCACGAGCGGTCAATATACTTTATATATTTACATGCAAAATGTCAAGAGTTTGAAAAAAACCTGTCGTTTGCATTGAACATCTGAGTCCAAAAATGACAAGAGTTAGAAAAATTGCTTTAATAGTGTTTCACGAGGCCAGCAGTCAATTTACTTCATTTTTTTCAAAATGCAAAGTGACAAGATCTAGAAAAACACAAACTTTAATTGTGTTTCACGAGGCCAGCAGTAAATATACGTCATTTATTCGAGTGGAAAAATGACAAGAGTTAGAAGAAACATATCGTTTAATTGTGTTTCACGAGGCCAGCAGTCAATTTACTCAATTTATTCAAATGCAAAATGACAAGAGCTAGAAAAACACATGCTTTAATTGTGTATCACGAGGCCAGCAGTAAATATACTTCATTTATTCACCTGCACAATGACAAAAGATATTAAAAGCAATTCTTTAATTGTGTTTCACGGTGCCAGCAGTCAATTATACTTAATTTATTCATATGCAAAATAACAAGAGTTTAGAAGAAACTTATCGTTTAATTGTGTTTTATGTCGCGAGCAGTAAATATACTTCATTTATTTACATGCAAAATGACAAGAGCTAGAAAAAGCACATGCCGGTACGCGGTGACCCCAGCTTTATTTGATTATGATTGCATGTTGTTATGTATTGTGTAATGCTGTTTTTTGTATCGTGCAGTGCGGTTTTGGCCATTGATCACTTGCAATAAATAAAGGACCACCTGCTAGTGTATAATGAGAGAGCAATACTGCAATAGTTTCAATGATATACAATATAATTGAAGGTCGCGGTGGTGTAATGGATGTGTTGTCCGCCTAGCGATCAGGAGTTCGTGGGTTCGATCCCTACTCGGGGAGCGTTCTCATTATCTCCTCGATAGATACCAAGTTCTGATTCTTCCCAGGAAACGGACTCGAGAGTGTCTCAATAAGCCTTAGGATTTTAATGTAATCGAGCAAAAATAAATAGGCTTAAACTAGTTCAAACATTAACTTATGTAATTGATATCATTTGGAAAATGTATGAAGCCGTTTTACGATGGAAGTAATTAGTAAGCTTTAATTACGCCTTTGAGAGCATACTCAAGACACAACAGTGATTCACTATAGCAAAAATATATGCATAATTTATTTTTAGAGCTTGAATTATACAAAAACAATACATAATACAAAAGGCTGTCACATACATGTATGCTCGAGGAGTGGGCAAATGTATGAAGCCGTTTTACGATGGAAGTTATTAGTAAGCTTTAATTACGCCTTTGAGAGCAAAGTAAAAAATTTATGTTTCGGTCGTCCTAAAGTTAATGACGTTATGCATTTTCGGTCATATTATGTACCGTAGTGATGTTACACATACTGATACATGTAGTGGAATGTTGCAAAAATTTAATATGTAATTGTTCAAAATGATCTTACTTAAGTAAACTTAAACAAATTGCTTAATGTATTATTATATATTCGGTTACAAATCATCCGATCATTATGTTTTACAACATTGCAATAAGTGAGCAAATACGTTTTTAAAGTTTAAAAGACATACTCATAAATACATAATCAAGACACAACAGTGGTTCACTTTAGCAAAAATATATGCATAATTTATTTATAGTGCTTGCATGAATTATTAAAAAAAAACAATACATAATACAAAAGGCTGTCACATACAAGTAATGCTCGAGGAGTGGGCTTTGTCACAGATATTGGCTATACAAGTTCAAAGTGGTTGGCATATGAAACATGTGTAAGGACTTTTTATCATCAAAATACAATAAAGCTACCTTTGCAATTCAGTAGAAACGAAAGTTTGTATAAATATTGCACAATACTTCATAGAGAAATAACTCATGAAAAAAATATTGAACTTACAATATTTGCTTACATGTACATGTATTTCTTGATACTTTAGTTCCAATTCGGTATTAGCAACTTTATTTTCGTTTTAGTTCGCACATATTTTTAAACACTGCGTACCCACCTATTTTAATTGTATGTATACATGTATTTAACTCACGTTCATACAGTATCCTTTTATGTTTGATATATGTGGCATAAAAAATCATCTATCTGTGAACACACTCCTTTAAATGTGATTAACAAATTTCAGACCCTCACTGCAACAACTAACTAACTCTACCACAATTTTCTAAAAATTTTCATGCACAGTTCTTAAATTAATTTGAAATTAACACAAGAAAAGGCCAATAACCATACAAAACACCATTAACAAACAGTAATAGAAAATACATATGCAGGACTGCGGTAGAAACAAACACAATTTCAGATTTGTATTGTATTGTATTGCCATGAAGAGGTAACACCTTCACACAGGCATCTTCTCCTTAATGCTAGTTCCTGTACAAAGAAAGAAGCAACAAGGGCTGTTTGTAAAACATGCATGCCCCCCTATATGGGCTATAAGTTGTAGTAGCAGTCATTGTGTGAATACTTTTTTGTCACTGTGAACAATGGTGGTGGTTGTGGTGGTGGTTGTGGTGGTGGTGGTGGTGGTGGTGGCGGTGGTGGTTGTCGTGGTGGTGACGTTGGTGGTGGTTGTGGTGGTGGTGGTGGTGGTGGTGGTGGTGGTGGTGGTGGTGGTGGTGGCGGTGGTGGCGGTTGTGATGGTGGTGGTGGTGGCGGTGGTGGTGGTGGTGGTCGTGGTGGTGGTTGTGGTGGATACAATGCATTACAAAAATGCAGTTAGGCTTACATTTGGTAAAATTTAAATATATTACAAGGGAGGCAAATGCTGTAACAAAAAAGAACATGCATAAACGGTAGTTGTTTCCCTTGTTTGAACAATGCTAAATCCTTAAAATGCCTATTTCCAGTAACTGTGACCTTCACCTGTGACCTTTATCCTAGTGACCTCAAAATTAATAGGGGTCATATGCTAGTCATGATCAATGTACCTATGAAGTTTCATGATCCTAGGCCCAAGCGTTCTTGAGTTATCGTCTGACAACCACCTGGTGGACGGGCCGACCGACAGACAGACAGACAGACAGACCGACATGAGCAAAGCAATATACCCCCTCTTCTTCGAAGGTGGGCATAAAAATACTATGATAACAACACAGAATGTTTACACATTTAATGTTTTAGAACATTTTTATTGTAAAAGAATATATTCTGTCATCATTGTTATTTGGTAAATTTGATGTTGATGTGTCTCATTAACTGTGAATTCGAGAATTGGTATGCTTCTGTTTTTGAATTTTATTAGTATTCTGCTTTAACTATGTTGGGTTAGGCTCTTAATTTCTGTCAGCGGAATGAAATATCAGCATCTTCCTGCATCATGTACACTCAGTGACCCTGTGATAATCCTCCTTGCATCCTCCTAGAATCCTCCTCATATGATTATCCGCCTTGCATCCTCCTACTGTGATTATCCTCGTTGCATCCTCCTACTATAATTATCCTCCTTGCATCCTCCTGTGATTATCCTCCTTGCATTCTCATTCTCTGATTATACTCCTTGCATCCTCCTGTGATTATCCTCCTTGCATCCTCCTCCTGAGATTATCCTCCTTGCATCCTCCTCCTGCGATTATCCTCCTTGCATCCTCCTGTGATTATCCTCCTTGCATTCTCATTCTCTGATTATCCTCCTTGCATCCTCCTGTGATTATCCTCCTTGCATCCCCCTCCTGAGATTATCCTCCTTGCATCCCCCTCCTGAGATTATCCTCCTTGCATCCCCCTCCTGTGATTATCCTTCTTGCATCCTCCTCCTGCGATTATCCTTCTTGCATCCCCCTCCTGTGATTATCCTCCTTGCATCCCCCTACTGTGATTATCCTCCTTGCATCCTCCTCCTGAGATTATCCTTCTTGCATCCCCCTCCTGTGATTATCCTCCTTGCATCCCCCTACTGTGATTATCCTCCTTGCATCCTCCTCCTGAGATTATCCTTCTTGCATCCTCCTCCTGAGATTATCCTTCTTGCATCCTCCTCCTGAGATTATCCTTCTTGCATCCTCCTCCTGAGATTATCCTCCTTGCATCCTCCTCCTGAGATTATCCTCCTTGCATCCTCCTCCTGCGATTATCCTCCTTGCATCCTCCTCCTGTGATTATCCTCCTTGCATCCTCCTCCTGTGATTATCCTCCTTGCATCCCCCTACTGTGATTATCCTCCTTGCATCCTCCTCCTGAGATTATCCTTCTTGCATCCTCCTCCTGTGATTATCCTCCTTGCATCCTCCTCCTGAGATTATCCTCCTTGCATCCTCCTCCTGCGATTATCCTCCTTGCATCCTCCTGTGATTATCCTCCTTGCATCCTCCTCCTGTGATTATCCTCCTTGCATCCCCCTACTGTGATTATCCTCCTTGCATCCTCCTCCTGAGATTATCCTTCTTGCATCCTCCTCCTGTGATTATCCTCCTTGCATCCTCCTCCTGAGATTATCCTCCTTGCATCCTCCTCCTGCGATTATCCTCCTTGCATCCTCCTGCGATTATCCTCCTTGCATCCTCCTGTGATTATCCTCCTTGCATCCCCCTACTGTGATTATCCTCTTCCTGTGATTATCCTCTTCCTGTGATTTCCTCCTTGCATCCTCCTCATGTGATTATCCTCCTTGCATCCTCCTCCTGAGATTATCCTCCTTGCATCCTCCTCCTGTGATTATCCTCCTTGCATCCCCCTCCTGTGATTATCCTCCTTGCATCCTCCTCCTGTGATTATCCTCCTTGCATCCTCCTGTGATTATCCTCCTTGCATCCCCCTCCTGTGATTATCCTCCTTGCATCCTCCTCCTGAGATTATCCTCCTTGCATCCTCCTCCTGAGATTATCCTCCTTGCATCCTCCTCCTGAGATTATCCTCCTTGCATCCTCCTCCTGAGATTATCCTCCTTGCATCCACCTCCTGAGATTATCCTTCTTGCATCTTCCTCCTGAGATTATCCTCCTTGCATCCTCCTCCTGAGATTATCCTCCTTGCATCCTCCTCCTGAGATTATCCTCCTTGCATCCTCCTCCTGAGATTATCCTCCTTGCATCCTCCTCCTGAGATTATCCTCCTTGCATCCTCCTCCTGAGATTATCCTCCTTGCATCCTCCTGAGATTATCCTCCTTGCATCCTCCTCCTGAGATTATCCTCCTAGCATCCTCCTCCTGTGATTATCCTCCTTGCATCCTCCTCCTGTGATTATCCTCCTTGCATCCTCCTGTGATTATCCTCCTTGCATCTTCCTGAGATTATCCTCCTTGCATTCTCATCCTGTGATTATCCTCCTTGCATCCTCCTCCTGAGATTATCCTCCTTGCATCTTCCTGAGATTATCCTCCTTGCATCCTCCTGAGATTATCCTCCTTGCATTCTCATCCTGTGATTATCCTCCTTGCATTCCCCTCTTGTGATTATCCTCCTTACATCCTCCTCCTGAGATCATCCTCCTTGCATCATCTTCCTGTGATTATCCTCCTTGCATTCCCCTCCTGAGATTATCCTCCTCATGTGATTATCCTCCTTGCAATCCCCTCTTGTGATTATCCTCCTTACATCCTCCTCCTGAGATCATCCTCCTTGCATCATCCTCCTGTGATTATCCTCCTTGCATTCCCCTCCTGTTATTATCCTCCTCATGTGATTATCCTCCTTGCAATCCCCTCTTGTGATTATCCTCTTCCTGTGATTATCCTCCTTGCATCCTCCTGTGATTATCCTCCTTGCATTTTAACACACAATCCATGTATGATTACAATATGATGATTACAACAGACTTGCATTTACATAACAGCAGCCACAATTACCTTAGGCTGGTTGTAATGAATTGCAAATCTGCTTATTACTCACTTCCACATTCACTGAAATTCAATCTGAACACACACAGAAGTGTTGTTTTCAATGCCGAGTGTGGTACATCATTTTAACAACTTCAGTATTATTAAAAGAAACATTGTAAATGTCTACTGTATGCTATGTAGGCTATGGGGAACGGTTTCCCATTCAGCCACTGGACCCTTTTGTTGTTGTCAATATTTGAGCCTGATTCAATAACAAACAAGAACATATAAATAAATTGATTATGTTTATACTATAACCATATGTTTGCTACATAACAAGCTATTACATGTACCTACTTAATGAAAAGGTTTGTTTATGTCTATAACTGATGTTCTAGTTAAGAGTAAGGGTGTCACATTTACAGATTTTTCTAAACGTTTAAACGACATGAAATAAACGAAACGTTACCGTTTAAACGGTATCCCTATGTCCGTTTTAAAATCATCACGCATCAGTGCCATCACTTCTTCAAACTGAAAGTAGTACTCATTTCCGGATATTATATTTAATGCATATCCCATTCGCACATGATGTCATACTAAAACCAACTGTTCTCATAGTTGTCTAACCCAGTGCTCCAGCTAGGATTTGAAAAGGGCAGGGGGGCTTTTTTGTGAAAAGGGCACTTTCGACGCGCAGTATATTGTCAAAAGGGCACTTTCGACGCACAGTATTTTGTTCGAGCGCGCGGATGTTTCTGGAATGCCTCCTATTGCATGTTAATTAATATGTTATAAATAATTGTATTATTCCCATTATTATTAAACCATTCAAATATAATGTCTACAATGAGGATTAAAATAATTACAATGAAATTAGAGATTTATGAATTATCATATGTACCAAAATAAAAAAAAATAATATATTATTATTTTTTTTTTGAGAGGGGGGGGGGCAGGGCGGGGGTTCGGGGGGGGGGGGGGCAGGGCGGAGGTTCGGGAGGGCAGGGCGCGGCGCCCTTCGATTTAGGCCTAGCTGGAGCACTGGTCTAACCAATGGGTTACAATTTGTCTACTTACATGCCGTAATATTTTGACACGAATGTGAATTATTTACCAACATTCCTTTAACAAGAGTAAACCAGTTTTAAATTTTTTAACGTTCTACTTATAACACGATGCATATCAAAAGACGCATACTTAAATGTTAGTAAAATGTTCCTATACGGAGATTGTTCGCCATATCTCGAGAAATGAATGGCGATGAATAAACGTCGTGAATATTTCCTCGGGCCGACGCGCGTTGAATGTTCAAGAGGATTCGGGGCATTCTCATGCAACAAAAGCCAGGAATTTCATGATGATGCGCGTTAAATATTCAAGAGGTCTAGTCCATACATGGTGTATTGCTATGATTACGGTATTGTGAATAAGGGCCATCTGGCGCACAGGATACAAATAGTTTTTATTACGAGTCTTTTTCAGCAGCAAGGGCCCTCTCTACACTTTGGGGGATTGGGGCCGGGGCCCTTAGAGGGGGGAATTTTGCATCGTTTTGGGCGAAAATGGGAATTTTAGAAGATCTTTTCACCAACCATTGAGCACTTAAAATTGCGATATTTTAATATGAGTTATATAAATAAACAATTTATCAAAGTTAGTAGCACCATATCAGCAGGCAACATAGGTATAACATTAAAAAAAAAATGGAGGGGGGATTTATAGCTGAAATAGGGGAAAAAAGTATACTTCTTTCATGGGGGAAGCCACAGAATATTCGGCAGTAAAGAATGCCAAACGAGGGCCCTGGCAGCTGTTAAAAAGCTTTGAAACGTCACAACGTAATGAACTAAAACGAATTTTATTGATATAGACTGGCGTTTAAAGGTTAACTGTTTTTGTAAAGGTTTTTGAGCAAACCACGAAACGCGGCCGTTCAAACGTTTAAAGGTGACACCCTTAGTTAAGAGTAGTAATGTTTTGATTAAATAAATAAGTGGCGATAACAAAAAAAAAAAACAATATATATGTTTCTCCTAACTCGTGTCATTTTTAATATGAATATATAAAGCATATTAAAGGCTGGTGACCTATAATACAAATAAAGCATGTGTTTTTTCTTACTCTTGTCATTTTGAATGCGAATAAATTAAGTATATTGACTTTCCCCAGACCCAACCTGCCACCCCCATTTATCCCAGGGGTTCCAGATTGTTAAATGTACACATATTGGGAATGGTTTGACTTTTCAACAAGAAATATTGACGAAAATACACAGTTTGAAAAGAACCTGTGTTAATGTATTTTATAAACACAAAGTATAAAACGCACTATGTGCCTATCGATGAAAGATTGAGGAACACTGGACAAGACCGTTTTCATCGAGAACACTCGAGTTGCCATGCCTGTTTATAATACCTATACGAGATTTTTTAACTGCATATTTTTGTCATTTGTTGTTGAAAAGTCAAACCAAACACAATAGGTGTACATTTAACAATCTGGAAACCAAGGGGTAAGCTGGGGTGGGGGGTAGGGTCCTGGGGAAGGTTGGGTGGGGGAATTAATTATACTGCTGCTTTATCCGTGAATTATGCAATATTCTATCTTAATATCCGCAGTATTTTGATAAATTATTAATATTTATAGGATTTCGGTATATCTTCACACCGATTTAAACACACTTAACGCTCATGGTTAAACAAACCCTAGTCATTTTTCATATTAATAATGTATTTTGACTGCTGGTGACCTACCAGTACTTCTTTTGCCAAAGCCTTTGCTGCTGTAGCCAACAGCATACCTCGTATTTGTTTGTATTTCGTGGTCACGAAGGCTTTTTATGCATTCTTCAAGTGTTCCAAAAAGCACGGTCACATCCTCTGTCATTTTGTAGTGGAACAGTTTTCGGTAACTCGCAAGACAGAGAACGATTTGTGGTACACACATAACTCTTGTCATCTATCGTTCTAACTCTTTACAAATAGGGTCTACGCTAAATATATCGTATAATAACATCCAAGTGCTCCTTTACGTACGGTAACTAACTGTAAGCTAACATCAACACCTAGTAAGACATTGAATTGATGGGGAAGTTGTGTGTGCATTCTTAATTTGTTCACATTTTGTGTATGGTAAAGATAAGTTGTAAACTCGACATTTGAACCCAGGTCACAAAACTGATAACGAAGATACATGGTGAAAAACAGGAACTCTGATAAAGACACCAGAATAAAGTGAGTCCATAACTTCATCACGAGGACACGAAACATATGAGGATAAACATAGTAAGTTTATATTGATTTCCTAGCTTATATGAAATTATCGTCGGTAAAATGCAATCGTTCTAGGCGTGTACAAATGTAGACAGACGCGTTAAATGTTGTTGAGGGAATACAGCATATTAACAGACAAAAATATCACAATCTCCCTTATTGGTTGTAAATGTAGTCTGCCTTAAAGGGGCCTTTTCACAGATTTTTGCATGTATTGAAGTTTGTCATTAAAAGCTTAATATTGATAAATGTAAACATTGGATCTAAAAAGGCTCCAGTGAAAAATCAATTATAAAATTAAAGAAAGAAAAACGAGTAACCCTCAACAGGGCTCGAACCACATACCTCTGGAGTCCTGGAGTAAAAGTCTGCCGCTAAGACCACTCGGCCATACGTGCTCATACAATGAGTTGTGTATTTTATACTTTATATAAGCAATCCTCGTAGTTTCACAAAATTTAACGACAACAACAGAACTCTCCAAATTATTCAATCGTTTCGCGTTGCACCGCTTTATAATTTTCAGGTTTTTAAATCGTCAAAAGATGCATATAATGGCTATTTTAGAGCACGGTAAATGCTCAGTATTACTGTTTCCTCACAAATATCATAACTAAAACGAACATAAGCGAATCTGACACAACTTTTTTTAATTTTGTCAATTCACCGAAACGTGGAAAAGGCCCCTTTAATATTCAATCAAATTTAAAATGACAACGTCAGAGTGTTTCTGAAATAAAAGACGTTTATACCTACCAGAATACCCTGATTCTGTCCACAGTGGCGTTTCAAATGTGTATATTCGTTTTATCGCGATTTTAAAATGAACACAGTACGCAATTTAACGTTACCATAATACTCTTAACTGTCAATCAACCATAAAAAACACACACACATCGAAGGTAATGCTTAAATATCGAATAAATAATATAAAACACATGTGTTGGTTTTAAAAATACTTTTAAACACTGTAATTTTATTATATTGTTCTGTAAGTCTGGCGATCAATTCAATGATAATGTCCTTACAATCCTCTACATATTTTCTTCATACGCTTGTTTGCATGTAGGATATGCTAGTTTTTATGAATAACATCAAAGATTAACCCATTTATGCCTAGTGAACTCTCCCATCCTTCTAAATTGGATCAATGTGTTTACAAAATTAGAGATGTCTAGTATATTTATTTCTATATTTAGAATATTTCTTACCGAAATTCCTTTAAGCAAACAGCGCAGACCCTGATGAGACGCCGCATCATGCGGCGTCTCATCTGGGTCTACGCTGTTTGTCAAGGCCTTTTTTCTAGACGCTATACAGAAATGGTTTAATCCATTACGAAGATAGAATGTATATATCCATTGACAACTACCATGCGTTCTTTTTCAGGGTGCGGGAAATATGCAAACAACATGGTTACTCTTGCTAGTAATAAGCTTTTCGGGTGGTAAAACGTACGGATTTTCGGATCTCGAGAATTTCATCAGGGTCATCGGTTCATTGAACCCAAACCAGACAGTGGTGAACTATTTAAATGAGTCAGTGTTTTGGAAACAGCCAAAGTCGATTCTTCAAAAACTATTCAACTACGAAGGGTACAATATTAATCGCAAAATTCGGCAATCTGATGGCACTTTTCTGTCTTTGTCTAGAGACTTTGTTGTTTACCGCCAACCGAATACATCTGAAATTCTGCAGGTTTTGATGAATCCAATTTCCTACAACGCAAACGAGGTTTTCAACGTTGCAAACGATCCAGTGAACGCTCACATTGGAAGCGCATCGCCAGCAATGCCTGTACCGCCTCATTTACCAGAATTTCTGGTATATAATACTGATATCATATTGGAATATCCGAATCCTTTGCAGCCGAATAACTATGCCCATTACTCCGCTGGACCCGTATACGATTGCGTAGAGTTATTCGGATTATTTTCTAATTCAACCCTTATAAATGCATCAAAAACAGATAGCGTGCCAATGACAGGTACGTGGATGCGAAAATCCCAATACTTTCCCTGGATGGAACTAGGTACAACTCCTGGGTCTTTGTTTTGACACAACACTCGCTTGGAAATGTTACGATGGTCTCCAATGCGTAGCGGATGATATCATGCAGATTATCAAGCAAAACTTCCCAAAATATCAGTATGCGCCATCTACGGAAGAAGTCCCGAACGAAACGTCGTGGACGGCTTTCAAAAAGATTATAGACCAACGCAGACTTGCAGGTCTACCGGATAGTATTATACCCCAGGTGAACGCTTCCTCGGATGTGAAAGACATGACCTACGACGTAGACCAACGTGTGCTAGACATCCTGTACAAATGGCCATTAATGGTTCGCGTCAATGGAACGGCTTGGTCGGAGATTACAGGACAGCAAGGCATTGCCTTGTTAGACATCGTTGGTTACGTGGAAGTTGACCTCGAACCTTTGATTACAGCGGCTACTGTCTCCAGCTAGATGGCGCGTTGCTCTTATACAATAGGACAACGCACGCCGTCATTCAAAACTTCCACAATCCAATCACTTGCCGCGTTAACAAGGTTAATCCTATAACGGTTGCGACAGACCTTATCTTTCCCAATGATTCCTTCTTTACTGTAGACATACCATCGTCCAAAATGGTCGGTTTGATTGGGGCTCAGTCCACGGAGACCGATAATGGATTGGCAGTAAATATGCTGAATTTTTTGTTTCCATGGCAGGCTCAGAATCTCTCGTCCACATTTTATGGAACGTGGTCTACGTTTGCATCGTGGCCTGAGTTCATGGTAATGGGTGATTCACCAGGGAATATTGTGCAAAAGCTAACGGTTTTCAATAGTAGTAAAACTGTATTGCACTGATGAGAAAGTGAATCAGAAGGCATGAAATCGTACACCACCTGCTACTGGCGGAATTGTATTAACTCTTTTGTCAAACGTTGATTCGCATTGTCGATAAAAATAGACCCATGCTTTGTATTTACTTGTATGCATGTCTTGTACAATACAGTTTCTTTGAAACACCGTGTCATTGAAATATAAATGTGTATCGTATATAATCGCACATATTGTTAAGAGCTAGAACATTTAAAGGCCTCTAGACCGAAACCACAATGCTCAATATACCAAAATACTATTCCACAACGCCGTAAACGACCCTTGCACGTCAGTGTATGAAGATGAATATCACCTTAAAGGGGTCTTTTCACAGATTTTGGCATTTTTTGAAGATTGTAATTAAATTATTTGTATTGATAAATGTAAACATTTGATCTAAAATGTACCAGAAAAAATCAAGGATAAAATTTAAAAAAAAATGAAAAAAGTAACCCTAGGAAGAGATCGAAGTAATGACCCCTGGAGTCCTTGAGTAAATGTTTGACGTCGTGTTACCATCCGGCAATATACGAATATAATTAATGACTGTGTCTTAAAGTGAGCACTGTCTACACAATTATGAATAATCTTTCTCATAAAATAACAAGATATACGTTCAACTATACTTATAAATATTAAGTGCTGTGTGAAAAGGGGGTTAAATGCATGTGCCGTCCGTACAGTCCGCACTGGCTAATCAGTGAAAACACTTTCCGCCTTCAGTGGATTATTGCTAAGAAGATACTTTCTTTAAACCGAAAATATCATAACAGCGGAAAGTAGCGTCCCTGAGTAGCCAGTGTGGACTTCATTGTATAATCTCGGACGAAACTTTACGCAAATGCATGAAAACCCCTTTTCACAGAGCACCGCTTAGTTGTTTTTTAAAACAATTTAACCTGTACTATTGCGTGTGCCTCAATACAAACATTGACGAAACCACTGTTTGTGATTTGGATCTTTCTGATTTAAACAAAGATGCTCTAATGTTAAACTTTATACGGGTATGTCTCTCAAGCTTTTTTTCGAAGGAAAACTGGTTATTATATTGGTGAATGGTGTTGCGTTGTGTGTGCCCCAATACATACATACACAGATACACAACACTCTTTTAATTTGGACCTGATGCTCCTTTTGGTTACATTAATCGTCATTCAGACAGTTACAGTTTCGGTGTTCTGATTTGTATCAAACCATTGAGTACTTAAATGGTAATTGAACTTTTATCGCTTTTATTGCAATTTACTTTGAATCGTGATGCTACGAAAATGCATTTAATTTACTCTTAAAATATAATGTGAGTATTTATATGCCACCCATGAGGTTTGTAGCTCCATATAACCGCCCCCGCCAAATCAATACTCTTGTATTGACCGTCCCAAGGCGGTGCCCCCGGTTAATTCATGTGTGTGGATTTCTTATTTTGTTATGTGTGTGTCATGTATTATCTGCTGCTAGTAAAACTGAAATGTAACTGTATCTTTATTATCATTTCAAGCAATACGGCAGGCCTTTTCCGCTCCGTTTTGGGAAAACGCCACACTGGAATTTTGGGAATTTCGCGTCGTGAAAAACACCATTTTGGGAATAAAATAATCGCAAAACTGGCTCAATTGGGAAAAATAATTGCATGTAAATAGGATTTCTTATATTTCAAAGAAGCCGTTAACTGTTAAATAACGACTATTTTGATAACATATTATTAAAATTTTACAAAATATTATGAACATGTGTGATAAGTGCAGGTTTTTTTTTATCTGATTTTGGGGAAAGGGCCTGGTCTTTTTTGAGGGTAAAAAATCGCGTGATATGCCGGATTTTGGAAAAATAAGGAAAGTCTTAAATAATCAAGTTAATATATTATACTGTTTTGAAAACAAATTCAAGGCAACAGATAATTTAATTATGTATTTTTTTCTACTCTGGATCAGGTTAACTTATATATTAAAAGGTTAATAAAATGTTTTTGGAATTGAGAATTTTTTTCATTTGGAAAAAACAACTGATTTGCATAGGGAATGGGGCCGATATTCGGACCCATGGAATAGGGCGAAAAGGCCTGTACGGCATTATAAAAAATGATCGAAATTAACAATTGTGTTTAATAATTCATAAAACACTTTGATTGTTATATTTTAAACAATATTTCAGGAAATGAAATTGTTAAAACATTGTTATTTGAAGTGCAACTGAAAACATTGCTATGCTAAATATATTGAATAATGCTATTTGAAATGATATGTTAAACATTGCCATTATAAGCTATACTTTTAACTCTACGATGCACGGAGTCTGTGTGAAAACGAGTATGCAGATATTGTGATAGGCGAACGTTCTGATAGTTGATTGATCTTTAATGATACATTATCGCACCTATATACAACAAGCGCTAGTGATTGTCAAAGACAAAATTTCTTAAACATCTGAACAATATCTTAACAATTGTACGGAATACAACACTGTTACGGTGACCAGATGATTTATCTTTCAAAGGGTGTGTATGATCGCATCTGGTTGTAAGCAACACAACATTGTGAACACCAAACGTAGCACCGTGCTTCTTCTCCGTGTCTTTTACTGAATAGAACACGTTTTTGACATGTTTTTCTTCTTAGCTTCCGTAAAGCACTCCTTGAATATCGCAGCTTGACCTGAAAGTAAACATCGCATTTTCTCATAAACATCGCACTTTGTCATAAATATCATTTTCCCTCATACATGCATCGCGTTTTCCAACAACAAAAAGAGTTTACAATGACAGGGTCCGTATTAACCGACCCAAAATAAATTTCAAGTTTGAAGAATAGAATACGAACGAAGAAATATTATTTCTGAGTCTGTATAGATGCATGCTATTAATGATGTTTCTGTCATGAGAACATTATTCTATATGGAGAATGGTGTAATTTGAGTTGAGTTCACCAATTTATGCCTAGTGGACTCTCCTATCCTTCTAAATTGGATCATTTTTCCCCAAAATTAGGGATGTCTACTGTATTTATTTCTATATTTAGAATATTTGTTACAGAAATTCCTTTAAGCAAATAGCGCAGACCCTGATGAGACCCCGCATCATGCTGCGTCTCATCTGGGTCTACGCTGTTTGCCAAGGCCTTTTTTTTTCTAGACGCTAGGCATACATGGGATTAACTTAAACTCAAGAAACTTATACCATTATATGTTGAGCTACAGAAGGCTGTCAAGCAGTAACATCAACATTTCTTTCATACCGCAAGTCAAAATGCATTGTTACCTGCGAATTTTGCATTTAACACTTAAGAGTTGAGCGTCGAGTTTAGTGTTGAAATTTGAGGGCATTAATAAGTCAATGGGTTGCGTTTTAAAAAAATCACTTGCTGTATTAGTTTCAAGTATGTACTAAGGGGAGGAACTACTTTTTCCAATACCCACTCTTCAACAAGCCAAATTGTTCGCTATATACTTGAACGCGTCAAATCAGGCAATACTATAGCTGTTCGGCTTTTAATAATACTTTTAGAGCTCCGCTCTGGGAAAACTGGGCTTAATGCACGTGCGGAAAATATCGTCCTAGATTACCATGTGAAGCTCGCTCTAATCAGCGACAATACTTTTCGCCCTTATTGATTTTGTCGTTCAAATGAAGCCAGTTTAGGCAAAAAATGTCGTCGCTGATTAGCCTGTGCGGACTGCACAGGCTAATTTGCAAATACACTTTGTGCAGATGCATTAAGCCAAATTTTCCCAAAACGAGGATTATTAAATAAGGTTTGAACCAGAACTCACCATTTCCCCTGTAGATCCCGTCAATGATCAGCATGTACTCGAAGAAGTCCAGGCTGTTGTTTCCGTCCCTGTCCACCTCCTCCATCGCCTCTTGAAGTTTGTGCACATTAAACTCGAATCCAAGCTTCTTCACACAATGCACCATCTGTCAACAATGAATGTTGTATTAGGGCCGTGCTCTGTGAAAATGGGGTTTAATGCATGTGCGTAAAGTGTAGTCCCAGATTAGCCTGTGCAGTCCACACAGGCTAATCAGGTACGCATTTTCCGCTTAAAATTGATTTTTGCTCAGAAGAGCCTTTCTTGAAACAAAAATATCGTAAAAGTGGAAAGTTAAGTTTTGACCCTGATTAGCCTGTGCGGACTGCACAGGCTAATCTGGGACGAAACGTTACGCACCAGCATTTAACCCCCTTTTTACAAAGCATTATCTATATATGAAGGTGTAAAATAGTAGAGGACTAAAATCATCCTTTTATTTTTCACTTTACACTTTATAAGTAACAACTCTTCAATAATATATTAACTCTTACTTCATTTTCGCTTTCATATGAAGTTTTTTTAAGTGTTGAGTGAAATTTGGAAGTAAAATATAACTAGACTGTCTTATTCAATATCACTGTCTTTGTATTCTCTTTCTCATATAGATCAGTTACAATATTATTAATATTATTAAAAAATGTGCTTGTCAAATATATACCTCCCCTACATGCCGATTAAAATAAACTGATACTACAAATAAAAAAGGATTGAAGGTGATTATTTAAATATACTTTTTTATTCCAAAATTAACATGCTTGTTAAAAATCTAGTTTTCACTAGTATGAATAAATGATAATATAACAATATTTATTCTACAAATTACTAATTTATGTTTGAGCAATTGATTATATAACTGTATTTATTCTACAAAACACTATCTTATGTGCTATCATTATGGCATTTAGACAAACATGAATATTTACATTTACTAATCCAAATTAAATTGTGTCAAGTATTAGGTTTGATGTGAACATGCAAAATAAATACAAATTGTTACTTCTGCATTTTTAGTTATTGATTAAAAAACTATTTATAACACTGTTTATTACAGCAACTGGCATATCTTACTTATACCTCAATTATGTGTATGTCATGAGTTTATGAAACATAAGCAAAACTGTTTTAGTATTCTCCTGATAAAGCATCTGTAATTCAATTATAGATATTAATCCTTAAAAGAAGGTGTCATTAATATGTTAAGGCTTTGATCCATGAAACGTATGTTTATTTTTCCATGTTTAATCTGAAAATATCTGGATTTTTTTTTATATTTGTTACCGCTTCAGATCGACATCTCTTGTTGCCTGCTTACTTGTACATAACTTGAACCATTGACATCGCTTGTTGCCTACTTATTTGTACATTACTTAAACCATCGACATCTCTTGTTGCCGACTTAATTGTACATAACTTAAACCATTGACATCTCCTGTTGCCTACCTTTTTGTACATAACTTAAACCAACAGTCGCATAACCACTGTTATCGATTTTTGTTTAATGCTACTATTACATGTATAATTTGTAAATAGTCATTTGTTAATGGCAATTATACGTTAATTTTATTGATCGTATGATAACATGAAATTAACAATAATCTTCCATAAGAATTCAAAAAGTGTTTCATTACGTGTGTTTTTTGTTTGTTATATATAAAAACACAGTTATTCATATCTTATTAACTTTATATTGTTTCATTTCTGCATTTAAAAAAATACGTCCAATGAAATAGCATAATTTTAATACATTTTTGTTATTTTAAAAATAAATCAACTTAATAAATTTAAATAACATTATATTGATTATATCTGCACTTAAAAATATAACAAAATTCTTAATTTCAACATAACTGTTTGAAAGATAATGAAAAAATATACTATCCACTGATTGCATATGCTCTTTTATTCTCTTTATCTTTGTAATGTTTAGCCAAGCTACCATTACACTCATTGTCATTTTCAATTTTATGTTTTTCTCTGTCTATTATGTTTGTTTCCTAGTTGGGACCAGTGGTTCATTGTGTTTTTTTTCTCACTTTTGTGATTACTTCTTTTCACTTCTTCATATCTAAGGAATATTCATCTTTCTGTATCCATAATTTTTGTTTTCTATTTTTGTTTGTATGTATGGACATCCTATGTCTTACAATAGAAACAAACTGGACATGTTTTAAGATAGAAACTAACTGGACAAGCACATACAAATTACCATTCACATCACCCTCCACCCACTTAAATGATTAAATTATGTACTTTAAATGTTAAAGGATTAAACAATAAAGACAAACGAATAAAAATCTTCAAATGGTTAGACGAAAAGAAATATAGTATATGCCTTTTACAAGAATGTCATTGGACACCTACTTTAGCACAAACCTTAAAAGATGAATGGGACGGAGAAATCTATCTCAGTGGAGAACATACTAATAAACAAGGCATTGCCTTTCTGATAAAAAATAATAAAGGGGTCACAGTCGATAACTTTAAGGAAATAATAATTGGTAGACAAGTAAGTATAGATATCAAAATACACGAAACACAAATAACACTCATCAACGTCTACGGCCCTAACATAGACGATTCCACATTTTACGAAACATTACAATCCTTTATAATTAATAACCAAGATAAAAATATTATAATCGGTGGTGATTTCAATACTGTCCTGAACCCATTATTGGATAAAAAGAATGGAAACCTTTATACTCATACTAAAAATAGAAACATTTTAAATAACATAATTGTAACCTACAATATGATAGATATCTGGCGTACAGTATACCCAAACGAAAGCAAATTCACCTGGCACTCAAACACAAAACCAACAATATTTTGTAGATTAGACTATTTTTTAATATCTGAATCTCTTTGCAACATTATTGACACATGTAACATAAAACCAGGATTTATGACTGACCACTCTCTAGTTGAACTTAAACTCAATATACAACCTGAAAGAGGCCCAGGATACTTTAAAATTAACAACAGCATTTTATTAGATACACAATATCAAACACAAAAAAACAGGAAATATTAAATACAGTTCAAAATAATAAAGATGCAAACCCAAACACCTTATGGGAAGTAATTAAAGGAAATATACGTAACACAACAATTAGATACACATCATTTAAACAAAAAGAAACACACAAACTTGAAACTGACACCATCAAAACCATTGAAACACTTGAAAAACAATTACATCAAACAAACACAAATGATACCACCGACATTGAAAATGAAATAACATTAAAAAAACAAATATTAGATGGAATCTATCATACACATCTCAATGGAATAATACTAAGAGCGCGTGCACAGCATGTTGAACACAATGAAAAAAATACAAAATATTTCGCAAACATTGAACAACGTAGAAGTGAACAAAAAACTGTACACAAATTAGTAGTCAATGGCAAAGATATAACAAACAGAACTCAAATACTAGAAGAACAACGTTTATTTTTCGAAACCCTCTATAAAAGAAAAAATGTTGAAAATAACACCCTTTTTAAAAATACACATCACGCTTTAAACCAGGAGGAAAAACAACTGTGCGACGGATTGCTTAATGAATATGAATGTGGATTAGCCCTAAAAGAAATGCAAAATAACAAAAGCCCAGGATCTGATGGCATCACAATCGAATTTTATAAAATATTCTGGAATGACATAAAAACACATCTAATTAATTCACTTAACTATTCATTTAACAACGAAAACTTAACTACGCTACAAAAACAAGGTATTATATCACTTATTCCAAAACCTGGAAAAAACTTAGAATCATTATCAAACTGGCGCCCGATAAGTTTACTTAACAATGATTATAAAATTGCAACTAAAAGTATAGCAAACAGAATAAAAAAAATATTACCATCAATCATTTCAAAATCTCAATCTGGTTTCATAAAAGGACGTTACATTGGTGAAAACGTTCGTCTTATCCAAGAATGCATAAACTATTTCAACAATTCAAATAATCCTGGTCTAATATTCTTTGCAGACTTTGAAAAGGCATTCGATTCGCTTGATCATTCATTTATGTTCTCTTGCTTAGAAAATATGAACTTTGGTGAAAGTCTCATTCAATGGGTCAAACTATTCTATACCGATATTAACAGTATAATCATTAACAATGGCTTCTTTTCAAACAGTTTTAACATCGAACGAGGGGTTCGACAAGGATGTCCACTCTCATCATCCCTATTTATTATTTGCATCGAGTATCTATCACATCACATCCAATCAAATAAACACATAAAAGGCATATCACTAGAACCTGACGAAGAAATCAAACAATCCCTATTCGCTGACGATGCAACTTATTTTTTAAATGACAACTACGATTCTTTCCATAACCTTATAGAGTCGCTAGCCCTTTACGGAATGACATCGGGTCTTAAACTAAACAAAAGTAAATGTACTGTGCTACGAGTAGGTAAATTAAAACAAAGTAATGTTCAATATAATAAAGAAATGAAATTTAATTGGACATCCGATGAAGCCACAACGTTAGGAATTACTTTCACAAATAATGAAAAGGATACAGTTCTAAAAAACATACTACCTAAATTACAGAATTTTAAAAACTGCTTAAAATCATGGCATCATCGTAAACTTACACTTATTGGAAAAAACACAGTATTGAAAACGTTTGCACTTCCTAAGTTAATATATGTATTTACAGTTCTCCCAAATCCACCAATTGATGTTATTAACGATATAAAATCAGCAATATTTAATTTTATATGGGACGGTAAGCCTGATAAAATAAAAAGAACTCAGCTAATTCAATCTGTAGAAAATGGAGGTATCCAATTAACGAACATTGACTCATTCTTGAATGCAATCAAATGCAGCTGGGTTAAAAGATACCTAGATAGTACCAATACGAGTAAATGGAAATTATTCTACCAGAAAATCCTAAAAAAATATGGTGACTCCTTACTCTTTGAATGTAACATCAGCAATACTATCTTACATGAAATTGCAAACGAAAACATATTTCTGTCTGATGTTCTATCAGCGTGGAGTGATGTCACTCATAATTTAGAAACCCAAACCAGCAGTAAAACAATAATATGGAATAATAAAGACATAACGTCAAACAATAAGACTTTTTTCTATAAAGACTGGTTTGAACGAAGCATTAAATATGTCGACCAATTATATGACTTCAGAATTAAGGATTTCTACTCTTTTGATAATATATGCTACATATACGGAATACCTTCAAATAATTTTCTGAAGTACTACACACTAATCAAAAGCATACCCATACATATTAAATCTGAAATCAATACAAATAATACACCAAATTTTAAGTGTTTTGTCCATAGTCTTAAACTAAAAATCCAGATTGAGAAAGAAATAGCCCTCAGTAATGACACATTACAAATCTTTGAACAAAAATGGAATCGGATTAAATTCTCATAATGTTTTGTCCACTAATATACATTCCACTCTAATGTTAGTTTATCCCTCTAAAATAGTTTTGTTTATTTTTTTTTCTCAATCGGACAAGATCATTGTGAATATACAACAAAACACACAAGTCCAGTATGCTTTCTTCAGACTTTATACAACTCATCATTGTTCATAACTATTTCTCTGTTGTTCTTTTCTTTTCTCTCTAAAAATATATATATATATATTAGCATATCTTGTATAACATGTCTGAACTTTATTGCTTTGTACAATCACTGTGTTGTATGCTCATATACATGTTTACATTGTATGTATGATATTGAATAATAAAAAAAAAATTATCTATATAAAATCCGACAGAGTATACAATAACTTATGTTTAAATGAAGTTGTGAACAAGTACGTACATTTAATTTGAATTATTAAACTAGGTTGCATTGATTTCATAAATATTATTTCAATGAGTCTGTAAACAGAGTTGTCATGCTGAGTCGCATATGCAATCTAAGATTTTAATGAATCTATAATTAATTGCCCACCAAAATGTGTTTTATTACGTTAATAATAACCGGAAAAAATTCATTACCTTCACGTTAGTACGTTACATCAGGGACCTATACAAACGAATTGTTTGTATAGGTCCCTGTTTAACTTTAATTGGCACTAATTGACATATGTGATATATCTGCAAACTGTTTATTGGACGACGTCACGTAAAAGAGAACAATCGTTGATGTACATTTTAAATACCGTTCTTGATTGAAAAAGTATTATTAACCAAACACTTATCAAGAAAGCAACATAATGAATTAACTAGCATATATCAATAAAACAATTTCTCTTTTAAAATGGTTGAAAACGGGAACAGCTCAGACACGTTCTCCTACTATAGCAGGATTGCCAGACCCTGCAAAGGCTCAGTCTACGACTAAAGCATTATTGACACAGGCCGCTAAGGCTGGAAGAAATGGTCAATGGCCGTAAACGGAAGCGTGGGGAGTACAGTACCTACAGTGACGAAAATATCTCGGATAACCGACAACAAAAGAAAATGTCGGAATGACATTCGATAATGATCGATTTCGGATTAAAAAAGTATAAATAATAATCGTTGGTACTTGAATTCGTGGTTCAGCGGACCAACGAAATGAACGAAAAAAAAATCGTATCACCCGAAATTTAATGGTTTTACAGTATTTGAAGTTTCTGTAACATTTGCAAAACCATATATATATATATATATATATATATATATATATATATATATATATATATATATATATATATATATATATATATATATATATATATCCTACTTTAAAGATCTTTTAGTGTAGTGAAAACATCTTTTTGGCGGTCTTGCAACTTAACAAAAAAAAGTTACATTCTGCCTTTATCATCTTTCGGCGTAATTTGATGCTTGTTGATCGAACAAACAAAACACCTATGCTTAAGCATTTAATATATGTGTTAAGTGGCGGAGAACTTTTGCCGAATGCATGTTTATTCATAAAGCTTTTACTATGGTTACCTAACTGAAGATCGTGTAATTCTCAATAGAATGTGCACACTTACTTCCTGATGAATTTGGTCCAAGTTTGGGGTTTGGTCGCCAACCAACTCGTTAAAACATCAAAACCATTGTTCGCAGTGCCTGTTATAGGACAGGGAATCCCGTTTTATTCGCGTGTGTTTGTATTTGCCGTGTGTTCGTGTCCATGCTCACTGCGACCATGTTACCACAACTATTACATACATACTTTCGTTTTCAAAGAGTGTTCTGGCTGTTTCACTCCTGACGCTACGATTACTAACGATGATCAGGCCATTGAGCTGTGCTATGTGAAATAGGGGTTTAATGAATGTGCGTAAAGTGTCGTCCCTGATAAGCCTGTGCGGACTGCACAGGCTAATCAGGGACGAAACTTTCCACTTTCATGATATTTTTCGTTTCAAGAAAGTCTCTTCTTAGCAAAAATCAAATTAAAATGGAAAGTGTCGTCCCTGATTATACTGTGCGGACAGCACATGCTAATCTGGGACGACACTTTACGCTCATGCATTACACCCCTTTTCACAGAACACGGCTCATATGCTTAATAGTAACCACACTCACGTCGTCAGTATACTTGTAGTGTGAGGTGGAAGTACTTGTTTGACAGTGTCTATACTGTTATCCGCAATGGCCTTGTGCATTTTGTCCATCCGTGAAGACAGTTTCACGAATTCTTCGTCGATGTGACCATCCGAGGGAAAAAAGAAATTTTTGGTTAACTGGCTAAAAAGGAATACATACGGTTATACGTTGACACAGAATGGCGCATGTTTTTGTTTCAACACACATCTGTGTATTCAAACATTCCAGATATCGTATCATAAAAAATACAAATGCATGACTTTGTTAGCATGAAAAAAATATATTGTATCACCAAATTTATTATTTATTCATGAAATGATAATGGTACAGAACTGCATCCAGAACGCCAAATGTTCATTCCTTCAATACCAATTCATACATTTTATATCATTGAAGCAAAGCACAACATAAATTGAATCTGTCAAAGACACAAATGGACATGCTTTATAAGCTAAGCATACACTTATATGTGAGCCTGGTTCTGAGAAAACTGGCCAAAATGCATGTGCGAAAAGTGTCATCCCAGATTAGCCCGTACAGTCCGCACAGACTGATCAGGGACGACACTTTCCGCCTACACTTGATTTTCGGTAAAGAGGGACTTCATTTAAACTAAAAATACCATAAAAGCGGAATGTGTCGCCCCTGAATACAGTGATTAGCCTGTGCAAACTGCACAGGCTAGTCTGGAATGACACTTTTCGCAAATGCATTAAGCCCATTTTCCTCAGAACAAGGCTCATAGTATTAACACATACTGCTAAAATGGGGTGTATATGTATGTAAATGTTTTGTGAATAAAATGTTTGACGCACGTCATTATTTTGATTGTTTAAATTAGGTCGATTATGGTTGGTTTATTATTTAATATAATGTAGTAATAGCTTGCTATGATTTGCGAAAAATATCTGTATGGTATGTTTGAATTATTATTAATGTGATCAGTATATAACTCAAACGTGTAAATATGATTGTGTAAATAATTGCCGGCTATAGTTGAATGTGATGTATTTCAATTATAAGCCGAAAAAAAGTAGTCTTCACAAATCTAAAAAAAAACAACGTTTGTGTGTTTGTTTCAACGAGTTGTAAGTCAATACAAATTACACGTGTACATTACTCACTGGAAATCGGTCTTCATTCCGCCTAGCACGCCCACAGTGAAGGTCTGGAGGTCATATAGCTGCTTCTCTAAATACAGTATGTCCTGAAAATACATTGAGTTTAGACCTTTTTATTAAAGCTAAATTGCATCGAAGCTGAAGCCACCATTTGCCACGGCGACCCCACAATAGATTTTAACACATGGCAACACTGCGGTGTTCAAAATACTTATTCAAAAATTGGCGTTATTTGAATTGTGTTTTAAAAGCTCAAGTGACATACAATATTGCCACAATAAAACGAAAGTTTCAAACCTTTATTTCAGTCTCAACTACAAATATTGACCACGGAGAATGCTTGTAGTATTATATTTTCTATTTGCGTTCATTAAATATCCAAGATAACGTCTGACACAAGACTGAACAATATTTCGTAGTCATGTGGCCTTGACTTAAACAGGCCTTTTCATGTTTTGGAAAATTAAAACAAAATTGTGTAAGATTCGACAATTGTCGTTGTAATTATGATATATAACATCAAACAATAATACTGAACATTAACCATGCTATAAAATATCAACTATATGCATCTTTTGACGATTTAAAAACCTGAAAACTGCAAAGCGCTGCAACGCGGAACGTTTGAATAATTAAGAAAGTTCTGTTGTTGTCATTAAATTTTCTGATACTACGAGGATTGCTTATATAAAGTATAAAATACATCACTCATAGTATTATCATGGATGGCCGAGTGGTCTAAGTGGTAGACTTTTACTCCAGGGGCCAGTGGTTCGAGCCCAGTTGAGGGTTTCCTTTTTTTCTTTCTTTAATTTTATTCTTGTTTTTTTGGAACGTTTTAGAATAAACTTTTTATATTTATCAATATAAAGCATCAAACTTCAATACATGCCAAAATCTTTGAAAACGCCCCTTTAAAATCGAACGCATGGTCTGTACAGCCACTAAAGGAAGCGGAACGGAAACATGACCCTATCATAGCTCGGTCGCACGACCTTGACCTTCCGATGAATGTTTGACGCGCAAAAGACTATTTTACACTGTTTCGTATACATGGGTGACTTGATAAATTCGATAAACAAGCTTTTTGGCATCCGTGGTTTCATTTTTGTCTACTTTGGTAAATCTGATTTCAATCGTTTAATTATCAATTCTGTGGTGATTGTGAGGTTCGTCAAGCACTCAAACCGGTTTAAACCCCCATTTTTTTGCATTGACCGTACCAATGCGGTCATTCCGGTTTTGATCATGTTATGTTTATAGATGGTGTTCTGATATAAATGTAGCAGATAAGAACACGTATTTCTATAATCATATACTATCTGAAGTTTCATTATTTTATATAATGTTTTTGTTAATTTAGTAATTTATTATGCAGTTGTTGTTAGCGTTCTGTTTATAATGTCGCAAGACGTTGCAATTAAGCGATATTTGTAAATCCACATCATAATATTCCCCTTTATATCATGCTCAGACATGTGTATTTTGATTGGTGCATATGTATTCTTGTGACGTATTTTTTTAATGAGATGTGACACAGAGTTCTGAAATGCCAGCATTTTGTAAAAAAAAAACGTACTAAATAAGGTCTCTGTAAAATTGCAGCTCACATATTTGGTAATCATTAAGAAGTATTATTGTGGAAAGTGTATTCATTTGAAATGGTAAGGATATCAATGCAATTCAGACACTCGTGGTAAATAAATGCTTAGGTGAATTTAACCTTTACTGTGGTATTAACAGTAAGTACATAGATTACTTAATCCACTTATTAGCGACAAAACTGTTATTCGAAGGGAGTTGCAAACAATTTTCAAATCTTTCAAATGGCAACCAGAAAAGCTCATTATGCGTTGTTTCTTCTTTAGATACATGTACCATTGTATTTCATTGAATAATTGTGACCTGCAAGTAGTCTTAGTTGTATGCTTACATGCAAAAAACACGAATATTGTATGTTTTCCTATCAATAATTAATTCAATTGCAAGTGAACATTTTATCGAATATATCCGTTCTTAACCCTGCAAAACCTATCGCAATTGTATGCAATCTTTATTGTAAAAAAGACATTTGTTGGTTCACCCTCACAATGTAAACACAATATTGCAATATTAGACGCGGTTCTATACACTTTAAGTTGTAAGTAAAAGCGACGATGTGTTTAATGAGATTCCCACTTATATAATTTAATAAGAACAAAACATTAAATAAATAAATAAATAAATAAATAATAAATAAATAAAAATCAAATGAATTAATCAATCAAGCAAGCAAGCAAGCAAATAAGCAAGCATTCAATCAATCAATCAATCAACTAACTAACCAATCAATCATCTAATAAAAAACTTTTCAGCCCAATTTTCCCCACAGCGAGGCTCAAATGTTGCATTGTGCCCGGTCGTACCTTGTCCTGCATAAAGTTCTGTTGACCAAGCTCTCTGGTGCAATTGTTCGCTAACTTACAGACGGACGGATGGACTAACTCACTAACGGACGGAGCGATTTTAATATGATAAAAATGATATGGTATAAAATGTATTGTATTTCTTTAAATGTATGAACTGTTCATGCTTTGAAGAATCCACTCGACTACTCGCATATGCCAGTGAAGTTGACGTCGGGCGAGTAAAGTTTTGCTTAATACTCGACCGACCAGGCGAGTGCTGTTTTTCAAGTTGAGAAACATAAATTCAGTTCCAGAACTCTTGACACATTGATACAAATTGCGAACAATTTTTCGAACAAACAAAAAATAGTTTTTGTACATAAAGAAACTGCACTTTCGTTTTGACAATGAAAAATGACGTCACGGGCACAGTAAAAATAATTTTCGAAATCGGCAGCGCTCTTTTCGTAGGTGTTAGTGCTCTAAGTTAATTGATTAAAAGTGAAAAAAAACAGTTAACAAGGGCTGTTTGTAAAACATGCATGCCCCCCTTTGTAGTGAGGGCCATTGTGTGAATATGTTTTTTGTCACTGTGAGTTATCAGAGTTATCATCCGGAAACCATTTTACTATTTCGGGTCACCGTGACCTTGACCTTTGACGTAGTGACCTGAAAATCAATAGGGGTCATCTGCGAGTCATGATCAATCTACATATCAAGTTTCATGATCATAGGCATAAGCGTTCTTCAGTTATCATCCGGATCCATTTAACTATTTCGGTTCACCGTGACCTTGACCTTGTGACCTGAAAATCAATAGGGGCCATCTGCGAGTCATGATCAATGTACCTATGAAGTTTCATGATCCTAGGCATAAGCGTTCTTGAGTTATCATCCTGAAACCATTTTACTATTTCGGGTCACCATGACCTTGACCTTTGACCTAGTGACCTGAAAATCAAAAGGGGTCATCTGCGAGTCATGATCAATGTACCTATGAAGTTTCATGATCGTAGCCATAAGCGTTCTTGAGTTATCATCCGGAAACCATTTTACTATTACGGGTCACCATGACCTTGACCTTTGATATAGTGACCTGAAAATCAACAGGGGTCAATGCACCAATGAAGTTTCATGATCCTAGGCATAAGCGTTCTTGAGTTATCATCAGGAAACCATTTTACTATTTCGGGTCACCGTGACCTTAACCTTTGACCTAGTGACCTGAAAATCAATAGGGGTCATCTGCCACTCATTTTCAATCTACCTATGAAGTTTCATGATCCTAGGCATAAACGTTCTTGAGTTATCATCCGGAAACCATTTTACTATTTCGGGTCACCGTGACCTTAATATTCACCTAGTGACCTGAAAATCAATAGGGGTCATTTGCGAGTCATGATCAATCTACCTATTAAGTTTCATGATCCTAGGCATAAGCGTTCTTGAGTTATCATCCGGAAACCATTTTACTATTTCGGGTCACCTTGACCTTTGACCTAGTGACCTCAAAATCAATAGGGGTCATCTGCGAGGCATGATCAATGTATCTATGAAGTTTCATGATCCTAGGCAAACCATCTGGTGGACGGACATACGGACGGACGGACCGACATGAGCAAAACATCGAAGAGGGGCATAATATATTGGTCATCCCGTGAAGAATAAAATTTCATTTTAATGGACATATCAATAAAAAATACATAGCTGGCTAATTATAATACTTCTTATATTTAATTAAAAATAAACAGAAACAACAATTATTAATAAACAGAATATTTCGTGATCAGAAGCCTTTGCCAAAATTTACCATATTGTAACCATTTGTCAATCAAGCGTGTCTTTCAGTAACAGTTCGTCTGAAATATTAAAACTCAGCATGGAAAAGTGTTATTTTTTAAAATCTCTGCAAGGTGTTGGAGACAGGGAAAAGAAAGAAAGGTCATCAACACGAGAAGCGGAAAGTATTGAGAAAAGAAAACAGGTGCAGAAAACGTAAGGAAAGCAAATAAACAAGAGCTGTCATATATAATAGTCGAGCTAAAATCCAGCAGATAATGTAGTTAATTTGTTTGCAGTTTAGTGTCATTATGTTACGTAGGTCTGGGTTATGGTTGATCATAACTATAAATATATATATATATATATTTTAAATGCAGGGCGAGTTGATTAAAGTGAAGGGCAAGTTGATTTTCAGGCCTACTCGCCCTGCAGGGCCAGTGGCTCTGGAAAAATTCTTCAAGGCCTGCTGTTATATGTAATTTCCATTTAACATTATCATTACATCTTCGCACGCTAGATTGGAAGGCTCTGAACCGTTATATACAGACAGATAAATCCCTAGTTTATCTTCCAGAGATCAGAAGATGTCTTGAAATCATTATGAACTGTTCATCATTTATAAAACTGTATGAAATAAATGACAAAGTTATTGTCCGGACAAACTTCATGTTTAAAACACAAAAAGTGACCCCATGACCTAGTTTTTGACCCGGCATGATCCATATTCAAACTTGACCTATACATCATCTAGATACAACTTGTGACCAAGTTTGGGTGAAGATCTGATGAAATTTCGGGACAGACCGACGGACCGACAAAGTGGTTCCTATATAGCCCCCATTACCAATGGTAATGGGGGTAAAAAAAGATAGTATTACCAGCAGTTGGTTTCAATGGAAATTTCTTACAAGACAAGAGGTTTGATGCAAATTGTTGTGAGGGGAAACTGGAAAATATCTGAAACAAAAATAAAGTCTTATATAATTTGAAGCGCTATATTGTTAAGTCAAATTTTAATATTTGATAATCTTAATACTGCTAGCTGTCTGATTACAGAGTCTTCACAACATAATGCATTAACAGTGTTCCTGCAATAAGCAAACAGGACGAAAACAACAGCACGAGTATTTATAATACATTCAGAGACAAAGACGATCCATCCATATCTTTGGAAATAAACAAAGGGCATTTAACACTTATTTTGGCCTCATTTTAGCCATGTTGATAAATATAATGGGTCATAATGCTTGCTGTGTTACAAGTGAAACACCATCAAAACCAGTGCTCCAGCATGGCATGAATGGAAGGGCGCAGCACCCTGCCATTCAAAGATTCCAACCTGTCCACCTTGAACACCCTTCATGCCCTTTAATGAAAAATTCCGAGTTGGGAACAATACATAGGGAGTTACAGTTGTAAGATTATACGCGTATATCATTTGCCATTTAAAAGGAATCATTATGTTCAAACTTAACCCTTGACCTAGAAGTTGGCAAAGGATTTGTTTTTAGTTGGGCGCATTTAAGAATTTACAGAGCATATTTTGCAAATCAGTGTGTGTTTAGAAGCCTTAGCTACGGTAAGAACCGCAACTCAATTTGCGAAGAACGATCACCACTGCCTGTCTGCAGCAGACTACAAATGATTTTGCTCTAGCAGTGAATGTATATACCAGCTTGTAAGACGAAATTGGACAGACTAGTGTTTATCATTGAAATCTGTACCAGGGATCATATTTTTTTCGGTTTTGTCGGTCCTAGACCAATTGGGGTCATGAAAGATAGATTGAAAATCCCAAACAGTCGGTCCGTTTCTGTTTGCTAAAATTCCCATGTCATGAAATCGATTACACAGTGCACATGCTAACACACCCTAGTTACATTCTTATCTCAGATTCTGTACGTATTTGTACCATTTTTGACCTCATCCAAGATATCATTGGGACAAATCTTCTGACCAAGTTTCATGATGATCAGACAATAAATGTGGCCTCTAGAGTGTTAACAAGGTTTTAAAATAGCCATAAAAGAAAAAATGCAGAGCCCATTGGCAGCCATGTTTTTCAACCAATCAGCATCATTTTTGACCTCGTTCAAGATATTATTGGGATGAATCTTCTGACCATGTTTCATGAAGATCGGACAATAAATGTGGCCATCATCCTTCTGACCATTTTTCATGAACATCGGAAATAAAAGTCGCCTCTAAAGTGTTAACAAGACTTTACTATAGCCATATAATGAAAAAAATGCCCCGCCCATTGGAAGTCGTGTTTTTCAAGCACATATAACCATTTTCAAACTCTTTCAAGATATCATTGGGACCAATCTTCTGACCAAATTTCATGAATCTTTGACAATAAATGTGGCCTCTAAAGTGTTAACAAGGTTTTACTAAAGCCCGATAAGGAAAAATGCCCCGCCCCCTGGTGGCAATGTTTTTATAGCAACCATACCCATTTTCGAACTCATTCAAGACATCATTGGGACAAATCTTCTGACCAAGTTTCATAAAGATCAGACAATAAATGTGGCCTCTAGAATGTTAACAAGGTTTTACTATAGCCATAGAAGGAAAAATGCCCTACCCCTTGGCAGCCATGTGTTGCAACCAATCGGCATCATTTTTGAACTCGTCCAAGATATTATTGGGATGAATCTTCTGACCATGTTTCATGAAGATCGGACAATAAATGTGGCCTCTAGAGTGTTAATAAGATTTTACTATAGCCATTTATAGCCATATTAGGAAAAATGGCAATCCCTTGGCAGACATGTTTTTTAAGCAAACATAACCATTTTCAAACTCATCCAAGATATCATTGAAACCAATCATCTGACCAAATTTCACGAAGATTGGACAATCCGGCCTCTAGAGTGTTCACACGGTTTTATTAAAGCCATATATAACCATATAAGGACCATATATCACCATATAAGGAAAAATGCCCCGTCCCCTGGTGGCCATGTTTTTAAAACAACCAAAACCATTTTCAAACTCATCCAAGATATCATTGGAAAAATGTTCTGAACAAGTTTCATGAAAATCTGACAATAATGTGACCTCTATAGTGTTAACAAGGTTTACTATAGCCATATAAAGAAAATGCCCCACCTCATAAATGCCATGTTTTTCAACCAACCGGTTTCATTTTAAAACTTGTCTAAGATATTATTGGGTTGAATCTTCTGACCAAGTTTCATGAAGATCGGACAATGAATGTGGCCTCTAGAGTGTTAACAAGATTTTACTATAGCCATATAAGGATGAATGCCCCATCCCTCGGCAGCCATGTTTTTCAAGCAAACGTAACCATTTTCTCATCCAAGAAATCATTGAGACAAATCGTCTGACCAAGTTTCATGAAGATTGGACAATAAATGCTGCCTCTAGAGTGTCAACAATGCAAATGTTGACGCTGTACAACACACGACGGACAAAAGGCGATCATAAAAGCTCACCATGAGCACATTAAATAAAATGATCTAAAAGTTCTCTGCAATGCAAAGGCTATTCGGGCAAGATATATATATCAGCGCCCTAACACTACTTTGGGGGAAGCGGTCCGCAGCCCTTAGAAGGGGGAATTTTTTGTAAATGGGGGAATTTTTATATAAAAAAACAACAAGGTTTTTACAACTGTGTTTAACTGTTATAAACAAATATTTCTATATATGGGACTATCTATAGTACAAAAGAGTGGACTTTAACTCAATCTATATAACAGTAATCAAATTTAAATGTGGGTCAGTAGGTAGGCTTTTTTTTTTCTTACCACGACACTTAATTGAATATTTAACTCAACGAGAATGTCATTATTTTCAGGTATTAGCAGTGTGAAATGCATGACGACATAGTACTAACTTTCAGATATAGTTCTTAACAAGAAGATGTTTGATCCAGATTGTCTTTATCTGTAAATTATTGTACAAATAAATATTCTTTGAAAACTAAAGACTGCATTTTGAATAAAGCATTTATTGACTAGAATAAATGTAAATGAAACAAAACATTAACAAAAATAACAGTTCTGAACGATTCAGACGCTTTCCGCAGTTGCGTAAATTTTGAAGATAAAATTCGGACTCGGATTTTGTAACAGAAAAAGCTTTTGTCTGTATCTGTAAATAACTGTACAAATCAATATTCTTTGAAAACTAAAGACTGCATTTTAAATAAAGTATTTATTGATGATAATAAATGTAAATGAAACAAAACATTAACAAAAATAACAGTTCTGAACGATTCAGACGCTTTCCGCAGTTGCGTAAATTTCGGAATTAAATTCGGATGCGTATTTCATAACAGAAAAAACTTTTGAGTCGGCGGTTAAAATACAGGGTCGGTTGGGTAACCGGAAACAAGACTTTTTTTTGTTAGCCTATATTGGACAAAGCGATATAACGGACCGTGATATTTTGGAGTCAATTTGCAACTATAAATCAGCATTTTGTTTGATTTTTTTTACATTTTCTGAGGGGGAAATAAATCAGTTTTATGGGAAAAAATATATACTTTTCAGGTGGGGGACTGCAGCCGAAATTCGGCGGCAGATTTGATAGATTAAGGGGCCCTGATTATATATATAATCATTTATATAGCGCCCTTTTCATACTCGAGATGTGCGTTCAGAGGCGCTTTACATTTTTCCAGTATGGTATCATGAACGAACTTTATGCACATATACAATTGATAGAATTATTACAAACATTTGTTAACATTACATATGTATTACTCAATATAACATTAGTGTTTTTTGTATGCATTGTTGGGGTGAAGAGGGACATTCAGTTTATATCCGTTTTCTTATCAGACAAATAATTGCTATTTTTATAATTTCTCCAATTTATTAAGATAAGAGTGTTTAGTTAGCATTCACAAAATGGTAACTATTTCGAGGAATGCGTACGTTTGAATATCTGATCAGACATTGTTAAATCCTTTTTAACTTCCATTTTTTCAAAACGAGGTTTTAATGGCTTTTATCTTTCAACTGTGACTGCTACACTTCCCAAAATGTAATTACAGCTTGTAAACATGTCTCATTTTACATACGGCAGATGTGGTAACTATTTTGAGCTTCTTGATAAACGTTATGTTGTTTGACAAAAAACTTGTATATGGTCTAAGCTGGTATTAGTATTGCTGCAGGTACAAGCCTACAAATATGATTTAAGTACAAAAATGAACCACCCCGCCACACAGATGTTACCAGGAGTATACTATTTGCGTTCCGCATATGCGCATTACAAACGTTATAAGAATTGTTTACATAGCGTATATATGAGAACAGTTTACAAAGCGTACATATGCTTCACTGGACCCCTTTGATAAATTCTAAGTCACGCGTGTGGTAAAACTAGCAAACGGCTTATTTAATAGCACAATTCTTTGTAATGATATGTGATGTGATTGGCCGTGTTTAGGAAGGCTAGACATGGCGAGGTATAAAACCCGGAAAAATCCGGAAAACCCGGAAATCTTTAAGGTAAAACCCGGAACCGATATAAATGGTTATAACTTCATTATTATTCGTCCGATATTAATTATAATGGTACCGTTGTAAAGAAGATCCTCTACAGATTCTAACCATATCAAAATATTTTATGGCAGGGTCGTAGTCGGCCTGTAAATCGCGGACAAAGTCGGCCTGTTTTAACGGTTTTTTTTACACACGCAAATGCCGAAAAGAAAACCCGGAACCGATATAAATGGTTATAACTTCATTATTATTCGTCCGATATTAATTATAATGGTACCGTTGTAAAGAAGATCCTCTACAGATTCTAACCATATCAAAATATTTTATGGCAGGGTCGTAGTCGGCTTGTAAATCGCGGACAAAGTTGGCCTGTTTTAACGTTTTTTTTACACACGCAAATGCCGAAAAGAAAACCCGGAACCGATATAAATGGTTATAACTTCATAATTATTCGTCCGATATTAATTATAATGGTACCGTTGTAAAGAAGATCCTCTACAGATTCTAACCATATCAAAATATTTTATGGCAGAGTCGTAGTCGGCCTGTAAATCGCGGACAAAGTCGGCCTGTTTTAACGTGTTTTTTTTTATCACGCAAATGCCGAAAAGAAAACCCGGAACCGATATAAATGGTTATAACTTCATTATTATTCGTCCGATATTAATTATAATGGTACCGTTGTAAAGAAGATCCTCTACAGATTCTAACCATATCAAAATATTTTATGGCAGGGTCGTAGTCGGCCTGTAAATCGCGGACAAAGTCGGCCTGTTTTAACGTTTTTTTTACACACGCAAATGCCGAAAAGAAAACCCGGAACCGATATAAATGGTTATAACTTCATTATTATTCGTCCGATATTAATTATAATGGTACCGTTGTAAAGAAGATCCTCTACAGATTCTAACCATATCAAAAAATTTTATGGCAGGGTCGTAGTCGGCCTGTAAATCGCGGACAAAGTTGGCCTGTTTTAACGTTTTTTTTACACACGCAAATGCCGAAAAGAAAACCCGGAACCGATATAAATGGTTATAACTTCATAATTATTCGTCCGATATTAATTATAACGGTACCGTTGTAAAGAAGATCCTCTACAGATTCTAACCATATCAAAATATTTTATGGCAGGGTCGTAGTCGGCCTGTAAATCGCGGACAAAATCGGCCTGTTTTAACTTTTTTTTTTATCACGCAAATGCCGAAAAGAAAACCCGGAACCGATATAAATGGTTATAACTTCATAATTATTCGTACGATATTAATTATAATGGTACCGTTGTAAAGAAAATCCTCTACAGATTCTAACCATATCAAAATATTTTATGGCAGGGTCGTAGTCGGCCTGTAAATCGCGGACAAAGTCGGCCTGTGTTAACGTTTTTTTTATCACGCAAATGCCGAAAAGAAAACCCGGAACCGATATAAATGGTTATAACTTCATGATTATTCGTCCGATATTAATTATAATGGTACCGTTGTAAAGAAGATCCTCTACAAATTCTAACCATATCAAAATATTTTATGGCAGGATCGTAGTCGGCCTGTAAATCGCGGACAAAGTCGGCCTGTTTTAACGGTTTTTTTTTTACACACGCAAATGCCGAAAAGAAAAACCGGAACCGATATAAATGGTTATAACTTCATTATTATTCGTCCGATATTAATTATAATGGTACCGTTGTAAAGAAGATCCTCTACAGATTCTAACCCTATCAAAATATTTTATGGCAGTGTCGTAGTCGGCCTGTAAATCGCGGACAAAGTCGGCCTGTTTTAACGGGTTTTTGTACACACGCAAATGCCGTAAAGAAAACCAGGAACCGATATAAATGGTTATAACTTCATTATTATTCGTCCGATATTAATTATATTGGTACCGTTGTAAAAAAGATCCTCTACAGATTCTAACCATATCAAAATATTTTATGGCAGGGTCGTAGTCGGCCTGTAAATCGCGGACAAAGTCGGCCTGTTTTAACGGGTTTTTTTACACACGCAAATGCCGTAAAGAAAACCCGGAACCGATATAAATGGTTATAAATGCATTATTATTCGTCCGATATTAATTATAATGGTACCGTTGTAAAGAAGATCCTCTACATTTTCTAACCATATGAAAATATTTTATGGCAGGATCGTAGTCGGCCTGTAAATCGCGGACAAAGTCGGCCTGTTTTAACGGGGTTTTTTTTACACACGCAAATGCCGTAAAGAAAACCCGGAAGCGATATAAATGGTTATAAATGCATTATTATTCGTCCGATATTATTTGTAGTGGTACCGTTGTAAAGAAGATCCTCTACAGTTTCTAATGATATATAAAATAGTTTATGGCAGGGTCAGAGTCGGCCTGTAAATCGCGGACAAAGTCGGCCTGTTTTAACGGGGTTTTTTTACACACGCAAATGCCGTAAAGAAGACCCTGAAAAGGAAAAAGGGGTTATAAAAACATTATTATTAATTCGTAATTAATTATAATGGTACCGTTGCAAAGAAGAACCTCCACAGTTTCTTACCATGTTAAAATATTTTATGGCAGGGTCAGTGCCAACCTGTAAATCGCGGTCAAAATTGACCGAAAAATACCGTTTTGTTTTTGTACACAAAACAATGTCTTGAGGAAAACACGTAAAAGCTAAAAGGGGCTATAAAAGCATCCTTTTTCTAACCGACCATACATTTTTGGTACCATTGTTATGGTTTTCTTCCACTGTTTCTAAATATGTAAAAAAAATTGTGAGAAAGCATAATATGAAATAAGGCGATGCATCAAAGCGAGCTCAATTAATCTGTAATAGAAGAAACCACGGACTCTAGATGACAATATACAATATACGCACCGTGAAGAAACTAACACACAACTTATATACAGATAATATTTGAATTAAATCATTAAAGGCACTTCCTAGCAGAAGAACCTGGAGTTCGTAAAGACTGTTATTAAAAAGTAAGGAAATGAACTTTCAATTATTACTTTAATCAGCAATTCAACAACAAACGGGCCATATTAAAGGGTTTCATGTGACCTAATGAACTGAACTGTTAGCCCAAAACCCCGCCCAAAACAGATTGTCATACTATCCGTTGCCAGCCTTGCAACCACAATTTACCTACGAAGGTCAGATCGGGATTCGAACCCGAAACCACCCATTAGCCATCTAAATAAGATATGATTCCGGCCTGGGTTGCTCTACCAATTAAGCTATTCTGGCCGTTTGAAAAATATATGGGTAAACTGCAATTCTGTTGAATAGCATGATTAACTTGCTTAGAAAAACGTTTCCAACGAATTACATGTACATTTCATTGAAATTGTTTTATGATTTAGAACGATATATTGTCAGTTCAAAAGGTCACACGAGGCAATGTTTGAAAAGCCCACAAAAGCTTCCGTTTGTAAAATGGTGATAATTTGCCGACTGTGTAGTTCATATAAACCCTTATTTTGCACAAATCTGGAAGAAACATATATGGATCGAAAACCAACTGCAGATAAGAGCAACAGAACAGTCCTTGTAACTAAGTAACTTTTTTGTTTTAAAATCGCACAAAAGCTGCTGTTTGTAAAATAGATAAAATCACCTTATGTCGGCACACATCTGAAGTATATATGATTCGAATACCAACTGCGGATAAGAGCAACTAAACAGTCCGGGGCAATTGCACTTTACCGGTACGCACTATAACCCAAGCCCTTATAATTAGTGTTAAGTTGCGTAAATTTCGGAATCCATGATGGCAGCGTACCGCTAAAGTGCAATATAGTCAACATAAATAAGGAGTTAAAGCGGGACTGCACGATTTGTGTCAAATATGTTAATCAGCAATTAAACAACAAACAGGCCATATAAAACGGTTTCATGTGACCGGACGAACTGATGAACTGAACGGTTAGCCCAAAACCCCGCCGAAAACAAATTGTCACACTATCCGTTTCCAGCCTTGCAACCACAAGTTTACCTACGAAGTTCAGATCGGGATTCGAACCCGAACCCACCCATGAGCCATCTAATGATGCCGGCCTGGGTTGCTCTACCAATTAAGCTTTCTGACCTTTTGAAAAATATGTAGGTAAACTGCAATTCTGTATAATAGCATGAATGACTTGCTCAGCAAAGGTTTACAGTTATTCGCACATCCCTGCTCATAGCAAAACACAATTGACTAACATAAAATCTTTTTCCGTAAATTTATAAATCTTTAATCGAAACATCTTCATTCATTTTCATAAGATAATGTTTTATTAATTTTGCATTGCCTTGTGGCTTTAAATTTAAATTAGGAGATTTGTGACGTATATCGTGTGTGGTCATTTCAGTGACGAAAAAAACTAGTTTAACCTCAAAATATTTAACATACAGTCCACACAGGCTAAACAGGGTCGACACTCTTCGCTGTTATGACATTTTTCGTTTAAATGAAGTCTCTTCTTAGCAAAAATACAATTAAGGCGGAAAGTGTCGTCCCTCATAAGCCTGTGCGAACTGCACAGGCTAATCTGGGACGACACTGTACGCACATGCATTATGCCCAGTTTTCTCAGAATACGACACATAGTTTAAACGCATTTTCGATAGAATTAGCGACGACATATGAACGTGGTTTGTTTTTAACAGTTAATTATTTATTCAAAGCATCATCAAATGCAAAACGTATTTAGGATTGTTTGTTTGTCATGCATTATTGTAAACTTCGATAAGATTAAAAAAGAGCATACATGTGTATGTGGTTAAAAAAAATTAAGATAAATTGAAAGAGAGCATAATGTGGATGTGCATTTCGTTTGACTCTCTGGCTTTTAATGACAAGTCGGACGTGGCATTTTAGTTAACAGTAAAATATTTGTTAAAACATCGAACGAGCCCAAAACGCATTTTGGATCACCCGATACGACTCGAGTTAGTCTGTTCAACAGGCCTTAGGTTAACGGAGTTAGCCTGTATGGACAGGCAATGGTATTACCATCATACCATTTGGTATGGGGTTAGCCTGTAGATAACCTGGATAAAATATCTATAAATAAAGTCTATTTATAGATCACGAAGGAAAAGGGATAAGGCTACGGTATCTCGATCTTCTCGATTATTTATTGGAAATAATAAAAGAAAAACGCATTTTTAGGCCTTACACCAATAAAGAATTATATTGGTTATAAATTAATATTTCATTCAATGAATTTAGAACATTTTAAGATTAAATATATTGCACACTGATAGTGAATAGATTAATAATTTTGAAAACAAAAAACACTAGGGATTTGTTTGTAGTTTAATTAAATTAAATCATGAAATACCAAAAAAAAATACAATAATTGCAAACCGAACATGGTTTCATTCAATCATTTATTTATGTATTAATGTAATTATGTATGTATTAATGCATTTTATGTATGTATTTATTTATTTATTCATTCATTCATGCGTTCATTCATGCGTTTATTCATTCGTTCATGTATTTCATTCTTTCTTTATTTATTTATTCATCTATTTATTTATCTATATATCTATTTATCTATTCATTCCGTTTGTGCGTACGTGAGCTTGTTAATTTGTTTATTGGTTCGTTCGTAATTTCTTTCTTTCAGTCAGTCAGTCAGTCACTCAGTCAATCAGTCAGTCAGTCAATCAGTCAGCGAGCGAGCGAGCGGGCCGGCCTGTCGGTCGTTCGTTCGTGCGCTCGTTTGTTATTTTGTTCGTTCGATCATGCGTCCGTGAATTTGTCTGATCGTTCGTTCGTTCTGATCGTTCGAATTTGTCTGATCGTTCATCATCATCATCATCATCATCATTATCATCATCATCATCATCATCATCATTATCATCATTATCACCAGTATCATCCTCATCCTCTTTCTCCTCCTCCTCATCATCATTTTTATTTATTTTTTATTTCATTTCTTTATATATTTTGCATTATTTGTACTGTATTATATTAAATGCATATTAGGTTAATGCTGCCACGTTAAAATAAAATAAATGTTTAGTGAAGTTCCAAAATTCGATTGGTGATATCGTCACATAGCAGGAGGAAGGGTGCCTTGGGTACTTGATGACATCTCATGCCGACAGGGTGATTTCGGTGTCATGCTACATGTACATTGTCCTGTTTATTGGACCCTTAATGCGATAAAGCCTCCTTTAATAATGGTGATAACTGTAATTTATATTGCTTAACAATACGAGACTGCGAAAACAAAAGCCACAGGTTATTTATTTGACTCTTTCTTTGTTTCAATTTATATTAAAATTATATTGATTATCTTAAGTGTGACTGTCTTTAGTTTAAAGATTTAATACGAAATTAATTAAAAAATAGTTGTTAATTTACCAAAGCAATTGACTCTTTCACATGTGTTTATTTTTTTATGAAACTACGATAATGGTAGCAAGAAATATCCTTTTTCTAAAGATGCTCGGTGCATATCCCGATTGTAAACATTAAAGTTGAAATAAAACGTTTATATTTAAATTACTGATTTTTAAGTCGCATTTCAATCACATCAACTGTTTTATGTAGTGTATTGTATATTTGCGTATGACAGTGTGAAGTCATGCTGATATAATTTATAAAGCAATAAAAGGGGCATATCACATTTCCCGTGCACTTGCATACACTCATTATAGTATTTGCCAGGAAAGAAAACCATATAGGAAGTATCAAGTAAATGAATGTAAACTTGTAATCAAACTGCACACTTGTGTGCGTACTATGGCACGCCTGAACCACAAAAAAGAGAAAAACTAAGTTTAAGTAACTTAAACTTAGTTTTTCACTACTTAAACTCATTTTAAGTAACTTAATTCGAATTAACGCTACTAAATGCATTAAGTAGTTAAGAAGAGTTATTTTCTATTTATGTGAGAAAAATGAATTAAGCAGAGAAAAACTTAGTTTAACTCGTTAAGTGCGCCCGAACAACAAAAATTGATTTTTATTACCGTTAAGTTACTTAAATTGCATTTAACGCTGCTTAAAATTAATTTAAGTGCTTTCGCATCGTTAATTGTATTTAATTATTACTTAAGTAATAAATTTTTTACTTAAGTTGAATTATTAATTATCGTTAAGTCAAAACTCGCGTCCGAAAATAAGCATATGAAACAAGCGTTTTGATTGGTTGTCAGGTTTGTTAATAAATTCATGCCCGAGGTCGGAAGAAAAAGATTGCCATGTGGTACGAGCAAAAAATACAAAAATCCAAAAAAATTTGGATTAGAATCTTAAGTCAGCTAAAATTTGTTTTAGTCTGGAATAACATTCAAAACACCCTTTCATCATCAAATTTTGCTGACAGTCATTAACTATGCAATAAACATCAAAAACGATCCGCCCGTCTATATATTTCCGGGTCATATCGCATTTACCTGTAGTAATAACTTGTCTTGTATACGAGTAGTCATACCAGCTTGTATGTAGAAACTGGGACTATATTATATGTCCCAGGTAGAAATTAAAGATTATATCGTGTCACCGAATCCAACTTAATTATATTCTATACATGTAAATTTTGGCTTTGATTTTAGTATTTAAATGGAAAAAAAACAGTCTCCAGTATCTCAGTATTGGCAGTGAACTTATAAGTAAACAATCCCAAAAAGTACACATATCAGAAATTACCCAGGTGATATTTTAAGTCTGAGTGCACTATTGTCTTTTAAAATAATTTTAAGCTGTAGGTAAATGCGTGCGTTGTAACCGATCCATTGCAAAATTGTAAATGGCGGTAGAAGAAAATCCTTTCCTGTTTACGTTTGTTACGACGTTTCTGATTGGCTTAGGTCTTCCGGATCATTAACTGACCAATCAAAACAATTCGACTTTACAACTTAAGTAAAATTCCTTACTAAAGTTGAATTCGTGTAACTAAAAACATATTTTAAGTAGAAAAACCTATTTTAACGCAACTTAATTGAAAATAGTACAATTGATAGAGAAAATCCTTGTTAAGTTGAATTAATTCAACTTAAGTAAGAAAATTACCATTAAGCACCGTTAATGCATTTTCGGTGTTTTAATTAGCGTTAACGCCGCGGGAACCACAAAAACTACTTAAATTCATTTTAAGCAGCGTTAATTCGAATTAAGTAACTTAAATTGAATTTAAGTAGAGAAAAACCTAGTTTAAGTAACTTAAACTTAGTTTTTCTCATTTTTGTGGTTCAGGCGTGCCATAGCGTACATATTACTTGAACTACATTAAGCACTGTTATATGCGTCCATATATCAGTTATATGGAATATTATGTATGTAGCATACGTCTGTTCTCAACGATTGAACTATATGGTATTTAAGTATTTCATTTAGACACAGTTGTCTTTCCACACATTCTAATCACACATTTATGACTACTTGCGTTTCTTAATTGGACAATCTAACCACAATACTTTACTACAGAAAATTTAAGTTAGACTAATATATAAGCGAGCCGGCCGAAGTCTTATCTATATGAGATAACTTAACGCTCAAATGGATAAGAAAGGGATCATCGCAGCAGGTTGCTAATACACAGTGTAGACTTCCGCTGTTTTATTGTTGTAACATGTTTGTTAAGAAAGCACAGGCAAAATAATTTGGAATCCAATTTTGAAATATAAAAAAATCGTCTGAAAATAGCGACGTTGACTTTTTAATTGAAGAGTATAGATGGCATCAAAGTCGAAGAAGTGATTTTCTAGACACCTGGAGATAACTGAGGACGACACATACAATTAAGTAAATATTAAAACAACTTATAAGCATCCCATGGAGGCAGATAATATCTTACTTAAAATTCAACAGATAAGTTCAGGCTAAAAATCGTATTTTATAAAGGATTATAATTGCATCTCTGCCCAATTAGATGTCTTGCAAGCAAGCACACGTTTATTTCAAATGTAGTATGTGCTGTGATAGAAACCAACTTTCAGCATAAATTATTAAGTCATTTAATAACGTGCCTTGATCTTTTTTCTCGTCTGTAAGCGTTTAAACTTGTATTATACTGTGAATAGCACACATGGTACATCACCGGTGTTATTTCCCTGAAGACTTTTACATACGAACAAGTTGTGAATGTAAACACATTCACATAGACATAATTATGGCAAATAATCGTATCAATTTAATATTTATCAAGCATCTTACTGAATGACCAGTATGGTTTCATCGCCTGTCTATTAAATATATATTTTTAGCAATTTACACTATAATTTTATTTTATTTTGTATGTTTGTTACACTAATTTATTTAAAAGAAAATAAATACATTTAATTAACTAAAAAATCTGAAAAGTTGAACACAAAATAAGTAAACAACTTATTAAATACATCAAAAATTAATGAATGAATAAATGGGTGGATGGATGGATGGATGGATGGATGGATGGAAGGGAAGGAGGGAGGGAGGGAGGGAGGGACGCAGGGACGGAAGGAAGGATGGTTTAATCGATCGACGGATGGATGGGTGGATAAATGGATGGAAGAACAGACGAACGAACTCATGAACAAACGAACGAACCGATGAACAAACGCACGAACGCACAAAGTAACGAGAAAACAAACGGACGGACGAAGGGATGGCAAGATTGATGAATTAATGAACGAATAAATAATTAAATAAAATAAAAAAAAGCATAAAACATAAATGAATTAATGCATGAATGAACGAACGAACGAATGAATGATCGAACGAACGAACGAAAAAAAGAATTAACCAAAGAACAAACCAAAAAAGGAACAAACTAACAAAATAACAAAAAAACGAACGAACCGAGGAACGAACCAAAGAACGAACGAAGCGACTAACCAACAAACAATAAACAAACGCACGAACGCACAAACGAACACACAAACGGATGGACGGACGGACGGATGGAAGGATAAATGAATTAATTAATTAATAATTAGATAAATAGATGGTTTAACAATTTAAAAAATAATAAAATAAAATTACGTTCACAGTTCTTGTTTGTTATTACATACGCTATTGCATACTTAAATATAATTTAACTACATGTATCAACAAATGCATAGTGTTTTTCAATATTATGAATCTATTGTACATTTCACAGGGATTACAAATAAACTACGCGGTAACAAGATTCACTTCAGCATTTATTATATTCAAGCTTAAAATGTTCTAAATTCCTTGAATTAAATTAATATTTGCATTCCATATTTCACATCTTTATTAAGTTCAAGACCTGAAAGGGCGTTTTCCTTCATTATTTTCAATAAATAATTGAGATACCGTGACCTAATCCCTTTTCCTTCGTTATCTATAAATAAACTATTTATTTATAGATCTTTTATCCAGGTTATCTACAGGCTAACTCCATACCAAATGGTATGATGGTAATACCATTGCCTGTCCGTACAGGCTAAATCCGTTAACCTAAGGCCTGTTGAACAGACTAACTCGAGTCGTATCGGGTGTTTGGATCTTGTGTTTGTCATGCATACTAGATAACTTCCATAGGCATAAAATAACTCGCTTCTACGTGATCGCGGTTTGTAAAAAAAATGGTCAGAATGGTTAGCGTTTGAAACAAACGTTATCAATAATGGTGTGGTTTAAATTAAATTGCGAAAAAGTGACGGAAGTACAAAAATGGTTGTGCATATCATTGTAAATATACCTTTAGACTTTTTTTCGTTGTATATTCGGAGTCCAATGCAATCAATGACGATTTGTCCAGTATACTTATTAAATTATCTGTCTATTTGTAAATCCAGTATGAAATTTATCAAACCCATTTTGATACTTAAAATACTTTCAAATATATATGCATTTAAATACAAGCAAAGTTCGGATTTCAATACACATATCTATACTTAGATTCTTAAAACCATACCCATATCAGTAATTTTAGTCGAAAAAACTCACCCCGTATTTTCGGCACATCCCTATATACCCGTATATAGGAAGTTATCCCCCCCCCCCCCTCTTTTTCCGGGGCTGGATGTCGAAGGCATAAATTGCATTTTATTGGACGAGATAGATTAATTTGTTATAATGGAAATGACACTTCAAAAGTAACTGTACTGGAGGATATCATTACATTATATCTAAATAGATATCATATATCTAAACATTAAGATATAATTGTTGTACCATAATCACATACCTTTATCTCAGTGCTTGTTCATCTCAAATTACCATGTGCAGTATGGACACAACCATTTTTCATCTTGGTTTGTCATTGTGTACCCAACACATCTTTTGTGAAACCATCTATTCAATTTGCATCTTTTATTGTCACATTCCACCATATCGCCAACTATATCAGGCAACTTACAAGCGCAAAAAATCTTAATAGAACAACTTTTTGCTACTTTACACGGAATTTTTGGCATTTTTTCTATTTTTGGAAATGTTGTAAAATGTTGTTTAGTAATACATTCTAATAAATGTGCTCTCATTCTTGGTATATCATATCTGATAATTGAAAAATCTACATCATAATTGTTGTGTAACACCTCAGTAAGATTTGCAATAGCAAAAACACCACAATCTGTGTAATAAGGTTGACGTTGTACGTCGGGTATTTGTACTTGTACACTGCGCTCTCCATTTTCATAGATTTGAGCGATTTGAATTGAAATACTACTGTTTAGAGTTCTTGGAGATTTTAAACTGTCCACCACAATAACATGTCGATCTTTCTGTGATTGGTATGATAATACCCAGTGATTACTGGCGTTGTAATGTATTTGGGCGGACGGGGGATTTTGTTTCGTTAAACGTTTATTTATATCCCAGGTACCTAAATCATGATTAAAGTACGGAGCAAGAAGTGTGTTCTGCATCCCACTGTCAAGCGCGAATTGTTCTTTTAGCATTTGCTGACATTTGTTTATTATTGGGTCGTTCAGCCACCCAGATGGATTTTTAACTAGCTCTAAATCTATTGTAGATATATTTGCAATTTCTACATTATCGTCTTCCGCGTCATCAATGGTCATTTGATTAAAACACGTCTGTTCACTGGTAAATGAATCATCGCTGCTTATATTTAAATGGTTTTCTTCTTCGAGAACGTCTTCTGCAATTGAACTTAAATTGTTGTCAAACTTTATTTGTTTACAAGAAGTGAATGAATTGTTGGTGTTCCGGCTTCTTTTTTTAGACGTTGGTGTTTTGGGGGTTGATGCTATTAAATTGGCGAGCTTTTGTTTCAGCGATGTGTCGCAAGATTTTCCAGTTGGTGTCATGAGTATTGAATCGGGTGCTTGGTTAATTTCGAAGTCGGCTTTTTTCGGTTTCTTTTGTCCCGTTTTTTTGGCAACACGCGGTTTGCTATTTTTTCGAAGAAGCGTGAGATTTTTAACCGTGCGTTTATCACAGATTCCATCAATACCAAAATATGAATCATTTTCTGCACACGTGAAATGCAAATTATTTCATTGCGAATGAGATGCTAATAGACTGATGTAATGACAGCGATAAATTGAAAGAATCTGTTTGTCTTACATGTACACTATACATGAAAGGAAGGTATCATTAATCTCGTTTATTTTATATATATTATTATGAAAAATTATTCCGTAAAAGGCATAGTCAAACGGAAAAACTTTTCATGGTTATTATAATATATCATTTCTTCACTAAAATGAATGATATATCTTTGGATAGTTGTCAATTTTGTGGTTTAAAATTGAAATGTCATAAGATGTAACGTCTCTTACAGAGTATATTATATATACGATTTTGTAGTGACTGTCATGTTTTATACATAGCACACACAATGCACCCATATCCGATTTTTCGTCATTTAAAGTCAAAAGTTTCAATTGGTTGCATCAAAATATCACTCACTACAAGTTGGTTTTTAACTACTTCAAAAAATGAAAATGTCCCTTTAATTGACTATAGAGGATTTGACACCATTTTGTTAATGCTGTTAGTACAGATGACATAATAGTTTCAGATTTTAATTCGCACCTTTCGCTTAACTCAACGTTCAATGGCACGCGCACTTATTATTGTAACTAATGCAAGCTAAAATTAATATGTGAATACTTTCTAAAAAACCACTATCCTGCGAAAATGGATCTTATTTAAATGTGGTTCCCTCTTATGTTGTCCGTCGACTTTAAGAATAATGTGTCAGTAATAAAAGTATTGTACATATTCACATGCTTTGTAATAAATGAAAGATGCAAATGTGTCCAATCATCTTTTTCAGTGCGCTTAATGTAGCTTCTTTACCTGTGACTACGTGCTTATTTTTTCGAAGAAATGAAAGATTCAAATGTGTCTTATTGATATAATACTACATGCTATACTGCCAGGGTCATGCGAAAATGGATCTTATTTCTTAATATCCAACTTAATTAGCGCCGTCTTTATTAAGGCTATGTCTATTTAAAGAACAGATTACGGGGCGCCTAGATTACAGTGAAGTTTATACTAATGTGCAACAATGATGTGGGTCCACTCTCGTTGTTTATTTTAATTGTACATAACAATTTGGCAATAAATGACATCAGTTATTTTCAGTAAATCCAATTTGTTCATAACAGTAGCCAAGTGCCTGAGATAGAGCTGATAAATAGGGATAACCACAGCGGGTGGCTAATACACAGTGTAGACTTCCCCTGTTTTATTATTGGAATTGTTTTTTATCTGATTGGCATTTATGAAGTGTATTAATTCGGGTCTGTTGGCGATCATTTTATGTGCAAAACTGTGTATCTTACATACTTTCAATCGTTATGCTTTTAAACACAATTTCATGAAACCATTTAATTAAATACATTGGCGCGTTGGAACATGAATTATAATTTATAAATCAAGCTGAGTGATATCAGTTTTTAAATCGCATAACTCGCTTAAATCAACGTTCAATGTCACGCACGCTTAACAAAATTATAAAAACATCACGTGATTCATTATATTTGTTCAAAAAAGTATGTACACATATTATATGTATTGGTATATTTTGTTTTTGTTTTTAATCAACAAGAAAAAATAAAACGTTGTCATATATATAGCGCTTTACCTTTGCAAAATTCTACATTACATAAAGAAGTATCGTATTTGTTCAAGTGAACATGCTTGACATATTTATAATGCATTATTACAAGTATTATAGTGCAAACGGAATTTGACCTTTAAATTTATGAAATCCACATTTTTAAGCGTCGTATTGTAACAGTAGCAGACAACAGGCATCAGGTTGATAAAAATAACTGATGTATTTATTGAACGTGAATAACATCACCAAGTAACATGTTTTGAAATTACAAATAATAGTATAACATTATTCATCTATCAATGGTCATTAAAAGCTATGTTTAAAAGCAAATAATATAAAAATGTTTGCCGAAATAAACAATTGAGCTGTGTTTGTGTCACGCTCTATTGGTATTTAAGTCGGTCCATACAATCACCGAAAAGCACCGAAAAGCACTCAATTTCTCTCTATATATATGCAATATATCGTTTCTAGCGTGTGTTAACGGGTTTAATTAGTTATTAATGGTTATATGAATGTATGTCTATACTACATTTTGCCCAAAATTGGATAAATATCGGCAATATACCGACCGAATAGCAATTCATGTGAAGACCGAAAAGCAATCAATTTCTCGCTATATAAATGAAAAATTGCGTTTCTATTGTGTGTAACGGATTAAATGAGTTATAAATGGTTATATTTTATGCATACTTATACTACCTTTTGTTTATTATGATGTATTGATGCCCAAAATTGGATAAATATCGGCAATATACCGACCGAAAAGCACTTCATGTGAAGACCGAAAAGCACTCGATTTCTCGCAATATATATATGAAAAATTGCGTTTCTGTTGTGTGTAAATGGACTAAATTAGATAAAAATGGTTATATTTCATGCATATTTATACTACCTTGTGTTTATTATGATGTATTAATGCCCAAAATTGGATAAATATCGGCAATATACCAACCGAAAAGCACTTCATGTGAAGACCGAAAAGCACTCCCGCGCAAGCTCAGAATCACCGAAAAGCACTCAATTTCTTCATATTTACATGAAAGTAAGCCATAAGTGCCGTTTATAATGGATTGAAAACATGTACGTATTAATTAAGTCATTAATGACTTCGTTAAATATTGATTTAAGTTTAAAGATTACGCACAATAGTATTTTTATTTGCAACCGAAAAGCACTATCGCGCCAGCATAGAATCACCGAAAAGCACTCAATTATTCTATATATACATGAAAGTAAACTATAAGGGCCGATTTTAATGGAGTGAAAAAATGTACATATTTATTTAGTCAATAATGACTTCGTAAAATATTGATTTAAGTTTAAACATAAAAAAGGCAGTTCTTCTTTTCATTTGCATCAAATTAAAGGTTAAAGACCGATTGTTTAAAAAAACTGCTATTTTATGAATATATATCAAGCACGTACACTTAACAAAAAATACGATATTTCTTTATTTAATGTAGAATTTTGAAAAAGTAAAGCGCTTTATACATAACAATGCTTCTTTCTGGTACTTCTTGAGTAAATAAACAACAATGTATAGCATATTATATTTGTACATAATTTATAAAAAGAACTATGCGCGTCCCATTGAACGTTGAGTTAAGCGAGAGTTGAGAATTAAATTACACATTAATTGTTTCATTTTTTTTTAATTTAAATGATTGAAAAATTATGTCAGAAAACCAGCTTTTCTGCATTAAATGACCTTTAACAAAACGCCAGCAGACCCGAATGAATACACGTCATTTATTCCAAGCAGGTAAATAACAAATACTATAATAAAACAGGGGAAGTCTACACTGTGTATTAGCAACCTGCTGTGGTTATCGTATCAGCTCAATACACAGGAACATGGCCATAATGGCTACTGTACTGGAAAAATTGGATTTACAGTCAAAATAACCAATTTCGTTTAAGTCTACACTGTGTATTAGCAACTTGCTGTGGTGATCTTATCAGCTCAATACACAGGAACATGGCTACTGTACGGAAAAAAATGGATTTACAGCCAAAATAACTGATTTCATTTATTGCTGAAGTGGTGTGTAATTTAAATTAACAACGAGCATTGATCCACCTCAACGTTGCACATTATATTAAATTAATTAATTTAATGAACTAATTAAAGACGGCGCTAATAAAGTGTGAAGGTGGAAATTAAGAAATAAGATATATTTTCGCATGACACTGAATACACACGATACATGGATAAAATATAAATAAGACAAATTTGAATCTTTCATTTCTCCAACAAAATAGCGCGTAGTCACATATATAAGATAGCTTAAAGACCAGAAAACAATATAAGTTAGACACATTTGCATCTTTCATATCTTAAAAAAACAAACATGTGAATCTAAAGCAAAAAACCCGTTAAAACAGGCTGACTTTGACCGGGATTTACAGGCGGACTCTGACCCTGCCATAAATTATTTTGACATGGTTAATAACTGTGGAGTATCTTCTTTACAACGGTACCATTATAATTAATATCGGACGAATAATAATGCATTTATAACCATTTTCGCTTTGATGTTTTCATCAAGACATTGTTCTGTGTAAAAAAACACGGTATTTTTCGGTCAACTTTTACCGCACAGCGATTTACAGGTTGACACTGTCCCTGCCATAAAATATTTTAACATCATTAGAAACTGTGGAGGTCCTTCTTTGCAACGGTACCATTATAATTAATATCGGACGAATAATAATGCATTTATAACCATTTATATCGGTTCCGGGTTTTCTTTACGGCATTTGCGTGTGTAAAAAAAACCGTTAAAACAGGCCGACTTTGTCCGCGATTTAAAGGCCGACTCTGACCCTGCCATAAATTATTTTATATATTATTAGAAACTGTAGAGGATCTTCTTTACAACGGTACCATTACAATTAATATCGGACTATTAATAATGCATTTATAACCATTTATATCGGTTCCGGGTTTTCTTTACGGCATTTGCGTGTGTAAAAAAACCCGTTAAAACAGGCCGACTTTGTCCGCGATTTACAGGCCGACTCTGACCCTGCCACAAAATATTTTGATATGGTTAGAAACTGTAGAGGATCTTCTTTACAACGGTACCATTATAATTAATATCGGACTATTAATAATGCATTTATAACCATTTATATCGGTTCCGGGTTTTCTTTACGGCATTTGCGTGTTAAAAAAAAAACCGTTAAAACAGGCCGACTTTGTCCGCGATTTACAGGCCGACTACGATCCTGCCATAAAATATTTTGATATGGTTAGAAACTGTAGAGGATCTTCTTTACAACGGTACCATTATAATTAATATCGGACGAATAATAATGCATTTATAACCATTTATATCGGTTCCGGGTTTTCTATACGGCATTTGCGTGTGTAAAAAAAAACCGTTAAAACAGGCCGACTTTGTCCGCGATTTACAGGCCGACTACGACCCTGTCATAAAATATTGATATGGTTAGAATCTGTAGAGGATCTTCTTTACAACGGTACCATTATAATTAATATCGGACAAATAATAATGAAGTTATAACCATTTATATCGGTTCCGGGTTTTCTTTACGGCATTTGCGTGTGTAAAAAAACCCGTTAAAACAGGCCGACTTTGTCCGCGATTTACAGGCCGACTACGACTCTGCCATAAAATATTTTGATATGGTTAGAATCTGTAGAGGATATTCTTTACAACGGTACCATTATAATTAATATCGGACGAATAATAATGAAGTTATAACCATTTATATCGGTTCCGGGTTTTCTTTACGGCATTTGCGTGATAAAAAAAAATCGTTAAAACAGGCCGACTTTGTCCGCGATTTACAGGCCGACTACGACCCTGCCATAAAATATTTTGATATGGTTAGAATCTGTAGAGGATCTTCTTTACAACGGTACCATTATAATTAATATCGGACGAATAATAATGAAGTTATAACCATTTATATCGGTTCCGGGTTTTACCTAAAAGATTTCCGGGTTTTCCGGATATTTCCGGGTTTTATACCTGCCCTCCTTTTTCCCTTCCGTTACCGAAGGCGAATGACATCCAAACAGAAGGCTATACCCTTCAACACACTGTTCGACAAGAATTGTCGTTTCCGATGCGTTCCAGTTTTTGTTTTTTTATCCGTTTGACCACAGGCTCAACCGCCATCATTACTTTAAGCGATGTTTACGTCTGCTGACAGAACGCGCGATAACTACGTCATGCATTTTTTTTTAGACTGCGTCACTATGTTTATCGGTTACAAAATACGTATATTTATGTAGTCGTATTTTATGTATGGTGCATTTACGATTTCGTTGATGAAACGGAATTTTTGTAGAGTCGTAAACGACTACATAAATCTCGATACGTAATTTACGATCGTATAAAAACGTAAATATTGATGAAACGGCTCCCAGAGACGTAGCAATTACGGCTGCTGCCCATTCCTCACATTGGTACCGATGATGACTGGCACATTGATTTTGTACTCCGTATTGAGGACTACCAAAACGGGTAAGCCAAATGTTTCCTCATGTATATTTGAAACTGATATGGCTTTTGCGATATATATCATATACCAAAGTTCGGTTCCGTTAGCTCCTGTGAATGATAGCTTTAACTCTTCTAAGCTCTAGAGGAATGGCTTTGAGTCCATTTGTTCATGACTTATTTGACTTACAGTCGTTACCATCGCTCCTCTGTCAATCAAAGCTCGTGTAGGTATGCCATTTATACAAATTTCGGATTCGTTGGAGCAACAGATAAGACTATCAAATAAATTACATTTTCGTTATTTTGGGTCCGAACCGGAAACGTCGTCTATTTGACCCTAACTCGCGACGTTTGTTCGTTGAAATATTCCGTTAACGTTGACGCTTGTTGATTCCTTATCAAGGGTTGGCAGTAGGATCGGCTCTGTCAACATGCCGTTATTCTGAAAATAATTGGGGCGTCTTCTGTTACCGCCTCTCTGAAACCCTCTCGGTCGTTATTCACATGTTGTTTATATAGGATCGTGCATGAGTGGTCGTTTTGTATTGAATTTATTAAACGAGTCATCTAAATAAAGAAAAAAACGAGGCTTGCCGAGTTTTTGTCTTTATTTAGATGACGAGTTTAATAAAGTCAATACAAAATGACCACGAATCAAAGATTCTATTTATAACATGACCAACAAATTTTCTTTTTATTGTATGCTCTTTTCGCCGTTTATTCACATTGTAAAAGAGTTTAACTGAAGAAATTCGTCGGAATAATGACGTCATTTCGTCACAAAACGACGTCATTTCACAGTTAAATAACTAGTGTAATAACACCTGTGTAAAAAAAACAAAATTGAGCATTACGTTTTTTCAGTCCTGGAGCGTAGGTCATTTTATAATTGTAGCTCTGTCATTAATCATGTGCCGATCTGCATATCCTTCCTTTTATAAGTCTTCCTACTTGCGATCGAAACTCTTTATTTTCTTCATTAGCTGTTGTATGAAATCGATACTTTGACACTCATCTGTGTCAGCTACTAGTTGACTCACTTTCTCTATTTTATGACTGTTCTAATTGTCCAGCAACAGCTTCACCTCGAATTCTTCTTCGCGTACTTTAGTTTTTAGTTCTGTATAAGAATTATTTTCGAAGTGAACCCTGGTGACATTTCTAGCTCCTGAGGCCTCTCCAAATTCTTTTTCTTAGCATTGACCGCCTCTCTCTTTCATCGATCTTGGTCTTTCTAATCACTTACAGGAGCATTTCTTCGAGTCGTAAACCCCACTGTGCAACGGACTAGCCAGTTTCCTTTTCTTCAATGAGAAAACGGGATAGTAATGTGTCGGTACTGGCGACATTTCCGAAATTTTCTTCAAGTTCTGTCATAATTTCATTAACCGTCGCATCAGTACGAACATTAAGAATCTTTTTCTTAGCTTTCCCTTTAAGTGCTATTCAAATGCCTTGTTTGACAACGTGTTCAGCATATTTCACTTTGACACTGTCTACCTCTAGTTTGAAATCCTCGAATGACGATTCGCTCCTTGGTACTGGTACCTCTCCCGAGAATGACGAGATGTTCTATTCGATTTCTTTTGCATTTCTCATACCGTCCTGTCTAATAAGCCTATGACTGTAGCTTAAAACGTCAGCATCTGGTAATCTAGGTTCTAGTACTGCTTTTTATTTTTGAAGAGCTTCGATCGTTCGCTGAAGCTGGTCAATTTTAACTTTACTGTAATGTTCAAGTACAGAGTCATTGACAGTGCCCACAATCTAATTTCGTTCATTTTTCCAGTCAAACTACTTACTTCAATTATAACCCCATAGAAAAGTCATGATTTGTATTTTAAATTTACTTAATATAAAGAAAAAGGTTAAACAATTAAACAACACAACATCGTATAGTTTAATATTTTTTTTAAACACTTCATAACTTAACTAAATATAACCTATAACATACATCTGCAGATTCTTACTACAAACATTTGTATTAGTCCGTACTTACATAGTGGCAGGGGCAGATTATTAGTTTAGATTGCATTCTTACCGCGCGTATTAGAACACAGACTGTAACATGTATATCAATTACTAGGGCTGCAACGGATATCCGAAAAATCCGAGATTCGCGGATCCAAACGAGGATTCGCGGATCTAACCGAGATTGGTTAAATTGGTTTCGAATCCGGATCGTATTTGAGTTGAACCTTTCCTTTGCGGTAATTGTTTCTTTCGCCCTAATACTTTTCGTTTAATTGTTGCTCTGTTTGAAAGGCTGACTGGAACGTAGTTTGTTACGATTATCGCTACTTTTCGACAAAAACATGGTACTACACAGTCTTCTTTCGTTTTCGATTGTGCAAAATGGCGCAGAAGAAAATTCACGATGCACCTAAACAATTAAAATCCTCGGTGTGGAAGCGTTTCGGGTTTTATCAGCATACTTATTTTGGATTATAAGTGGTCGTTACGAAGTATTTTATTGATACTTATTGCAGATTGCGTGTGGTGCGTTTATTGCTTGTTAAATACCTCGTTATTCATATTATATTTGACTGACATATATGTGTTTAATATGAGACATTATTATTAATGTTTGTCGTTAAATGCTTTCACTTTTTCGTGTATGTGCGATTTTGATAGTCTTTGAGAAATTTGCGGAATATGGACCCGGTTATGAAAGTTTGGTCGAACAACGTAAGTCCATTTTTTCATATACTTAGTTTTTGTTTTTGTTTTTGATGTCGTTATTTCTGCTTCCACTACTGCTGTTGCGGCTGCATGTGCATCTACTAGTGCGGCTGAAGTAGTATAAATATTAGTAGCTGTAAAGTTCATAATAATAATACAAGTTAATTACTTTCTGTTCATAAGAAATATATGTTCTGGTTTTTCAAAACATAATTTTAATTAAAGCAATATAAATTATCATTTATTTTGCGTATTTTTACTTTCAAATTAGGATTTGAACCGATATTCGATATCCGCAATATGAGTGACAATATGACACATATATAAACGTATAAGTAAATTTAGTGAGATCGAATTTAGCACAAATAAGCGAAAACTAACGCGGAATACCAACAGCACGTTTTCAGTCGGCACAAAAAAAATACGGACTGTCGAGTAAGAGGAAACGAACAACATGTTAATGCATTTTTCTATTTATGATGTATTACATGATATTTTATGGACTTTACATTTAAGTTGATGTATTTTGTTCTTCATAATCAAGTACGTTTACCGTATAGGATTTGGATGATTATTTTCGCATACTATAACTTTACGTTTATCGACAATTTATATATTAATAATGAATTAAATTGTTTTAATATGTTGCGGTTTCATATCAATTTTCTTGTTTAAATATATAATAGATGGACATTTAATACAAGAAACAAGAAACTTTATCTTGCACGATTTATTATGTAACGCTAGATTTATATGTCATCCGAGTCGCTGAGCGCGTTCAATTGTCAAGCAATTAAATGGATTCAACACGTTTTATTTAAAAAACAAAAACAAAAAGCATCAAATTAATAGCTCACTAAATAGCCAATTAGTATTGTAAGGCACTTTAACTGGTGCGAATAAACTAAATACAAAGGAGTCTGCCTTTGAGACGATTGTTCGTTTTTGAGAGGAACACAAAGCTTCAGATTACCATTAAAACTATCATTTGGATTGTGTGTGTGTTGTTTTAAATAAAAAAGCAATTGTTTCTCTCCGGCGCCGTATTATTAAAATTTGGTGTAAAATTTAAAACCACTCGAGTATGGCACATATTTCATCAAATGTATTTTCAAAAGTGGGCGTTATTTAAAAAAAAAAAAGTATTTATTTTACCGCTGTTAACATCTTCTTACTGGACTCTTTTGCTTTTTTGCATGGAAAGTGTCTCGGAGTGAACGATACAAAAGCATGGCATTTCGTATGCACAATAATTGAGAACACAATAAGTAAAGCTGTTATATTTGAAATCCATAACAGTTAATAGTTGATGTTGTATTGGACTTTCTATAAACGCATGAGGACTCGTTGGGACAAAAATAAAAATATGATATACGCGACGCATACAGATTTTAGCTCGCCAAGTAATATGTTATTTCTGACAACATTTAGTCGACAAATCAGAGGCTGGCTATCATAGTATTTAAAGGGAAAGTAGACGTATCAATCTTCGATTTATATAAATATAATGTAAATTATATCACTTAACAAACATAGTACCGTTTGATATGCATATTATATATTTTTATGCAATAAAAATACGGAAAACAGCGCAGTGTTTAATCAACAAAAAGATTGGAAATTTTCGTATTTCTCTATATTTTGTAAGAAAGTAAAATCAAATTACAATTGTAATGACGCAAACATTTATACGCGTACAATATCAATCAAAAAATTGAACACAGTCCTAAATCATCATTAAACATTGGATTAGCAACCTAATGTGCGCGTGGAAAAATCAACGAAGCATGGGAGACGACGTTTTCGGAAAGGTAATGAACACCGTAAATCCTTGAGATATTAGTTAATCTTTAGTTATCTTCTTGTGCATTTTTTCACAAAATAAAATGTATTGACCCAAACAAATTATTACATATTGAATTTTATGACATAATAATAATACTAAATCAAACCAAATGTAAAAATATAAGACTGTTAGTTTCTTTATTACATATGGGTGAATACTGTCAATAAATTTCAGTGAAATCGCTTCGACTGTTATTGTTTCGCTTTGTGATATTTCTTTTGTTTCATTTTTGACGATGCTGCTTCAAATAACTTCCCGTCAGCCATTATTAAATTGACCAGATGGTTTAAACAATACACAGGTATACGTATTAAACCAAAATTCTACTTTTGTTGAAATATGTCAAACAGGTAGACAGTGCTATAGTGCTAAGCATGAATACTGCACCGAATTAAGACTGCAAAGTGCATTTTAACATAATAAAGAAAAAGCTCGAGGCTTGTGACCAGTTCTGGATATAAATTTCAGTGCTTATTAATATCATACGGTTTTCGAATCGAATCAGTTTATGTTAAGGTCTTTTACAAACGACATAGAGCACACAGAAAGACATTGCGAACTGGTCAATTTTGAGAGCTGGTATACGACTTTTTTTCGTACAAATCAAATTAACAATTATTATTCGTCATTTCAAATAATTGTTTTTGATGAAATATTCAAAGAGTAAATGGCGTACAAATACATATATTTTGCGTTAAATCCCATATCAATAATAATTGCAAACTTGGCCCATGATATGACAACTATATGACAACTATATTTGAGTACTGTTTACACTTATTTCATGATGGACAAACAACTGGACACCACAACTGTTTAATTAAACAATCACGTCTTAAGATGGTATGCATCTCGAATTGCTTGCTTAACGAGCATCGGAATATTGGAAAAAATGTTCCTCACCAATTCTGCGAATGTTTGCGTAGCAAATTTGACCAAATGTTTCCAATATCGACTGTAATTCTTGGCATTCGGAAGAGGATTCTGGTTTGCTCTTTATACTTCCATCGATATTCGTAAATGCACTTGCTACCGAATGACAAGACAGACAAGACAAGACAATTTCAATATCGACATTCCAATATGTACGCTGTTTGGCTAATAAGGCAGGAAAAGACACGCATGTCCCGCCCTCTATGAGAATCCTCCAATAAAAAGAAACATAGTTCCTAGAAACCGAATTGGCGACTATATTGAGTAGTTAATTAGGCATTTATGTTCTAAAAAATAAACTGCTATTAAAATGATATTCACAACATTGAAAGGAAAGGAACAAATGTGAAATACGTATACAGTAAAGGGAATGTTGTTGATTCATTGTATTTTTGGCCATTGGGTGGACTTCATTCATCAAATCGGCGTACGCCGGCGCTGGCCGGCTAACTTCTAGAACCGGCGTACCACTTGTTTCGATCCGATTTTGCGCCGAATAATCAAGCCGGCGTAAGCCGAATTCGCCGCTCTCGATTGACCGGCGAGCGGGAAAGTAAAATGGCCGACAATGGCGCAAATGTAAGTTAAGAAGAGTTTTTGTGGATTAAAATGCATCAATTTATCTACTTTCCAGGGTTAGATGACACTTATCAGAAGCATATAACGAGGCTTTAACAGCATCTGCATTGTATCACTATTTTGCATTGTTTTTTAATGCTTTTATGTAGTATAGAAAAGAAATATTAATTTGTCCTCATTTTAGTTCGTCCCATCATTGTTCGTCTCAGCTACCAATCGATTCTAATATGTTTATATCCAGGTATAACAATTTACTTAACTCTTTCAGTGCGGGAACCGAATTTTGAAGGCCTTTGCAAACAGTTTGGATCCAGATGAGACGCCACAGAACGTGGCGTCTCATCTGGATCCAAACTGTTTGCTATTCTGATAGTATTCTTTGAAAAAAATCGAAGAAAATGCTAATTTTAGAAATTCAGCAGACGACATTTTAGGAGACGACAAATTTCCCAGCATGCAAAGGGTTATTATGTTTTAGTTTTATATGATAAGATCATAACAAATTGGTATTATAATATATCCTTGGAGGTCCACAATAATATAAATATCAAAGTTTATTAATAATAATAGTTTATACAAATTTCAGTTCTAGTGATATTGGAAGGTGGACCTGATTTCTTTGCCATACAAAAGCACCACAACATAGCATTGACAGTGTAACTGCACAAGAGAGTTCCAACCGCACAAGGATCTTTGTGGATGGTCAATATAGGTACTAAAAGTCTTCCCATTGCATGTTATTAATAAATACTTATTTAGTATGCATGATAAATAGTTTTAGTGAACCAATTTCATAAGGGCAGATAACCCTAAATTTAATTTTGCCAAATAAATGCTCCATTTCCAAAAGCATATACTCACATAGGAAGGTAGTTCTGGCTACCTTAACTTTAAATGTCGCTTTTTATGATTTTTGACTGGCGGGACTTTATAGATATGAACCAACCCCATTAGGAAAGTCAACCAGAAATTCCTGAAAAGTAGACAGTTAACAAAGACCGATCAAAAACAGCTTTTAAATTTAGTTATTGGCCCAAATCAACCACTTGATCGGAAAGATTGACATTTTTCACATTTAACTGATATATTCTTTCACAAAATACTATCTTAAACATTTAAAATTTATCTATTCTGCTCTTACATGTTTCTACTTCTACTTGTTACTCCCGAACAATCAATCCTGACTATGATTGGGAGGCGCTGTCAAGAAAACTGTGTTAAGAATAAAATATTAGTGCAGATTAACAGATAAAAGTTCAAAGATAAAAGTGTGCAAGATTAAAAACATAGTAGGGTGGCTACATTGTAACTGTCACCAGCCTATCTTTGAAGATATCTAGATATCGAGAAAAACAGCGATGTGACAGACCTTCTTGAAATGCGAATCTCCCGAGATTTCACTGTCATATGACGTTATTTCTATTTTTAGTATTTAGTGTTTTCAAATTCAGAATGACATTTCCCGGTATTTTAACTTATTCTGGCTTGTTTTGTAAACAAATTGTAGTGTAAATACAAAATCAAAGTAAATATTATTTAAAACTACCTGATTCACACTGAAATCAGTCTTATAATCCACCAGACGTAAGTTGTTAATCACAAATAATAGATTTCAGAAAAAGAAAGTAATGTTTACAATTTCAGCAAAAAATGTCAAGGTCGATCCGAAAGTATCCAAATGAAAACTCGTCACGTGAAAAAGCGACAATGGCGTCAAATTTGTAAATTTCAGACTGATGTGAGAGTTATTTTAATCTATTGTAAGATGTATTTGAAACATTTGAACCTTAAAATATTCCCCAATGCAGTACTTTATATTCATTTACCAATATATGTAGAAATGTATCCAATAAAATGAACTTTCTTTGATTTATAGCGTGACATAAATATGTTACGACTCTGGTTGACTTTCGATACGGGGTTGGCTTCAGCGTACAGGTCTGTCAATACTATATAAACTGTACGCTGAAGTTACTTTAGCTAATAGGAAGGCAACTTAGTTATTAATGGTTTCCAGTACACTATCAAGCACTGAGTAAATTGGAGTGCACTAACCGCGGACGGCTCTTGTTAAAAATCCTGCTGTCTATCATGTTTGTGTTTTATTTCAGAATCTACATTAGATGTTCAGAGTGCAGGCTAGTATTTCATGCAGACTGTGCTCATTGTGATCTTGAAGATATAATAACAGGGGACAACCCGTGCATTTGTGATGTCTGCGCAAACAGAATATTGAAGCTGTGAACTCACTAATTGGCGTTTTAAAAGACACCCTAAAAAAATAATAATTTGTGGTGGCGCAATCACTTCTTGTTTTAAGTTTATTCAGCCTAATGCCATAGGACTTTAAATGTTCTCATGTTATGTTTAACATATTGTTCAACAGTTGATGTTATCACATACCTAATTGAAGAAAGATATTTGACTTGTGATATGGCATATTAGCCATGTGAAATGACATCTTAGACATGTGTTATGACATTTTAGCCATGTGATATGATATCTTAGTCATGTCATAATACATGTCTAATATGTAATATCACATATCTAAGATGTCATATCACATGACTAAGATATCATATCATATGACTAATATTTCATAACACATGACTAAGATGTCAGGTCACATGTATAAGTTGTCATATCATATGACTACGATGTCAAATCTTCTGTCTAAGATGTCATAACACATGACTTAGTTGTCATATCACATTTCTAAGTAAACATATCATATGACTTAAGATCTCATATCACATGTGTAAGTTGTCATAACACATGACTAAGTTGTCATATAACATGTCTAAGTTATCATATGGCTAAGATGTCATATCACATGTCTAGGATGTCATAACACATGACTTAGTTGTCATATCACATGTCTAAGTTAGCATATCATATGTCTAAGATGTCATATCACATGTGTAAGTTGTCATAACACATGACTAAGTTGTCATATCACATGTCTAAGTTATCATATGGCTAATATGTCATATCACATGTCTTGGATGTCATAACACATGACTTAGTCGTCATATCACATGTCTAAGTTAGCATATCATATGTCTAAGATGTCATATCACATGTGTAAGTTGTCATAACACATGACTAAGTTGTCATATCACATGTCTAAGTTATCATATGGCTAAGATGTCATATCACATGTCTTGGATGTCATAACACATGACTTAGTTGTCATATCACATGTCTAAGTTAACATATCATATGTCTAAGATGTCATATCACATGTGTAAGTTGTCATAACACATGACTAAGTTGTCATATCACATATCTAAGTTATCATATTTTAATCCACAAAAACTCTTTTTAACTTACATTTGCGCCATTGTCGGCCATTTTACTTTCCTGCTCGCCGGTCAATCGAGAGCGGCAAATTCGGCTTATCATATGACTAAGATGTCATATCACATGTCACGTCATAACACATGACTTAGTTGTCATATCACATGTAATGGTTATCATATCACATGACTAAGATGTCATTTCACATGACTAAGATGTCATAGCACGTCTAAGTAGTCATATCACATATATAAGTTGTCATATCATATGACTAAGATGACATCTTAGTCATATGATATGATTACTTAGTCATGTGTTATGACAGGGTTTTTTCTTTATCTTTTAATATTTTTATTATAACTTAACATTGTCTTCAAATGTTTGATTTTCTTACCTTTGTGATTGTATCAGGGATATGTGCAGCGGCAGTTTAACATATATTCATCCACAGTTTTAATAACCTGCCATTGTAATTTAGCATTAGAGACTGTTCAGTTAGTAGGAAATGATTTCATGGAACCAGAAATTCTGATAAGGAGGACTCCAGTTTAAAAGTTGTTTCTGTTACAGTTTAGAGGTTTGGGCTGTATTAATGCAAAGTGCCATACGCAGCTGTATTTTGTGCCCACATGTTTCAATTACTGTTTTTATACTTCCACAAACGAAGTTTAGGGGGGTATATAGGAGTGAGCTTGTCTGTCGGTCGGTCGGTATTGGTTATCCGCTCTCTAATTTAAGTAGTTTTCATCCGATCTTCCCCAAGTTTGGTCAGAAGTTTTATCTAGATGATCTTGAGACCAAGATCGAACATTGGTCTTGCTGGGTCAAAAACTAGGTCACGGGGTCACTTAGTGTGTTTTAAACATCGAGCATGGTGTCCGCTCTCTAATTGAAGTAGTTTACTTCCGATCTTCACCAAACTTGGTCAGAAGTTTTATATAGATGATCTCTACGCAAAGTTCGAACATGAGCCATGGGTCACTTAGCGGTAGAATGTTTTACACATTAAGCATGGTGTTCGCTGTCTAATTCAAGTAGTTTTCATCCGATCTTCAACACAATTGGTCAGAAGTTGTATCAAGATGATGTGTAGGTCAAGTTCGAACATGGGCCATGCCAGGTCAAAAACTAGGTCACGGGGTCACTTAGTGTGTTTTAAATATTGAGCATGGTGTCTGCTATGATTTTGTGAAGACACATGCAAAATATTCTGTGTCAATGCCACATGTGGGGGTATTCGTCACGTCTGTGACAAAGCTCTAGTTCTTTTTAGCTCACCTGATTGCTCAGGTGAGCTTTTGTGACCGGGCCTTGTCCGTCCGTTCACATTTATTCGTAAACACTCTAGAGGGCACATTTCTTTGCCGATCTTCATGAAACTTGGTCAGTACATTGGTTTTATTGATTTCTCTGACAAGTTGGAAAATGGCTGAGAGCGGTGTAACACACTTTTTAGCTCACCTGATTGCTCAGGTGAGGTTTTAGGATTGGTCTTTGTCTGCCGTCCGTCCGTCAACATTTGCTTTGTAAACACTCTAGCATTCACACTTCTTAAGCATTCTTTATGAAAGTTGCTGAAAGATATAGGTCAAGTTTGATAATGAGCAAAATCACATAAGTAATGCCATAATTATTGCCCTTAGATTGCGTCCAAAATAATTGTAAACACTCTAGAGGTCACAATTTTGTTTCAAATTTTATGAATCATGGTAAAAAAATAATTTCTAAGCAAAGTTTAATGTTTGGCAAGGGAGGGGGGTCAACTCAAAATATAGGTCACCAGGTCAAATCTCACAAAAACACCCCATAAGCCAGAGTTTTGATTCAATAATGATGAAACTTGACCATGGTGTTTGTCTGGACAATATCTAGGTCAAGATTGACATTAGGTAAAGATTGAATGAGCCAACTCCTCTCAGGTGAGAAAACTAGGGCCATCTTGGCTCTCTTGTTTATTTTACTGTGATATATGAGGTACATATTGATACATGTGATATTTTTATTTTACTGTGATATATGAAGAACATATTGATATATGATTTTTATTTTACTGTGATATATGAGGAACAAATTGATAAGTTTTGTCAGACAGGTGTTTCAAACCTGCTGTCACAGGCATGACATAATGATATACGCATTATACTCGTAATATGTTCAATATTTCGGAAATAAACAAGTAAAACCAAATATACATGTTTCTTTTTTAATCTGACTATTCGTTTCATGTATGGACAATCAATAGAAATGTAAACAACGCCAGTGTAAATGTTTGAGTCATGAATATTTAAAAGTACTTTTAGTTTCGAATAATCACTTTCTTACACAATTAGCCTGTTTGTTATATTAATTCTTTTAAGCTGACCTTCCGCATCATTTTGCATAAAAAACTGAGGATCATTACATTGGACTTGATTATTATCCTCATTGTTTAAGATGTCTTCAAAACCATCATGTTCCATAATACAAATGTTATGTAATACACAGGCAGCAACAATTGTCTTGCATATTTCTTCAATATATTTCATATTTACATATTTCAATCTCCTAAAACGCCCTTTCAGCAATTCAAACACTCTCAATGACCTGGCGCTTTGATGACAAGGAAATGTTGTAGCGAAACCTGCTGTTGTGATAAATGTCCACTATCTCTGTAAGGCGTTAATAACCACTGCTTTAGTGGATATGCACCATCCCCTAATAAATGATATCTACCATTATCACTCTTTTGAAAGTCAGATTCCCAAAGACTTGAATTCCGTAGCACTTTAGCGTCATGTTCTTTGCCGGGCCAGCCCACATTAATGTCTGTAAATGTTAAATCATGCACACAAACACCTTGCAGAATGACAGAATGAAACTGTTTCCGGTTAAAATAACAATTGGGTCTATCATGAGGGGCTGTGATTGGTATGTGACAGCCGTCTATACACCCAAGAACATTTGGAAAACTATAAGCGCCCATATCATCAAATCTTTGGGCAACATCTTGATAACAGTGTGCTTTAGGCCAGGTGACAAGCTTAGAAAAAAGTTGATCGTTTACAGCAGAAATTACCTGTCTTTTGCATCGAAAAAAACTATGTTCTGTTACACCAAAGTAATCGCTGAGCTCTCTGACAGTTTCTTGTGATACCAGGTACCTAATAGTCATTAAAACTTTCTTCTCAAGTGGAATAGGCTTTCTCCCACCTGGAACAACTCTTTCAGACAATTCTGGACAATCTGACAGTTTTTGACACAAATGTTCAATGAATGCAGGAGTCACTTTAAAAAATTGCTTGAAGGTGTCTGGTAGATACTGCAGGATTGTGACCTCGTAGTACTGTAGCGACTTTGTCCTGTCTTCTCTTTCACTAAAACGAAATGATAACCCATATGTATGTTACGTAGATATCAACAGATAATCATAGAACATATCGTTGGAGGCACTACATCTGAGTTGGTCCTTATTTCGATTTTCTACATCAGTTCGTGCTATATTTTAGTATAATTATAATGTCATCTTCAGTTTTTTTAATGTTGCATAAATATTATCATATGCCTGTAATGTAACTATCAGACACAGTGAGTGTATAACTGGCATTATGGACTTTATTAATATTGAAATATTGGCATATAAGACTCTAAGAGACTTACATTCCCGCAATTCCTAATAACACAACCAGATCATCATCGTCATCGTCGCAAGAGAGGATTTGTTTAACCAAAGCATATGAACCAACCACAAATGCTGCCATTTTGAAATAAGCCGGTTCCACTTTATTTGCTTGTAACCGGCTTACGCCGTATCACGTGACCGGCCCACGCCGGCAGCTAAAACGGCGTAAGCCGAGTTGCGTAAATGAAGTCCACCCATTAGGAAATCAATAGATTGACGCGCCTATTGTATATATACTATTTTATTATATGTGGACTTATAAATAAATTAATTTGATAAACATATTTACAAAGTGTTCCGCAATGGAAGGATTAACACAATTTGTTTCCAAATCATTTGAAAACAAAACCAACGTGAAAGTTGGCGATAACACATCAGAGACTTACGGACTGCGCATGCGTCAAGGGACAGGCCAAGTTCAAGTCCCAGTGCCCACATTGACGCTGAAACAAGCATTGACTGTGACGTAACAGTCGACGACGAACCCACGGATTTGAGCGTATCGAAAATTGACGTTTGTTCCAGTCGTGTTGTTACTCCCGACGAGTCAATTGAACCAGACTAATCCGGTAAAAACACAATATTGTACTTCTATTGAGTTTAACTTTGTATAAATTGTTAACAAGATGGACACGTTGTGCTATTTATATTAAATTTATTTGGTACCAAGAAATCAAATTGTGCCTCGTACATTGAAAATGCGTATGCTTGATTTTTTTTTTCTGCTGCTAATTCGAAACCCAAATGTCTTAAAATCAAACCATATCGTTCTTGACATAACACGTACAATTGAGTCTTGGGACTAATTGATACGTGTCTGGCGTGAATCGTTTTAATCAAATAAATCCAAAGGTTTTGATGACAAATAAGTAATTGTAAATCAATATTTACATTTAATCACTAATTTTTATTAATAAGTTGAATAAAGGCATATTTTAGCATTACTTGTATTTTTAAGCATTGATTATAATTGTAATGTATATACATATTATAATGCCTATTGACAAATTTAACTAGCATTGAAATGTATAATGGTCGAACAATTTAAAAAATGGCACGAAAATGAAACATAATTTATTTTAGAGGACAAAGAAAACCATGTTAAGTAACTTTTAAATATTAACATATGAACATGCAATTTCGGGTTTGGATTGTAACGTTATAGGATTGTGTGTCTATAAGAGTTTGCTGTTAACATGGTAGCAACAGTAAATATACCTTGCAACATAGGCCTGAAATACGACGCGATGGTTTTTTTCACGATGTCTTATCTATTTTAATGACTTATTTAAATAAATACAAATCTTAATATTCCCATTCGAATTCCATATTACTACTTATAAACATGTATTCAGGGCCAAAACACCAACTTTGGGGAAAGGGCCACAGCCTTTTTTTCGGGGAAAAGTGACACAATTTTCTGGCTTTGGGGAATGAAAAATACTGAGATAGATTGGAAATTTAGAGAAAAATGCATTTAAAGAAATTTTCTGTAGGAGAAAGGACCTTAATGGTTAAGGGGAAGACAAAGAGGCCCCTTGCGAAGAAGGGTTTTTTAGCCCTGTGTATATACAAGTTTTTTAACGGTTGCCTTTGGATGGAACAATATGTCGCTGCGAATAAATAATCGCAAGAAACAGTTGAGTTGCTTGTATATTCTTTTCTTTTGGCATATGGTTTAATCTAGTTGATTTTTCCAAATTTTAAGTAAGAAGGGGACCTATTGCAGCTCAGATTAATTGAATACACAAATAAAACAGCAGAACTATTGATTAAAAATGTATAAAATTAATACTGTATGATATTTATGCATAAATGCGTTTTATTAGTGTGTATTTTTATAAAAGTTATAATAAAATTTCTCAAAGGATCAACTAGGCATGAAATTTACTTCTTAAAGGTATCTTTATCAAAGCCGGCTTTTAACTTTTAAATTCATATTTTAATACTGTGGGAATTTTAGCGTTTATACATGCGTAATAATAATAATAATAATTATTATTATTATTATTATTATTATTATTATTATTATTATTATTATTATTATTATTATTATAATAATTATTATTATTTTTATTATTATTATTATTATAATTATAATAATTAAATATTGATAGTCCTATTGTTATTGTTATGAAAATTATTATTATTGCGAACATTATTTATATAGAACAAATACAAAAAAATGCTTCAGATTCGCAAATTTTCGTTGCAGTTTTGATATTTGCGAGAAAACAGTAATACTGAACATTTACCATGCTACAAAATATCAATTATATGCATCTTTTGACGATTTAAAAACCTAAAAATTATAAAGCGTTGCAACGCGAAACGATTGAATAATTTGGAGAGTTTTGTTGTTGTCGTTATATTTTGTGATACATGTACTACTAAAATTGCTTATATATAGCATTACATTCATCACTCTTTTATTAGCGCCGATGTCCGAGTGGTCTAAGCGATAGACGTAAGCTCCTGGTGTCAGTGGTTCGAGCCCAGTTGAGGGTGACTTTTTTTTCTTTCTTTAATTTTATTCTTGTTTTTTACTTGAGCTTTTTAGATCAAATGTTTACATTTATCAATATAAAGTATTTAATGACAAACTTAAATACATGCCGAAATCTGTGAAAAGGTCCCTTTACAATTGCACAAATGCCTTCATTTTAGTCATTTTGTGTGCGTGCATTTTTACCACGACTGATACAAATTTGGAGATCGGTTTTTGTGCTTGATAGCTGACAGTAAACATCCCTGTTATGGTGCGCGCAAAAAGGCTGCGTAAAGTACACATCCCTGTTGTGATGCGCGCAAAACTTGCTGTTGACAATCAAACTTTCAATTATGCTATGCTTGTTATATTTACAGCTATGTGTAAGCTTGATATGCATATGGAGGAGATTTAAGTAAAAGGGTAACTTGTCGCAAAAACATGGGTCATGATGTTTTGTATGAATGATTCCTCTCCAAGATGCTCCGGCCTTCGATTTATTTTTATAGTTATGAAAAACGGTGTTGTTTTCTTACCATTTTTGGTATGGGGCTGGTGTCCTTTGGATGGGATTGGTATGACTAAAAGTAAGATATTGTGTGTTTTTGCTTACAACACAAGCTTAAAAATTACAATAAAAGTGCTTGTTACATTATATATGCTATGGTTAAACTCACAGAACTTGATAGATCAAGTGTTCGATACCCAAATTCAAAATAAAGTATTTTTTGGAAGCCTTCAAATGTGATTTTTTACAGTCATTTTGGAAACATATATACATTTTGAGATTCGGAATGGGTCCGTTTTTCGGCGCAAATGTGACCAAAACAACACTGTCAAAATGACTGCGTGTTTTACAATACTGCTATTTACAGTTTGCTGTCCGTTTTCGTAATAATTACAGGTGGATTGTTTTGTGTTTTTATTACAGCCAAAACTTAACAACCGTTTCTTTAGATGTTTTATGGGAATGGCTATCATCTGACAGTAATTAGAGCTTAGTTGCTCAGTGTTTTCTTAGTATCCACGGTATTGGCTGTCTGCTTGTACGTTTTTGTCCACGGGAGGGTCTACACCGTGAATTCATGTTGGTTTCCATGATACGGAACCAATAAGCGCACAGGATAGATTTTCTCTTCTATTCTGAAGTGTACTTACGGTCTTTTTGCTTATATGGCATATTTGATATTTTCAGTAACCAGCAAAAGTAAAAAAAATGCAATTATGTAAAATTATGAAAAAAATGAACTTGTTGGTCTGACAACAAGAGACAAAAACAAAGGTAAAGACGAGTTCGTTGGTGCGCGAGTCCTTTGTTGGTAAATTAAATATATGTGACTTAAACAAGCAGATGTATATGAACACCGGTATGCTATACATGTACCGGAAAGAAAATGTTGTTGTTATAGTATGCGTGTTTTAGAGTGTTACTGAATGCTTGACAAGACATCAAGAGGAATCTTTCGAAACTAGTTCCGAATCATCTTCTCTTTAAAATTTCGACTTCAAATTCATTATTGCATATGATCAATACATTTAAGGCATAGTAATATTATTGATTAAATTGAAACATGTCATCGATACATCTGCTACTTCTGAAATGATATACGGTATATATTTTAGAGGTGTATTTTTCAGAAGTTTTCAGAAATTATGAATTGTATTGTAAGATGCATCTTTCAAAATATACTATATTATACTTATTTGTGTTAACTTACTACACCGCACTTTGTCAAGGTATAAAGAAGATTTTAAAACAAAATGAGTAACAGAGTAATTGATATTATTGACACTGAATTGACTCATTAAAATTAGCTTAGGAAACGTACTTCGTGCAGAATTTTTTTTTGTATTCACCAAAAGTCATTGAATTGTAATCTGTTAATATATTTATTGTTTATACCTCAGAGTTCTTCAAGTCTAGTTGGTGCATCAAAACATTACAGATATAGAGCATATTTGTTCATGTCGGTGTAAGATCGTTTTTTATTTCACGAGTGATCATAGAAAATATATTTTCACGAGTGGCGCAGCCACAAGTGAAAATATTATTTTTCTATGATCACGAGTGAAATAACAAACGATCTTACACTGACATGAACATATTTTCTGTTTCTTTTATGCCCCTTTTTCAAGAAAATAATTAACTGTTGTTTCCCTTTCGCTGAAAAGTTACCATTTCTCCCGTGGCGTTCCTCAATGCATTTACAAAATGACGTCATTAGTGTGACGAAATGACGTTATTATATAAAATAAAAAGAACATTTGTTGGATTCGGTGGAATGTCGAAAATAGAACAAGGAGTTCCGAAAAATTGTTATTTTCACCGCTGAAAATAACAATTTGTTTATTTTCACTGCTGTTATTTCACTGCAGAAATGTCATATTTTATCATTAGGTATAAAAGAAATTGATATAGATATAGCCTTATCTAGAGATGTGTAAACATATACTTGTATGTTTGTCTCAGTTCAAGTTGCTGAACTAAAAATAGGTTAGGTAGGTAAATCATTCTGTATAAAGTATTTATTAAACTTCAAAACCTATCGGTTATATCGGGACCATCCATTTGAAGCTGGCGAGTTAATAACAAATCGGTAAAATCCATGTCATTGTTTCGGAATATATGATTTCAAAGCATATGAGTTTTAACTAATTGGGGGAAGTGATGCTTTCATAACATATCGGTCATATAAAATTCTTTGTTTCTACATGTTTCCAAAACAGATGGGCCAAATAAAATCATTGTTTTCGACTTGATGCTTTATTAGCATATCGGTCATTTCAAATTAATTGTAATATGTTTGCAAAGCATACGGATTATATCAAAATAATTGTTTTTAAAGAAATTGCTTTCATAACAAAATACATATACAACTAAAAACCATAAATAAAAAATCATCTTGCGACAAAACTAATAAAAAGTTTTGGGCTCGATAACTTTCAACGGTAGGTCGCGTATCTTAAACAAACCGATGTTATGAGTTATAAAGACCTTTATATAGCAACTCTTTTCGTACAATAATCATAGACGATTTTAGAAAACACACTTTGGAAAAATCGTCGAAATAATGCAATGTGTCGGGTTACACTAAACATGCCTTCAACAGTAGAAAATAAAATAAACACGCGATACAATCATACATATTTCGCTAACAATCCTGGGTAAAAAAGCAACAGAATACTTTGTTAGAATCTTTGAATGATAATAAAAACGAAATGACCGTTATTTACAGCTTCTTGTCACGGACAGCGCATGGCAATTATAATTTTTAATGTTTTGTAATAATTGCGGATATTTTAGACATGTGAGTACGTTGAGTTACCGTGGCTTTAAAAGCACAGGATCTCACATCATACGGTTAGTTTGGTCCTTATTTGGTGTTGCATAACAGAGAGAACTTTGCTAAGCGTTTTGTTGTTCAAAAAGAATTTGATATGTCACGAACAAATAACAATAACTACAAAGGAGTATATAAACAGTGTAAGTAACATTTCGGTTTTGTGAGCAAAAGTGGTCTAATTCATCAATCTACTAGCATGTTAGTGATGTGCATTGATTAAACATTTTAATTACTACTGAGTTGTGTAGACCAATCATTATGTCCACACAATTATTTATTGTATAAATAAATGATGATGTTGTTGTTTTTGTGGGTTTTTTTGTTAAGCCATATTTGAATGCACAACACGGCCAATAAGTATACAACTATTTGAACTGCAAAATACTCATGCGCACATATAAACAAGAAACTAAAATATTAAGACAAAACGCATATCATCGAGCGACGTTTTTATGACTATTGAAATCTGAAAACTTGATTATGATATTTCAAACTCACAAAAGTTTCAGTAAGTTTGGCAGTAAGTTTGGTAAAGCTCGGTTTACGACAGTTTTTGCTGTTTATCTGTTTAATTATGGCAGCGCTGAAAATGGTAGGAATCATTCCAAAACAGACAACTGCAGCTCGACACGTACAGTATATTGCAATGTCAAATGCACGGTTGTTAGTGGGTGAGGTAATGACTTTGTCAACGAACGTTTGGATCATTCACCGTTATAGAAATTTTAAACACCAAATATTATACAAATGTAAACTAATACGTTAAAAAGACAATCGTAGTTAATATTTAGATGAGATCATTTGTGTTACTTCAGGAAATTTTAGTTTTCGTTCCATACTACGAATTTCCATACACTTAATATTTCCGGCCTCACACTTTACCTGAAATAAACTGCATTAGTATTTATTTATGTCTTATACATAATCGGATCATAGCCTACCCATTGTTTTCACTTATAACTAGTCATTTACGATAACATTAATTTTGATACGAGAGTTTTTCAGGCAAATCAAATATTAATTCAAAATTAAAGTTCATAATTCAAATACATGGTCACATTTTATGTAAGAAAGGTTAACATTTTATTATATTTACAAAAGCTACCGAGGAAGGTCATATAATCCACAGGGTATTCGGCGTATTTTTGGACCAGTGATGCATTATATTCGACATTCCCTAAATATGTATCGTAAAACCGAGGTTTCGAACCCGTCTCCGGATTTTAAAAAGGATGATAAATTAGGTATATGACAAAATTTACCTACATATTAATGAAAATCAATAGTTATTAAGTAATCAGGGTTCGCACAGACCTTGAAAAGTGCTTGAAAATCAAGGTTTATCTTGAAAAGTGCTTAAAAACGATCTGGAGTGCTTAAAAGTGCTTATTTTCAACCATAGCCTTGAAAAGTGCTTAGAAAATGCTTGGATTTGGCTGGAAAAGTGCTTGAAAATGAAATAACAACAATTAAAAATGTTAAAAACAGATTCATTATTTCCAAGCTTTCAGATAATTTCACGTCATATCGATCCGATGATATTGATCGCCCCTCCTATCTGACCCACGCCAATTTTCGCGCGCTTTTTATCAGAACAGAGAAATTCATTTATTTCATTGTAGTTCTAACCTAAAATAGCTGTACACGATGCAATACAACTGTCCTGATTGGGCGCTTATTTCATCAAATCTTTAAATAGAATCATATGTGGAAATTCGTTTGATACTTTCGAAAATTGCAAACGTGTGTGTTTATGACTCTAATCGTCTATATTACCCACCCATAATTTGATTTTAAAAATGGAAATCGGGCATATATGGGATTATTTAGTAATAGATAAAGATGGGAGAAGTTGCATGCATGCGATTGAGACAGTTGAAACGTATGTATCGGGGAATCTTGAGACTCGGGATAATACGATTATTACAATCAGTTATGAATTCTCCTTGGCTTCAAACTGTTAATTGAATAATCAAACACTCAATAAACACTCCTCCAGGTGCGGTATCCTACAGCTAAGTGCGAACAATGTTTTCTTTTATACATGGCGTTTTATAAGACAAAAAACACTGTCATGGGCATGGGTGTGAAATACGTTATTCATTATTATTTTTAAATGAAAGGGATCAATACAATACGTTTATGTTGAATTATTTTATTTGAAGCGAATGGGTCTGTGCTGATTCGCGGTGTTCGCCTTATGGCAATCGGCCCGCGACATTTGATCTGAACACTCATCGCGGGGATCATATTGGTAAGCGAACACATTGAGATGAACACCGCAGCGAGTGGCGTTTTTTAAAGTACATGGGTCTGTACTAAGGGTAACAAGAGGGCCATGGGCCCTAAGGCGCTCACCTGAGACCCAAAGGAACTAAACTATTCTGGGAAGGTGGAGTTCAAAATAACAAGGGCTGTTTGTAAAACATGCATGCCCCCCTATATGGGCTATAAGTTGTAGTAGCAGCCATTTTGTGAATACGTTTTTTGTCACTGTGAATGGTGGTGGTGGTGGTGGTGGTGGTGGTGGTGGTGGTTTGCAGAAGAAATAGTAGTAGTAGTAGTAGTAGTAGTAGTAGAAGTAGTAGTAGTAGTAATAATAATAGAGTAGTAGTAGTAGTAGTAGGTGGTGGTGGTGGTGGTAGCAGAAGAAATAGTAGTAGTAGTAGTAGTAGTAGTAGTAGTAGTAGTAGTAGTAGTAGAAGTAGTAGTAGTAGTAGTAGTAGAAGTAGTAGTAGTAGTAGTAGTAGTAGTAGTAGTAGTAGTAGTAGTAGTAGTAGTAGAAGTAGAGCAGTAGTAGAAGTAGTAGTAGTAGTAGTAGTAGTAGTAGTAGTAGTAGTAGTAGTAGTAGTAGTAGTAGTAGTAGTATAAGTAGTAGTAGTAGTAGAGCAGTAGTAGTAGTAGTAGTAGTAGTAGTAGTAGTAGTAGTAATAGAAGCAGTAGAAGTAGTAGTAGTAGTAGTAGTAGTAGTAGTAGTAGTAGTAGTAGTAGTAGTAGTAGTAGAAGTAGAAGTAGTAGTAGTAGTAGTAGCAGCAGCAGCAGCAGCAGCTGCAGCAGCAGCAGCAGCAGCAGCAGCAGCAGCAGGAGTAGCAGTAGTAGTAGTAGTAGTAGTAGTAGTAGTAGTAGTAGTAGTAGTAGTAGTAGTAGTAGTAGTAGTAGTAGTAGTATGCATTACAAAAATGCAGTTAGCCTTACATTTGGTAAAATTTAAATATATTACAAGGGAGGCAAATCTGTAACAATAAATTTAAACTTATTGCATTTGTTTCCCCTGTAGTGTATTACCTCCCTTGTCCTGCTTATATTTATATTAATTAACAAAATTAAACATTAACACAATATTTAACATACAAAATATACAAAAAATCTCATATTTTGATAATATTTTTACTGATTCACTGTTTTTTACTAAAAGGATGATGTTTCATTGGACTGATAATTATAGATTTAGGATTACAGACCAGTTGCTTCAGTAATATTGTTCAGAGTGTGCCCTGTTGGCCGCGTATGCATTCTTAAATTATCATTCAAATAAAAGTTTTCACACAATAGGCAAAAACGAATAAACTTGCAAAGTTCAACGAGCTCCTGCGGCCATGTTTTTTGACGAATCAAATTTCTTTGAACAACTTTTTCAGGGGAGCCTTCAAAGGTCATCCCTGTGAATTTTTTTGAAAATCTGATGAGCGGTTTCTGACAAGAAGATTTTTTAAGGTTTTTACCATATATGGTCATGGGGGCCATCTTGGTTATGTGATCAATTTTTTTTTAACAATTCTTTTGTCCCATGACCTAGGGATGCTCCACATGAAATTTAGTTGAAATTGGCTCAATGGTTTAGTAGAAGAAGTTGTTTACAAATTGTTTACAGACGGACGGACGGACGCCGGACGCTGAGTGATCACAAAATCTCACCCCGAGCTATCGCTCAGGTGAGCTAAAAATACATATTTTCATGTCTTTTCCATGAGTCCGAAGTCGTAGTTTTTTTCCAGATTTATGACAGTTCCGATCTGTTTATACTAGGTACTGGATCGGTACGGGTTTTATAATGTAAGGGAGGTAACTACTACTCATCTGTCGCCAATTGGTTTACTTTGTTTTTTGTATGCATTATGCCATTACAGTGCTGATAAGTTGAAATGTGCCAGTGAATAAGTGCATTTTTCAGAAAGGGTTGCTTTTGAAGTACCCTTGGGTTATTGACAACGCCAATTCTAAGTATGCATAACAGATATAGAGATGGCTAGTATGGGGGAATCCGCGTTGTAAAGCCACCAGAAGAGTGAACATTTAGAATACATATTCAATACAAATAACGGGTTTTGTTTTGGTATGTGTAATGCCTTTGGTCAATTACTGTACTATATCATAATAAAAAATATCTCACTTTTGATTAAAACAGTTGTTACGGTATCAGGGTAGTGCAGACTATTGTAAGTCACAAAGAATGTTAAGCAAGAAGGGACCAATTTAGCGAAAAATGTTGTCAGTATTGGACACTAAAATAATAAACATTTTTCAATAGGTCGGACTAAAAAAATGCTTGAATTTGGATTTTTTACCTTGAAAGTGCTTAAAAAGTGTTTGAAGTTCATTCAAGAAAATCTGTATGAACCCTGTTTACAGACATGCCCGACATATTGCTGTCGAACTGTTGCCTCTATTTAATAAAAAATGGTACATTTAAACATAATTTAACACATGCCGAATCTTTTAACAGTATTCCATGTATATATTTATATATATTAAATAATAGCATAGAGTCGAAATAATAACCGATGATATAAAAGTGAAATACAAATAACATTTAATAAATGGTATCACAATTTTATTATTACTTGACTTAATACTCACAAAACTTGATCAATTCTTGAAACGCGCACTTACGAAAATGTTAAAGCCCCATAAAGCCAAATTTTCAAAGCTAAATGTGGTATGGTAACAAAAATATAACGAGATACAAAAGTCTCGTTTTTATTTTGTGTGAGCCAATATAAGCCATGTGAATTTCCCACAACGATATCAAAACGTTAACGATCGAATGCGAACAAATAGAAAGCACAGACAAGAACGCTCCGAATAAAAGATAAAGAATAAAGATCCATACACACATTTATGTGTTTCCCCGCATACACTTTTATTTGTGCACGCTCTTTTTTTTCATCTTTTCCTATATATGAATATAGATATATATGAATATATTTATATATGAATACTTCGTACCTTGAAGCTATATAACTACAGCTTGGCAAAGCAATGACCTAATACGCCGACGCTGCAAATCGTTATATGCAACAACTAATAATAATCACCTGTAAGACAAAAAATCTAACAAATTAACATTTTGAGCAATTGTTAACGTATGAATCAACGTACTATTTAACAACTTTACATTATAAAGAAAAACGCATGCAGACACGTTATCCCTTGAAATGTATAACAGTACCTTGTCTGATATAGTTTCTGCTCAGTCAAAGCCAAAACAAAATGGATGAATGAAACCCCTCATCTGCGTCGCAGTGATATTATGAAATACCTTGAAAAACATGTGACAAACCACGTTTAATGTTAGACAAAGATAAAAACACTACATAACATTAAATGTGCCTGAAGCACGATGGATTTGGTTCTGAAATCCATGGGATTTAAATGTAGTCATATTAGAGATGACCTGGTTTTTTATTCGATGTAAAGTCTTATGTTTTAATAACGAAATAATTACAATTTGCTACAGGATTTACAAAAACACTAAACATATACACTGATTTCTCATTAGAGGCATCACAATTTATCACGATCGGAAAATAGAAGTTCAAAAGTAACCAATACCCTTATAAATATATCGATTTAAATGCTTTACTTTTTTTCATCGATAACATGTCCGAAAATAACAATTTGCACGATGTTTGAGTTTGTTTGCATATATGCATATAACATTACTCTTTCTTTAAATATGCAAGTTTCATTTGTTTCATATGTTGTCAACTGGAGGGCATCTCATTCTTTGCATTCCTGCTGTCATAGGTCTTTAGTACAACTAATGTTATTAGTATACTTAGAAGATACATTCGGATACGTCTGTTATTATTATTTTAACTTCCAAAAGAAGGAAGATATTCATTGAATAATAGTCATCGAAATTTAAATGTACATATATGTGTTAGCATCGATCATGTGAAATCTAAATAATTTTTGACCGAAACAAAACACAATTTATTTTATGAGTTGGTTAAGAATGTTATTTTTGATATAACTTTTTTAATTTCTTGGTGAAAAATACGTTTCATTTTATCGTTGGTTTTCACTGGTATGTTTTCATATAAACAGTCGTAAAACTTAAACGATAAAAACCAAAACTTTTTAGAATGATAATGTATTAGAAGCAATATTAAGGATGTATTTCTTTTATTTATAAGACGATCAGGGTTTTTTTAATCCAATTGAAATAATTTTAATCAGAATGAAATATGTGAATAAATTCAACTTCGAAAATTTAGATTTATTTAACATATGTGTACTTATTTACAATCAATATGATATGTGCTTGGTTGTAGGCTTCTTTTGAATTAATGTTGCTATTGTCGTTGTTGTTGGTGTGTGTTATTTACTGCATGGTAACGCGCTTTTAAACCCAGTGGGAGATACATACATACATATTTATATTTTAAATTAAATCACTGATTTTGATCCTCACAATATTGCCTCGCTGTTTGAATAGAAGCTGAATTCTTCACTTATTTTACAAAGAAGGATGTCTTGCAAATCTTTTTTTTAAGAATGGCAAAATTTTCCGTTATTTCCTGTCAAATTAGCCTCTAATGGTAGTTGTTAAGAATTAGCCTTTCATTTCATATACAGGACCTGAAATGGAAATTATAGGAACGAGTCTAATAGGATGAAAATTACTTTATAAGTTACCAATCATGTTCAATCGGAGAAAAGATGCAATTAATGACTTCGGTGGAACGTCGTCATTTCTGAATTAGGAGTGCTATGCATAGTTATAAATTACTTTATAAGTTACCAATCATGTTCAATCGGAGAAAAGATGCAATTAATGACTTCGGTGGAACGTCGTCATTTCTGAATTAGGAGTGCTATGCATCTGACCGATTTGCGATCTAATTGGTGTTCGTTTGCTAAATCCTCTTAACAATCATTGGCGATGGAATCAGTGGTGCAGAGTCTGTAAAACAGCTTGTCATTGGCGATGGAATCAGTGGTGCAGAGTCTGTAAAACAGCTTGTCTATTTATCTTTGTCATGACGCCATTTTGTTTTGTTTTACTTGAGTCCCTTGTTGGCAGTAAATTATGTTAACAATTTAAGTCTCGATAACTAAGTTTATCAATAGCACATATTTTAGATATTGCGTAATTTGTATCTATGTTATACAAGCAAAACAATTCCTAATATCATCGAGTACGGAAAGAAGTCCTGCTATGAAAATTGCCAATGCCAATACAATTATATGAGTTATTGTCACTATCGCCAATACAAGTATATGAGTTCTTGTCACTATTGCCAATACAAGTATATAAAGTTCTTGTCACTATCGCCAATACAAGAATACAAGTTCTTGTCACTATCGCCGATACAAGTATATAAGTTCTTGTCACTATCGCCAATACAAGTACATAAGGTATTGTCTTTATCGGTTGGTTTTACTAGCTTATGTGTAGTTATGTGTACAACGAGGCTTTAGTAAATCAGTTCGAAACATCGTGAGGATCTTACTATAAATATGAATAAAAGATAAATATGAATACACGAACATTTTCATCTTTGATAATTTCAAAGCAGATACAATTAAAAATGAACGAGCATATTGAAAGTGTGGGTGATTGCGTAAATCTGGGTTTAAAATGACATTGAACGTGCAATAACTCAAAGTTTATATTAAATTACATGTTAATTACACGAACAAGCTGAATACCAGGGCATATCCCCTTATTGTATTATGCTACTAGTGTACAACTGCATTGAAGGCGCTGACCCAATATTTTTAAGAGTTATTTTAACACTGACCGATAACTTTTATCTCCGCCCATTTCAAAAATATCATGTCCATGTTTAATCATTCGTAAGTCATTACAAAAAATATAGGAATGTCGTTATAAAGAAAACAAACAATCGCTTTGGGTCAGAGGTTTAAAAGCGTTGATCGTTGAGGAATCAGTTTTGATGAGGAATTGCGGAAGGAGTACACACAATTAACATACATGAAAAAGTACCTGAAAGAATAAACATAGATCATTGTAAAACAATCATGTAAATGCGATTTCAACAATCACCATGTTAACAGATAACAGTAAACAATAGCGCGTGATCACACACAGATTAAAAGTCTAAAAAGATTAAAATTCACAATCTACAATCCAAAAAATTCCAGTGTGATAATTAAAGTGTCAGTCATTGTTAAACTAGCCTTTAGTTGTGTTGGCAACCGAGCTAAATATCGTAGTGTACTAATTGTGTTTACGATGTTGGTTTCAGCCATACATTTCCCAAAACTTTCGCAATACATCTTCGCCATAGCTTGATAATACGTCATCTTATTGACCGATTTCGTCATTACTAAAACAAGACAATAATTATGTTATAAAATAATTTAAAACAAGAAGTGTTTGTGAAACACTATGTCCCCCAATATATTTGACCTTTAGCCTTTAAGGATGACATTGACCATTCACCACTCAAAATTTGCAGCTCCATGAGATACATATGCATGCCAAATATCAAGTCGCTATCTTCAATATTGCAAAAGTTTCGGCAAATGTTAAAGTTTGACGCAATTAAACCAACAAACAGACAGGACAAAAACAATATGTCCCCCAGTATAGACTGGGGAACATAAAAAATAATATTTCGTGTTTGTGCCATATAATTCACTACCAATCACATAACAAATGTGCCAAAATTGTAAGATGCAACTCGGAGATAAGCCCTTTGAAAATGTTATCATATCGCCTTGTAAATACATCCCCGATCAGTCAATTACCCCTTGTGAATCTTGAATGCTTCATACATCGATTCATGGAAAAATTGCTGACGTTAATAGTGTGTGAAAAACAAATTAAGTTTGAAGCAATTAGAGAGGTGATATGGATAATCGTCATTAATTTGAGCCGATAAGGCCAGTAACTTCGCCAAAAATCGATGGATCGGAATGAAACTCATATTTGACTTGTAAGTCATGTAGGTAGACACACTCATCAAAGGTCAGGTTAACATCTGAAACCGTTTTGACAAATGTCCGGAAAATGAAATGCCAGACGGACAGACCATCCGACTGCTATATGCCTCCCTACCGGGGGCATAACAATCAGCACAATATCTGAAAGAGTTGCGTAATAAACCCTGCAGGAAAAGTTTATTATAGAGAAAACAAATGAGACCAAGGCCCATAATTTCGCCAAAATTCAATGGACCAAAATGAATTTTACACTTCATCTGTAGGTCATGTAGGTAGACTCCCATACCAACCATCAGCTCAATTTCTAAGAACTTTGCGTAAAAATCTTCAAGATTACTGTTGTTATAAAGACAATGTCAATGTCGGAGTTGTAGACGATTGTGATGGTTTATGTGTGTCAATGATGGCGAAAGTGAAACTGTGTAGCAGATTATACACATTTTAGTATGACTTTAATTTGAAACTTTAGAATTAAAACGGAAAATACTATTATGGTTATATGTCAGTCAAACTTTATGATACATTTCTTAATAATGTTTTTTGCTTTTCAAAGTTTGCTTTCCTTCGTGCTTAAACATCATTCAATTCTGAAATCTAAAGCTTTACCGTTGGTGTGATTTTCACAATAATGTTTAAAGCTTTAGACTTCAAAAAGGTGCTGGTTTACTTGTTATATTTCATTTATTTAAATCACAAAATAAGGTTTTTTTATGCATTATAATTCACTTAAAAGAGCAAAATTAAAAAAATAATACAATTAGGGAGTAAAAAATGCCTGCGTACGGCCCTGTTCTCCATTATTTCATGGAATAAACAGTCTAATAATGTCTCATTTGCTCAGAATTCTCCTAGTTGTAAATTATTAGTATAAGTGCATTATTTGTGGTTTTTTTTCGCGTGTTTACATATCCCTTGTTGAGTCGTTCATGTGCATCGCAGTTTGCTGTCTGCGTGTGTCACAAGATAAAAGGACGTAATTGTTTGTATGTTCAATCTGACGACAAGTTGCACTTTCTCGCTTCCAAGATTTGCTTATTGATTTAATGTGTGTTAAAATATTATTTTTCGTTATTTTGTCGAGAACGACTCGTGTTTCGTTGGTGTTATGCTCAACAAACACCGGTCCACGTTCATGTAACCTGTCTCATTTGCATATTTTGCTGTACTGTAAATCGTTTATTATTTGCGGTTTGTTTATTTTACTAGTTATGGGTCTACTTTTTAACTTAAAAACGTTAAGAATAATATTTCAGAGTTAAGAATTCTTTTTGAAAATCTGGTAGTAACGTTAAGAATTTCACAAAACCTTATCTGCTCTGTAATTTCTTGTTGAAGATTTGTTTTACAAAAACAAAAGTTTAAGATTAAATTTCATTTATTTAGTCATTTGTTTACGTCGCGAAATGAAGCGCGTTTTATGTTTGAATACTTTAATATAATGTTGTATTATTTGAGTGTTCGCTATTTTCTTAATGCGATCTAACTAAGAAAGCCTGATTTTTCTGAACTTTTTTATGAAAACAGCCAGAGTTTGCATAGTTATTTTTTGTTTCCATTGCGTTCATGGGAACAATGAAAATAATATGACAGGACAAAGTACAAAAATTTAAATACACACAGGTTCATATTTAAGTGTTCGAAAAAAAGTTGAAAAATACACTTTATAAGTCCGAATATGATTAAAGTATTAAACGAAATCTTGTTTAGTTATATCGATAAAGAAGCACACATTTGTTATCGAATAACTAACAAAGTTGTAAGGCTAAATTCACACAAAAAGCGCATACCTTAAAAACATTAACAATACATAATTCAAAACCCACACACTTTGACATACGGTATATGTTAGTTTCTTGTTATTCTTGCTAAATTGCCCATTCAAGGTGATGACTCGAAAGTGTCTTGTTCGGATAACGATGACCAACCGAAGTTGAAACAACGGCGTAGTCGCACCAACTTCACCCTTGAGCAACTAAATGAACTTGAGCGGTTATTCGACGAGACCCATTATCCGGATGCCTTCATGAGGGAAGAACTGAGCCAGCGACTGGGGCTTTCAGAGGCCAGGGTTCAGGTAAGTGCTTCAGGACCCGTTTGTGTGTGTTTTGATAGTTAATTAACCAATTTATGCCTAGTGGACTCTCCCATCCTTCTAAATAGGATCAATTTATTTCCAAAATAAAGGATGTCTTGTATATTCATTTCTATATTTAGAATATTTCTTCCAGAAATTCCTTTAAGCAAACAGCGCAGACCCTGATGAGACGCCGCATCATGCGGCGTCTCATCTGGGTCTACGTTGTTTGCAAAGGCCTTTTTTCTAGGCGCTAGGCATAAATGGGTTAACAGGTCCTGCTTTCCTCTTCATGAGTGCATATATAGGTGGACCTAACCAGTTTTCATTAACAGGCTCTCATACTTTTCACAGGTGGTTAGCGTGTGACTATGATGTTAATTAGTGAAAACATAATTTTACAATGTCATCCACATGTCCACATGAAGACAGCATGTGAAAACATTCCCAAACGCAAATAGTAAACAATTCCTCATATACTATTAAAAGTATCACAGGTGGTAAGCGTGTGGCTATGATATTAATTAGTGAAACGTCATTTTGAATGATAAATTATCATATTATAATCATATTATAGCGAAAAATCAACTTTTCTGAAAAAAATCACTATCAAATATTCATATAACAAGGTATCCAGCTGAAATCTTCCCGGAGTAAAGGGCATTTTCCCAACAAAGTTCACGGACCTCGATACCACAATTCAATAATACGAATAAAAAAAATTCTTACCGTGCTTGCCGTTGCATTATGCATCAAAACTAACTGTCCAGCGCATATTGAAACCTCTATTTAAATACATTTCAACTAACTGACATTTTAAACACACGAGTGATTTCATTGGTCCAATGCAAAGGTGTGTCTTTACAACTGGAGATTTCATGACATTGTAAAAGCAGCAGTATAGAGCATGCAATCAAGATCTGCTTTGTAAGATGTTGAGCCACATATCAAGGTTTCTTTTTTAAGTCATTTTCAAAATTCAATAATTTTGCATGAAATGCGGATTTCAGATTGTTATCGTGGATTGAGACTCCACAATTAATTATAGTGCATTTGCACATGTAGCACTAACCAATGGTGTTGCTTTTAAATACATCATTATAAACAACTAATTCCTGCGTTTGTAAATATCAAGACCATTAAAAAATGCAAATCCGTTTGTTTGTTTAAATAATTGTAAAGGACATTCTGTTTAAGTAAGACAGAAAGAAAGAAATTTATTTTGGAATAGGAACGTTTAGAAAAAAAATTGCGTTAATATAGTTATTCGATCTAATAGACCAACCCATTCATTTACTCTCAAACAAAAAAGACTTAGAGCTGTTAATGGCATATAAGAAATATTTAAAAAAAACAACAACACAAGATTCAAATAAACAACGATATTATAATTCGGTCAGTTTTTGTACGTTGAAATACAAAACAGTTAAACAAACTTTTAAAGACGTTTTGCCAAACTGTACTTATTGTAATGGCCTCTAATTGAAAATGCTGGACATGATCGAAAAGTAATCATGCATATATGATGAAAGGCAAATAATATTTTATAATGTATTGCATTTTTCTCTAAGACGGTCCAATCCCAATAATCCAAAGCGTTTTTGAAATTCCTACTCCATAATTTGTAATGCGCTTTATTTAGTTCCTGTCATGTTAAAGGTTAGTATTCACATGATTAAAAAGCGTGGATTTGATAGCATATACTATATTCTGTATCATTATTGCATTAAATTGTTTCGACATTTTTGCATTAAATTGTTTCATCGTTCACATAAAAGATTGCTTCAATGTGACCCTATTGTACTACGTTTATTACAAACTCGAATAAGCACTTGAAATATTAGCAGAACAATTACATAAGCAAATAATTCTATATATAAATGTATTTCTATAAAGCGTTGGCAATCGGTTATATTTGAAACGTTATTAATTGCTACCTTTTAACTTAAAATCATTTAATGTTAATATTGAATACCAATTATACTGTGTTTGTAGTCACATTCGGAGAGAGATATTATACAACTTTCACTTAACTATCTAGACCAATCTTTCATCAAAGTGTTAATATTAACGTCGAAAAAGTTTTAACTTAAATGAAGCATTCGTTTAATTTCTATAATACAGTATGGTGAATTGTACAACCAAGCGAAACACGCTAAATGATTTAGTTTTGTTTTAACCCCTACAAACGTCAAGAGGGGTTTCCAAACGTCAAGAGGGGTTTCCAAACGTCAAGAGAGGTTTCCAAAACCATTCCCCTGTAAGAGAGCATTTCAAAACGAATGCAATATTTGAAGTGTTACCATAACGTTCTCCTCAATTATTCAGTGTAAACCGAGAATAACTTTCAAAGCGTCTCCTATGCGAACGTGAAATCCAATGTATCGTACAAGTTTGATGAAATTAGATATGAATGATCGCAATATTGTTCAATTACCTCATAATCTCAATTTGACATATTAGGTGACAGGGACATTAGAGGCATGTCTTCGATCGTTGCCGTGACGACGGACTGTAATTTCGGGATTTCTCCGTGAATTTTGTTATGAATGTGTATGCGTTACTAATGATTATTGATAACGGGTTTTATTACGTTTTCTAGACTTTAAACCAGCATATGATGTGGAAAATAGTATAATAGATGATTGACGAATTACCATTTAGATACGTATTTAAAGTTAGCAATTAAGGAATTTAGAAAGAATTATTATTTTCTTCATTATTTGAATACAAACATGATGTAGCAGATTCGCATTTAACTATGCGTTTGTTCTGTGAAGTGGTTAGTTGTTTTATTTGTATCAGACTGTTTTGCAACGGGTCACTATCATTTATAAAGGACGTTTATAATGTTCAGATTTGTTTGCATCTCTTATTTTAAAGATAATTTTGACACTGCTTCACTTTCTACATAGCATGAAAATAACCCTTTTGGAAACTTTTAAAAGTTGAAAAAAAGTTATTAAAAACTTGGAAGGGGAAAAGCTGCTGGTCATATTGGCTCCCGTTATTTACATGTTGAATCGCCCCATTAGCGATTATCTCCGGAAATATTTCGTTCGTGAAAAATACTGTTAACCGACGCGTAGGCACGAAATGCTACGATGACTCCAGCAATCATCGACAATAGTCCGATAACAAACGAAATGTACAAAAGACGTTTTGACGAGCCAGATTAATCGGCAATCAAGTACTCTTAAGATTTAAGATGACTTTAAATCTTCTTTCAATAGTCAGTTTTAATACAATGATATTATTTTTACATATTCTTCTTCTTTAAACCATTTATACCTAGCGTCTAGAAAAAAGTCCTTTGCAAACAGCGTAGACCCTTCATGCGCTGTTTGCTTAAAGGAATTTCGGTAAGAAAAAATCTAAATATAGAAATAATATACTAGACATCCCTAATTTTAGGAATAAATTGATCCAAATTTAGAAGAATGGGAGAGTCCACTAGGCATTAATGGGTTAAGATTCATATACATTATACGCTTGATTGGCGGTGAGAGCTGTTATCCCTATTACTTTGAAAATATTTCTTTATGTGCAATTATTCCGTGCTCGTAATTCCAATAACAATATGGTGATTAAAATAAGATTGTTAATCATGCACTACCAAAGCTATTCACTGTCATTGCCATTGATCGAACCGCCATTTTCTTGTGATGGGTAAGAAATATTCTGCGACGTAGTTTATTCGCCGTGATATTAGAGGTAACTCAATAACAAAGTTGGCTTTACAGAAAGTCGCTACGGGAGCTTGTGACAAAGCATTCGATTTCATTTTCTTCCAATTACAAGTTGAAAATTGCATTTATTTTACGTAAATGGATATATTGTTTCATGATAATTTGATTCAATTGCAGCTCTGAGTATTCTAGCTCGCACAGACGGATAGGGTGTCAAATTGGACTACAATTTTCTTAAGGCGTTGTACAGAAAAAATAAGACATTATTAGAAATGGATAATTTGTATTTGTTGACAATATCAGGTCTTTCATTTTCCTTTATTATCTTTTATTCCAAAGTGACTCTGAATATCACATATTGTTTTATTATACTATTCATCTTGTTATTGTGTTCATTGGTGTTCATTGGTGCGGTTTATATGCATTAAATTCAATTTTGATCGCACATCTAAAACACAATTACATACTAAATATTAAGCTGTGGCGGAGGTAGCATTCGCTTCTTTATAAGTTTGTTACGTCTCATTTTTTACAATATATAAGCAGTTTAGCACGTATGATTTTTCATTTCCATGCATTATTTTATGATTTCATATCCATTTATGTCTTGTTCGATTTTCTTTATTATCATTAATTGTTTCATTCCAGACCATATTGAATATTTACATTACCGAGTAAGGAGTAAGGCCTATTTCTTGTCATCTTCTTCAAGTTATTTAAAAGTTCCGACATCTTTAAGTTACAGGCATTACATAATAATAAATTTCATTCGTGTCGTTTACATTCTTACAGTATTTGACCATGAAAACCACACAATGTACACAAGTAAGACAGATCGTTAGATACAAATAAGAAAAACGCTGCGGCGGATCACTAATGCCCTTTTTATACAGAAAGCATAGTCCATGTTAGTTGCGAACTTTTATTGTGTTTAAGCACATGCACAATTTGACCCTTTCCACTTAGATACGTATTTTGACCCATTTGTAGTCCCTTAGATAGTTACATGTAATAAAACATCTTTTGTACTGGATTCAAGTTGTAAAGGCTTCGTGACCAACCCTTAGATACTGTTGACTATCAAACAGTATAAAACCTGAACTGACTGCGGGTTACTCGCAAGCTGTAGGCCCATAGCCATTTTCACTTTGCTTCTGAGTGGGAAATGTTTAGTAAAATAGGCAGTGTAGGTAGGTAAGCCAAATAATATTTTGTATAGCATCTTGTCCTTATAGGTCATGGTATTTGTAGTTCCCTGACTACATGAGTCGTGTTCTGAGAAAACTGGACATAATGCATGTGCGTATAGTGTCGTCCCAGATTAGCCTGTGCGATCCCCGCACATGCTAATCTGGGACGACACTTTACGCACATGCATTATGCACAGTTTTCTCAGAACGCGACTCACATTTAACGTACATTCGATTCATGCAGATGTTAGTAATTTCTTTAGTTACGACTACATGTTGAAAAAGCCTACGAAACTTGCAGAGTCATTATCAAAACTATCTTGAATGAGGAAACAGTACGCTTGAAACACTGCTCTCGTAATGTATAAAGTTTCATAGCTGAAAGTAAGTAATGGTAATGTTATCAATATAATTGTAGTCACAAGAAAGCCATGTTGCAAGGACAATGTTCAATCAACCAAGACAAATCCAGTTAACAATTTCGAAAATTCACTTTGTAATAAAATGTTCATAAATGCATTGTTAGATTGAGAACATTCTTCAGGATATGTGTTGTTGTTTTTCGAAATATGGTGTTCCATATGGCTAAATATCATCGTTGATATTCGTACTGTATTAAATTACAATGTCTTAAGGGAGTTGTTCATATATTGTCAAAATAATAATTTTAAAAAGAAGTGTAATTGTTTTTAATGTATAAATTATATCTAGAGCGGTAAAATGTCTATTTCACAAAATGATATGTTTCACCAATCTGAAAGTATATAGAGATAATACTATGTTAGCGTTAATTAGAGAGAAATTTGTGTTGCGAGGCTTAGAACGCCGGTAGAGCGAGCCTTGGCGAGCGCTTTCGAAGTTCGAGCCGAGCAACATAAACTTCTCTGTATTCAACGCTAATCCTAGTATTCTATTTATCCCATCACATGTTTACTCAACGAGAAAAATAACTAACAAACACTTTATGCACATGCATTAAGCCCATTTTTGCCAGTGGGAGGCTCAACTATTCAAATACTTATCTTACAAGTTTATTCAACAAGGTGGGGTTGAGGCTAGTCTATTTCATGGGGGATTATACCGTCAATGTCGCGTTGAAGATGGGGTAAAATCCCTTTTACGATATCAATAAACAACGTTCTCTTAATAAAATGTGTAGTTTGAGCGTAATGCACGATATAATTCAGTATTCAATCTCAGTTGCTCTCGTCAGGCCATGAAATCGAACGTATGTCCAGATTTCGAAGACAACCACACGACCGCTCGGAATGTTTAATTTTTCTATCACGATTGATTTGAGAATGACTGGATAATTCCGGACCAATTATCCTGATTTTTGCAAATTATATAAAAACGGGTCCATTTTCAAGTTAACGTCTTGAAAAAAGGCCTTGGCAAAAAGCGTAGACCCAGATGAGACGCCGCATGCGCTGTTTGCTTAAAGGAATTTCTGTAAGAAAAATTCTAAATATAGAAATAAATATACTAGACATCCGTAATTTTGGAAATAAATTGGTCCAATTTTGTAGGATGGGAAAGTCCACAAGGCATAAATGGGTTAAGTTAAGGAAGCTACTGTAACAGAGAACAAAAAGTGTCCTTGACACGTTAGTGTATTTTGACGCTATAGCTTCCCTCTCCAGCGATTCTCTAAATGGACAGAGATTCAAGTTGGGAAAGTAATGAATTAAGACAATATGCCACAAGAGTAATTATCGCATGGCAATTTCTTGAGATTCTTTAATCGAGCGTCTTGCAGAAAAGCAAATTACCCCTGATTCCGTTCCTCGCGCGTTGTGGGCTTGTGAATTAATCAAATGAAAACCTGACATTCAAATAAAGTTTAAGTGACGCGGTTGTCGCTCACAGGTTAAGTATAAAAAGCCAGCACCTATCTAAATATTATCTAATTAAGCATCAGGTCCGACCAAGTCCATGGGGTTTCTTGAAATTCCTTCCAAACGGCGGTTTCCCCGCATTATATACAGGGCACGTGTCGAGGGGTGATGCAACCAATTTGCAGGCTCTCGTCTGCCTTAATGCAGAAGACAATGCCTCATATGACGCTGCGTTTCTGATTTGATTTTGATAGTTTGGTGACGATTTGCTGCAGTTGATTAAAGCGCCGCCAACACAATGGTCACATTAAATCAATGTAGCATAAGAAGTATATCGATAAAAGCAGTTTTATACATTACAATGTGAATTGCTTAGGCAGCCAATATTTCATTAAAAAATCTAAATCGTTTCGAATGTAGCATGCAAATTTCAAAACGTTAGCAATATCTTTTCTGTTTCTATCAATAAAAAGTCATGTATTTATTGTCTGCTAAGATATTGTGATTGCGATATATTTAAAGGGGCCTTTTCACAGATTTTGGCATTTTTTAACTTATTCATTAAATGCTTTATATTGATAAATGTAAACATTGGATCGTAAAAGCTCCAGTAAAAAATCAAGAATAAAATTAAAAAAAGGAAAAGAACATTGCCCGGAGCAGGTTTCGAACAAGTGACCCCTGGAGTCCTGCCAGAGTCCTGAAGTAAAAACGCTTTAGCCTACTGAGCTATTCCGCCTAGTACATATATTCGACGTATTTTATACCTTATATAAGCAATCTTCGTAGTTTCACAAAATTTAACGACAAAAACAGAACTCTCCAAATTATTAAATCGTTTCGCGTTGCAACTCTTTATAATTTTTAGGTTTTAAAATCGTCAAAAGATGCATATAATGGCTATATTAGACCATGGTAAATGTTCAGTATTACTGTTTCCTCACAAATATCATAACTAAAACGAAAATTTGCGAATCTGAAACAACTTTTTATAATTTTGTCAATTTACCAAAGCGTGAAAAGATCCCTTTAAATTAGCAAATTACTTCGTGTATAACAATTTAAAGTGATGTTGAGAAGCATGATCTCATCTGGATGATGTCACAGTCGTGAAGTGGATATATGTCTTCGCACTGCGACCTGCAGGTCCCAGATTCGATTCCCTCTCGGGGAACGTGCTTAGTGTATTGCATAGATCACCGAAATCAGTACAAACCAGGACTTCTGAGAAAAAAAAATACGAGACATAAAGGAATGTCGGCATTTTACCACGTTAACTAGTGCATTTGTTTAATTAATTAGTAAAACACAAGTATAAAATGCATACATTTTCTAAGGTCGTCTAGTTAATTTGTTTCTTGCTTTCACTCTCCCTTAACTATGTCGCTTTTAAACTGCATGAGCCGCCATTACGAGCAACATCTTGGTAATTTTTATGATCGCTGTTGTCACAACTTGCAGAAATCATTTTGACGCCGGAGCGGTCTAAATCATTTCCGAAATACGTGGAAACGACATCCAATGAGGGCAATCCATGATTATTTCGTAACCAAACCATCCATCCTGAGTTTGAAATTTGATTTGCACAATTGAGACGCATTAAGCGAGTATTGTCTGAATGTCAGTTCGTATTTGTAATATTATTTTGATGTCACCGTAGAACAAAGTGGTTTTGACACTTGAAATAGTTTGTTTTTAAAATCAGGTTTAGGAATTTTATGACGCACTGTTTGCCAATGACTGTCGCGATGTGAAATTTGAACTGCAATTGGCTTTTATTATATTTAAAAAAAACTTCAGCTGCTATTCATACAGTGTAGCGTTGTAAATTATAATCTTTCGATTTTTTAATGCTTGAAATCCAATTTATGTATGCAAATTATTATGTTAGTGTTAATACTTTTTCATTCAACGTGTATACGGTTATGCACTCAAAAGCTGATAAGATGAAGCTTATGAAACTTATTGTTTTGTTTATTTATAAAACCACAAATAGTAATGGTTGAATTGTCTTTGCTTTTTATGTTGTCCTTATAATGTTATACTGACACAACACCTTGAATACTTCCTGTTTATGTTCATCAGATTGACATTGTATTGCAGGTCTGGTTTCAAAATCGCCGTGCAAAATGCCGAAAGCAAGAAAGCCTAATGCAGAAAGGTAATTATGCTGGTTTAAAAAATGCAGTTTTTTTTTATTTATAATACCGAACATGTTTCCATGTCAAGTTAGGAAAAAAAATGCGTGTTGCATACGATTTATTATATGCAACGCCAATCTGAATCGTGGGCTAAGCCTTATGCGATTATATTTCTGCGCTTTAAATCTACAAAGAGGTGTTTGTTTACCAATGAGCAATAAATCCATATCGAAAAGTACACGTAAAAACAATAACCCTGCTAAATAGTTCATCTCTATACCGTGTGGAACAATACATATATTTTCATTTGCCAAATTTTGCAGAAATAATTTAATAAAAAGAAAACCCAAAGCTCTTAATCGACAGTTGCCTGCGATAAAAAAATAAGCTCGAGCAAAATAAATTGAATCTGTTAACCGTGTTATTCACTTTTGGAGACTATTGCGCAAATTTGTACACAATGCCGGTTTTAACAAACTTGCCCTATTGTCGAATTATAAAGCTCTCGACAGAAGTGTTGATTCAATTACTGCTTGATTCTTTTGTAGGAAACTGTTTGAAGTTGCTTTGCTGTAAATGAAAGATGTCGTATGAGCCCTTTTCTTGGAGTCACTTATGTAATATAGTGTCCCTCTTATTTCAAACGAAGGTCGAATAATACAATTAATTCGTCGAATTTTCATTATCCGTGTATTAGATTATAAAATGTTATCGAATTCTTTCATTAGTCTCTATGCTAGGAGCACGACATAAGGATTTTGACTTATTATATTCACTTAAGGCGAATAATGATATTAAGAAGATACTATAAACATTTAGCACGAACTCCCTGCGTCATGGGCGCAGTTTGGTGAAGCAAGTTTTCGCATAGTGCGAGCTGTATAACAGAATCAATATTTTTTGTATCATTTACAAGAATTATGATTTATTAAGAGCTACATATAAAACTGCACATTTAAACGAACATTAATTGTAACGAACATTTAAACTGAACCATTTTTATACAACAGATGTTCATTTTGTTTTGTTTATCAAAAATTGTATGGTCAGAGCAGGTAGGAAAAAACGAGAGTGAAATAGTTATTTTATTAATTAGTGACTGAGCTACATACCGAGCGCTTTTTAGAATGTTAATACAGAATAAATTGTATTTTTTTAGTATATGTATATTCTTACTTCTCTTTTACAACCCATATTCGAATATTCACACGTTTAATTCTGTAGATTACGTACATTAAACTTTAGCATAAACACAATACCATTAATTCTCACATACATTGACATTCATTTACTTTTATCATTTGTGTTTATATCACATCTACTGCAACTTGAAGCGTATCCTTAAAAAACCTTTTTCTATTGATGTCTGAACAAAAAAGGTAAATAACAGTTATAGATAACACAAAACACACCCTCGGAAAAAAAACTTAAGGTCTAACTAAACAGATTCAGAATTAAGCATATGTTTCTGAATGAGCCGAATATTTATGATATTTATCATTTGATAAAGTGATTTCTGCTTCGATTCTTATAGTTTGTTTCGTGATTTAAATAAAATTATCAAAACGTAGGTGCACAACTATAATTCTAATTATATAAATATTATTTCATATTTAAAAAAATAAAATGTATTACTTTTGAATGCAATTAACGTTCAGTGCATCCAAAAAGAACAGCGTTCGATTGTGTTACTGTAAATGATTTCATTTTGAAGCAGTCTATACGTCTTTAAATCAGGCATTTTGTTGTTTCGCATTCTTTGAGGGAAAATACACATTAATATTCTGTTGTTTTTTCCTTCACGTGATTTTTTTTCATCTGACAAATCTTTATTCGCGACCTGGACAAAATGTCTCCAATGCTTTTTTTTATTTCAAATCATAACCTTAAATACTGGGAAAAAGAGCTTCACTTTTTATATTTCATCTTTGTTGTCGATATTTTTAAAGAGTTTAGTTTATATATGATAAATGTTTCATCCCTGGCTGTTTAAATTTTCGCAAAATAAGTAGAGTTAATTTTATAATTTGCATTTGCGTGTTATTTAAGATCGTATGATATTTCCTTAATTAAAATGTCATTTAATTCATCTTCTTATTCATGTTTCTCGACTTTAAATGTGTCTGATTGTTCAGTTGTTTCTGTCTTTGCTCTGTAAACAAAATCCCAACTTAAGATTGAGTACTTGAAGTAAAAATGTTTTACATGTTTATTCCGTATAGAAATTATGTTCCAACAATTTGCTTATACAGAGACAACACTAGTTTCAAGTTTTTTATTGGTATATCGGCAAAACGCATTTGACCATTTACATACAAGTAACCTGAGTACATGTATAGTCAAAGTGCATCAGTACAAACAAATACAATCATGCAAATAAACAAACACAAACACTCAGCATCTTAATATAAAACGAAGGAAACATTTTAATTATTTCTTTGGTCAAAAGTTAAAGTTTGCGCGTCCAAAAATCTATTTATTATTAAAACTCCACAAAATTAAACTATGATTAAAAATATCTATCAATTATGGCCCTGTTTCAATCACGTTCGATACAACAATAATTTAATTGTGTATGTATAATTTACGTAGCTGTTTTTGAAACGCAAGCAATAATCCAAACTCAAGCACGCTTTGTTTGAGCAAAATAAAAATAAACCGAATAAAATTAAAATACCATGCGGTAACTAATTTCAAAATTGACAAAATAACGTATCGCACAGAGCAGTTGAAATTTAACAATGGAGTATTGCAACCAATGATTTTCATTGTGCATTTCACTCGTTCCTCTGCTGGCAGTATTTGCCTCTGTACAAAGATGTTCACGGAATAGGCGAAAATTAGATTATAACTTCTCGCTCGCAACTTTCTATTATAATGTTAAATTACAGACTGTAAATATTTACATATGGAGTTAAGACATACTGGGGTAAAAGAAAAATAATTCTGTCCTTTGAAAATAGCGTAAATTCACCAATCTTATTATTTGCACAATAATATCAAAACATGATGGATCGGGATTTCTAATAATTTGACGCAGTGACTAAATTAAGCCAAATAGAAATATTATTTGGCGGGAGATGAAAATGTTTTATTTAGTTACTTTTTCTTTACAATAACCTAGACGGGTTCAGATTGGAAAATTACGCCATGGAATCAACGAAATCTGTTCAAACATATCTGTATGCATCTTATATATTGTAATAGAGACGTCATTTTAGTGATTAATTAGAGGAAAGAGATCGCCAATTGGGTACATTAATTCTCTTTGGTTCTTTAACCCCACGCGCCATATTATCCCAATCTCTTGCACGACGGTCACATTACATTCACCTCTGTGTTGGGCTCAGAACGGACTATTGTTATGAAAGCGTCTCATTCATGTCATGATCATTCCAAGCGTTCATCAGTGAGGTTACAGTATACTAAACAATCTTTTGCACGACGGTTACATTGCATTAACTGCATTAAAGAAAACCATCTCATACCATGATATCTTATATCAGCCTTAATTAATTATTATAAAATTGATATGTTTTTTATGTTAAGAAACCGACTTACATAAATACGTCGAAGCAATGCCTAACGTCACTCAATAAAAAATATGTACAATTGTTTACATTTGTGAAGTGCGTGGAATGATTACATCTGTGTAAATGGGCAATAAAATAGTTCAAAAGAGTTGCATTAAAACTCACAAGTTTTTGCACGATTTATCGTACATTTAAAAGTCATATTTCTTAATTAAATGCATGCGATCTTAAATATCCACTCAAATATACATTGTATGCGTTTGTTTGGTTTTAGCTATTTGGTAGACAAAATGGCGTGCTGAGCCTTATGCAGAGTTGTATGTGAGAGCAAGGAACGACAACTCTGCGTGGAGATTGATATTATCCGTGAATTCTATGGCGAGACGGAGAGTCATCCATATAAAGCTGTCAAGAAGTCTAGTATTTTGTAACGAAATAACGGATAACATCGAGGGTGAAAATTACTGGAAGTTCTTTTATTTAAGCTGCGGGCGCACGATGCGCTTTTCGATGGAAGATATTCGAAGACAATTGGCTTGTAATTCTCAATGACAAGATAACCTTTATTGTGGTTCCCGTATTACACTTGAACCCTATTTACACGCTAGGATTACCGTTATTGTTTTAAAAATAGTTGTTGTAATGGAAATTTACAGATTTGTAGGACACGATCAAATGATTTCGGTTCAAGGAGTCGCCACATCATCAAATGAACGCGTCATAAGCTACCACAATATACTTTTATGTTTCACTCTAGATCCGCATTGGATTGAACAGGGACCTATACTAACAAATTTGTTTGTATAGGTCCCTGGATTGAATCACAATTTAAGAATGTTTGTAGGGACAAAACAGAATAAGTTATAATGTATTTTCATTTATTGTCATAAAATATTTTCACACGTGTATATTTTACAAAATGTATTAATAAAAAGGCCTCGAAATCTCAAAAAGTCGTTAGCCTGTTATAAAAAGTCGAGTTTGTTTGAAACGCAATGCCTGTCCTTGTAACACTCTGACTGCGCTGTGACGTCATTCTCGAATCGAGACCTGATATATTCCAAAACTGTATCGTGATGTTCGATGGTGGGCGATTAACAGTTTGTTACTTGAAAACATACTAAGAATTGTATATGTATTGTTGCGAAAGGCTTTTTCTAATGCTTTATTTATTTCTAATTCTAGCCGGCATAATGCTTATCAGCTCATGCAATATGCCCCAGCTAGACGCTTGCCGAGTTTCGCCCTTCCTCAACATGTCGACCATCCGCCAGCCGCTCGACCGCCTGCATTTCCCGCCATTCCTACCCTCCTTCCCGCTTACATCCGCTTCCGGTCTGCCGCCGCCGCTGCACCTGATGTTGCTTTATCACCATCGCTACGCGGCTGCGGCGCTCAATTACGCATCACTTCCGGTGGAGAGCGGCTTCTAGGCGACGAAGACGACAAGCATAGCGGATCTGCGTCTGAAGGCTCGCCAGCATCTGGCCTTACTTGGCCTCTCAAATATTTAGAACGCCTGAGACTTGGAAGATAAGTGTGTGTGATATTCTTATACGATACCATATATATAAGCCGAGCGCTGTGAAAAAGGGGTTTAATGCATATGTGTGTAAAGTGTTGTCCCAGATAAGCCTGTGCAGTCCGTACACACGGGCTAATCAGGGACGACACTTTCCGCTTTTTGTGATATATTTCGTTTCAAGAAAGTTTCTTAGCCAAATTCAAATTTAGGCGGAAAGTTTCGTCCCTGATTGGACTGCACAGGCTAATCTGGAACGACAATTTACGCACATGTATTAAACACCTTTTTTCACAGAGCACGGCCTATATATTGCTGTGTGTATGATCAAATTGTTATGCTGCTGCTTTCTGCCATATTGTGGGGTTGTTTTGGCCAATTTCAAAGTAACCAACACACCAGGAAAAAAACGGACGACACAAGTGATAATTGTCCAATGGGCGCCCTATTTGTTGGTCTGCTAGGTATATATGTCGCCTTTTTGGCGACCTTCAAATCCACCAACACGCTAGCACATTATGGCATTAATCAGCCACTTTTACAAGAAATTAGAGAAAACAATTCAATAAGATTTTTAATATTGCTGGCCCCGTGATTCGAAATCGAACACGCTACCACTTGGGTAGGGCGTGCAAGCTTTCTTTCGATAAAGCAACAAGTATGCAAATATATTGTATATAAATGCATATTTGTATTATAAAACGAACGGTTATGACGTTTGTAAATTATTGCTTACAAAGAGCATACAAATTTCTTGCGCATATGTATACAATTAATACTGTTAATAAGCACATATTTAAAATCAGAGACGTAGATAACAGAGATAAGCAGGTCGCCAAATATCGGTAAACTCTCGCCCGTCGCGGGTTTCGGCGAGATAAGCGCGCAACTGTTTGTCGGTTGCCACGGTAGTTAACACGCTTATCAACATTCCTGAAACACGCTTTCGCGTTTCAGTTTTTTGCGATTTGAAACAAATAAATTGTTTTGTATTATTAATATGAGAATGTATGCGGTACTATCACACAATTGTAATGTGTCAATTAAAATAAATCACATGCCGCATTGTTGTATTTAGCGATTTTATTCGCCTCCAGTTTGAAAAAACACACACCATCGTAACCGGTATTTAATGATGGCCTTTGAAATACGATAAATTCAAATAAAGAAGCGATCATAATCTTACGACAAACAACTAATAATTGGTTGTTTTAATTAGATTTTTGTTTTTCATTTTAATTGCAGTGGTTAAATTTGATAAATCCGACTGCCATTTACGTGTAGTATAATTTGAATAAAGCTCTGAACAAATTCGTCTTCTTATGGAGAGAATCTATTCTTGGTCTGCTCTAATCGACTGTTTGTGTTCATTGTTCTCTTTAATGACCGCTAAATTCAATGCACGATTTTACCAATTATAACATTACCACCTAGAGTACATGTATAGAAATCTTCAGACCCGTATACTGTGCCTTTCTCCGTAATTAAGCATATCGACCCAGTTATGAAGTTACTTTTCTGTGTCTTTTCACAATGTCTCAACGGATATTGTGCCATGGGATGACGAGGATTTAAATCTGGATTTACTTCTAGTTATACCGATTATGATGAATATTGTGATAGTGAATTATGATGAATATTATGATAGTTAATTTGTTCAGGACTTGACTCAGTCAGTTGTGTATGAGTGCCCAGAAATGCAAAGTTAATGAAAAGAACATATGGATTCCGTATGTTGTAAAAAAGCATCATCTAAACTTGAAAAGTATGTTCTCTCATGTACATTATGATTTAGTGTGTCCCGGCTTCTACAGAGGTGCCTATGCAACCATTTATGTGATAAAGTCTCTTCCTAAACCTCTGTAGTAACAATTTTAGTCGGTGCAATAAAAGAATGCATGACCATAGTTTTTACAGTTTAATATTTCATCAAAACTTCATATTTCATGAACAAATATTAATACACCTTCCATAACAAAAATTAAGCAATTTATCCAACATAACACATATTAAGCAAGTTGTTGATATAACAAATAACATATTAAAAGAAAACAGCTAATATTCTGCAGTTATGCAGGCAACAAACATGTAAGCTAATGCATAAGAGCCATTATCGTTTGAGGCAGGGTATTAATATTGCTGTAGAAAAACCATAATCACATAATAATTTTTCATCATGGCGATTGGACTATAAATGTGACTTAGAGTGTTGACATGTTTTTACCATAGCCATATAAGGAAAAATGACTCGCCCCTTGGCCGTGTTTTTAAAACAACCGGAACCATTTTCGAACTTGTCCGAGAAATCATTGGGACACATTGTTTGACCATGTTTCATGAAGACCGGACAATAAATGTGGCCTCTAGAGTGTTAAAAAGGTTTTTTATAGCTATATATAGACATATAAGGAAAAATGCCCCACCCTCTGATGCCAATGTTTTTCAACCAACCAGAACCATTTTTGAACTTGCCCAAGATATCATAGGGACACATCTTCTGACCAAGTTTCATGATGACAGACCATACACCAGAACCATTTTTTAACTTGTCCAAGATATCATTGGGACAAATGTTCTGGCAAAATTTCATGAAGATTGGACAATGTATGTGGTCTCTAAAGTGTTAACAAGGCAAATGTTGACGCCCCACAACACACTGCACATGACAGACAAAAGGTGATCACAAAAACTCACCAATGGCACACTGTGCTTAGAAATGTGTTCCCACAAAAAATGGTCCTGAGCAACTTCCTAACAATGAACATACATACACAATAGTGTGTCCTGCTTCATTTACACATACTTTCATACTTAATATGTTTTGCCATTGCTTCGATCTGAATGTAAACAGAGCATTTCCAGGTCTCTTGCGTGCATATGGACAATATATGGCTTTGGATCACTTCCTTAAGTATGTAACACTCAACCCTGATAGGTACATTGATCTCAACTTGGCAGACTCCAACGGCAGCTGAGCCTGGTTCGGTTGTTGACGATGACAAACCACACTTAGTTGCTTTGTCTTCATACAATGCGATGTTGAGAGAAGTATCGTCCTCAGTTCTCAGTTATGTATTCATCCTCATTGAGCAGGAGACGATCGACAAGTGCTGTTCGGGATGATTCATCAAGTAAATGTCGAGATCGCTTTTGCACCCCATCACTCAGTCGCTCCCTCCTGGGCCTGGCCAAATTGAAAATACCAATGAGCATGGCAGATGAGCACCAAAGCATATGATATTTATTATATGCTATTCTAAATTAAGATGAAAAATATAAATGCCTCATAAAATTTATAAAGAAGGCATATAAACATGCATTTTTTAATGTTTCCTAATGAATTCATGAATACATTCATTGTCATATTTCAGCAAATGAACACAGAAAGACAATTAACAACCAATCCACCATTTACACAACACGATACCTGGTAATAAGTCAAAATTTTGTCTTGTTACCAGGTATTGTGTGGTATTAAATATTACCTGAGCTAACCCACCTTATTAAATTACTTTACTTTATTATAAATTGATCAACAAAAACATTAGGTTTAATATTAAATTCTTATATTAATAATTACACGACTAAATTTATAAATTAAATTATTTATTTAATGATTAATTAATTTAAACCTTCCTCGAGTTATAAAACAGAAGCACTTTTTAATTAAGCACATTCATCAACGGTTTAATCTACACAAAATAAACAAACTATTATTTATACGAATTTACACAAAGTAATATTGCGAATGAGTATGATGCCTAATTATACATGATTATTATAAAAAGTTGATTAAATTTGGAAGGGCTAATGATATGATCCATAGAACATGCTGTCACCATATCTGGCACCATACTGTCTCTGCCATAATAAATTTCGAATGCCGGACAAAACCCCTCCCGGATAAAAACCCTCCCGTCAGTTTAATAGGGGCCGGACGAAAACCCTCCCATGAATAAACGGGGACGGACAAAAACCCTCCCATGAAAAAAACGGGGGAGGACAAAAACCCTCCCATGAAAAAACGGGACCGGACAAAAACCCTCCCGTGAAATCCGAGCCACGAATTCAACTATCAACAATTATTTATGAATTTTTAATCCGAAATCGGTCATTTCCGAATGTCATTTCCGACATTTGTATTTTGTTGTCGGTTATCCGAGATATTTATTTTTTGTAATAGTGACTTCACTTCAGTAGGTAACAATTCACTATATATTGACTAATTAAAATATTTCCGAATTAAAATGTTGTTATTTTACACCCATTTGACGTCAATTATATATGTTTGAACTAAGATTTGTATTATTACTTAGTACTACGATATTCATGATTACTTAGTATGAATAACAAGTAGGGTGTTTATATGAAATATATAAAATATCAATTGTGCGCCGGCCAGTGCATTAAGAACATCAAAGTCGTGTTTCTTGTTTAGTCATCATCGCAAAAATAACAGAGGCGGACACAGGCTTCCCAAGACATTATTTATTTCGTTTTATAACATGTATCATGAAGTCTAGACAGTATAATGTTACGTACATTGACAAATAAGCATAATCAATTGATAAACATAAACCAACATTGTAGACAAGTGTGTGCCTTTACACAAACAAATTGCTTTTTATATGTTGCCGATTTACAGTATGATATTTTGAACACATGTCAGCATTGAGTGATTATTTCGGAGTTATGAAAGCAACATTGTGTGAAGCAAATACATTTGTCGGCGTTTAATTGCTTTTAATTGATTCTGTGATTAAACTACTTAAAAACTAAAAGTAGTTGCAGATTCACAGTTTGCTATTTTGAGTAAATTTTGCGGATTAATGAATGCAACAATGTGTGAAGCAATTACATTTGTCGGTGTTTAATTGCTTTCACGGGAGGGTTTTTGTCCGCAGTTGCAGATTCACAGTTTGCTATTTTGATACGTATTATTGTATGCCATTAACTAGTTAATTGTAATGATTAGCTGATTAGTGGGCCTAAATCACCGAATCATTGACATATTTGACAATACAGTATGCTTTATATATTGTCTGCAAAAATGCAATTGACAACGTTACAGTCAAAGCTAAATTAAATAAGTAATTAAGACAAATTACTTACATGCTAACGAGTTGTTAGTTGTTAACAGAATTTAACTTTCATTTTCGCAAAATTTTCAGAAACTTCCCGGAAAGCACGTTTTTTGCATGAATGAGCGTATGACGCGATTAAACGTTGCACCGTATCGTATTGCATTCTATCTAAATTTAAATTCACTTGTCTATAAATGGCCTCATTTTATGTTTTAATTGATGTTGTTATTATGTTGGATTATCGGACATATATGCACATTAGAAAGCGGTATGTTTACAGTTAATGGATACACATTTTCTTTCTTTCACACCCCTTAAAACACAATACACAATACACACAATGGGTAATTTTATCGGATTAATGAATGCAACACTAAGTGTTTCTTTTACGGGAGGGTTTTTGTCCGGTCCCGTTTTTTCATGGGAGGGTTTTTGTCCGGTCCCGTTTTTTTCATGGGAGGGTTTTTGTCCGCCCATGTTTATTCATGGGAGGGTTTTCGTCCGCCCCCTATGAAAATGACGGGAGGGTTTTTATCCGGGAGGGGTTTTGTCCGTATTCCATAAATTTCAGATCTATCTACTGATAATGCATATTTCACCCATATAGCCATAAACTAGATGACTGAATTGGCAGTTCTGTATGGAATATTACATAACATTAGTAACTAGGGTCAATTTTTACATCTGCCTTGGAAGGTTTTTATGGATATTTGGGAAAGCTAAGAAAGGAATATAGGAATCCCTTACTGTGTGCACTTAAATTTAATCAAGATAATTTAATTAAAGAGATATGCTAAGTTTTATTGTTTTTGAAATCAATAATAATAAGGCATTTAACCATATTCATATTATAATGAAATTTCTTTATTGTAAATTAACATCCACAGGTTGAAATTGAGCTTTAATTCTATTCAATACTGTCAACTGTCATCAGAATGCTTGAAATCAAAATTTTCCCATAATCTTTCTCCTCGAATTGCCAGCATGAGTCCATTTCTTTGTAACAAATTTATTTTTTATTCATTTTTGTATAATTTCAATCATATTGGGATATAATTATTTTAAAATAAAAAGCAATTTTAACACAGTCTTTAAGCTTTGTTGCAGAAAATCAAAAGGGCTGAATGAAAATGTCTGAAAAACTGGGTCAATTAAAAATTGCACAATTCCATTATTTAAAGGAATATCACAATGAAATTATGGGCAGCCATAAAACTAAATCTGCACTGTAAAAAAATTAAGTTTATGTTACAGGCCATAGTATATGTTTTAAGTTTTAGTGATTACAACTATGAAGGAGTTGAATGGAAACTTTTTTATGGATTAAAACATTCACCTGCAAAATGGGGTGTATAAAATATGGTGTAACTTTCTTAAGCAAAGAAATATCACTATGAAACTGAGGAGCTAAATAAAGTTCAATCAGCACTGTAGAAAAATATCAGTTATTATATGAAGCAATGCACCCCTTTTTAGCTTTGGTCACTCAAAATATAATGTTTTTTGCGGAAAATCGAAACAGCTGTATGCAAATACTTGAAAAACAGGATAAATTACCAATTGCAGAATTTCATTACTTAACGGAATGTCAAAATGAAAATTTGGGCAGACATAAAACTCAATTGGCATGCCAAAAAAAAGATACCATATTTGATGCGATCCATAGTTTATATTTGACGTTTTAGTCGCTGCATCTATGAAATGTTTAGATTGAAACAATTTTTGGCTTAAAGAAGTCACCTGCAAAGTGGGGTAAATAAAATATGTAGTAATTTTTTTATGCAAAAGAATATCACACTGAAAATGTGGGACTATATAATTTACAATTAGCACTCTTTAAAAATATAAGTTATGATATATTGCAATGGACCCTTTTTATAGCTTTGGTCACGCAAAATATGCAAGGTTTTTGCGGAAAATCAAAACGACTGAATGCAAATACCTGAAAAACAGGACAAATTTAAACTTGGATAATTTCATTATTAAAAGGAATATCAAAATGAAAATAAGGGCAGCCTTAAAACTCAGTTTGCACTTTAAAATGATACCATTGATGATATGATCCATAGAATATGTTGACAGTTTTAGTCGTTAAAACTATGAAGAGTTTGGATTAAAACAATTTTTGGCTTATAGCATGCACCGACAAAATGGGGAAAATTTAATTTGGTGTCAATTTCTTATTCAAAGGCATATAACAATGAAAATATGTGACTAAATAAATTACAATTAACACTTTAAAAAAATATAAGTAATGATATGATGCAATGCACCCTTTTTTAGCTTTGGTCACGCAAAATATGCAAGGTTTTTTGCGGAAAATCAAAACGACTTAATGCAAATACCTGAAAAACAGGACAAATTAAATCTTGGATAATTTCATTATTGAAAGGAATATCAAAATGAAAATAAGGGCAGCCTTAAAACTCAGTCTGCACTTTAAAATGATACCATTGATGATATGATCCATAGAACACGTTGTCAGTTTTAGTCGTTAAAACTATGAATAGTTGGGATTAAAACAATTTTTGGCTTATAGCATGCACCAACAAAATGGGGAAAATTTAATTTGGTGTCAATTTCTTATTCAAAGGCATATCACAATGAAAAAATGTAACTTAATAAATTACAATTAATTTGGATAGAAATAAAAGTAAATAAAATATCATATCTTTTGTGCACAGTTTACAGACCACCAAACTCTACATCCGCTTTTTGGCGACATTTTAACATTTCAATTGAAATATAAGTTATGATATGATGCAATGCACCCTTTTTTAGCTTTGGTCACTGGAAATATGCATGTTTTTTTATGGAAAACCAAAATGGCTGAAAGCAAGTATGTGAAAAATAGGGTAAAATTAAAACTTGAACAACTTCATTATTTAATGGAATATCACACTGAAAATATGGGCAAAAATAAAACACAATCAGCAATTTTAAATGAAACCATATATGATGTGATCCGTAGTTTATATTCGAAGTTTTATTCGCTAAAACTATGAGGAGTTTAAATAGAAAATCAAATGCATCGGCAAAATGGGGTAAATCAAATCTGGTGTAATTTTATAATCTAACAGAATATCACTATAAAAAGGTGTGAATTCATTAAACCGAATCAGTACTTTGATACAAAAATTAAATTTAATAATATTTAGGTCATATTTTCTTAGTTAAATGTGTCACAAGTTTACTGCAATTAGAGCATAACGTGTGTTTACCGAGAATAGCGTAAAATGCAGTAATGTTCGTAACGATTCTTACCGTAACCTCCAATGATGTCCCTTGTTCACTGAACTGGTCTGGTGAAAACATTAACCAGCAATTTAAAAATAACATATTCAGTCAATGTCAACAAAGAACTCGCTCTAAATTCGCTCTTTAGTTTGTAGCTTTTACCCGCTTCGCAAACAAAATGGCGTCGTCTATATTTTTCTTCAAGTCTCGCGAAATCCCGTAACGGGTGAGAACTCGGCACGCTTTATTATATAAAATTGGTGACCTTCCAGTCTCTGGTCTCTACGTCTCTGTTAAAATATATATCAAGTATTTAAACACCTACCTATTTTAAACATCTTTCTGTCGTACAAGTTATTCCAATAATCCTTTGTTGTCCTTTGGTTATATATGTAAAGCTGTTCCTTTTACACATATAAGCAAATCATTTACATAATATACGTTCCAGAAGCACTAAAAGCACACAAGCAATAATTTGTGTACAACCCGCGAATAACATCCAGCCATATTTCGTACATGTGTTCCGAATTAATAACTAAAGTTAGTATCGTAAAAACTGTGTTCATATTACATGTGTTATTCACTGAGGATATTATCATTATAGCTATAACACATATGTTATATAACTGTAGCGTTGGTATTTTTCACAACTTCACTCTTTTAACTCTAGACTGTAGCATTGTTTAAGTCGAATCTAGTACATTCCCGTATACACAGTCTATGGAAATTACACATCGTGCTGATAAATGCTTGTTTTTAATATTTTATTACGTCAACACACTCGAGCACTATTTCAACCGCTAGTCTTGCGTGAACAGTGTATTCTATCTTATTAACATATAGGTCGCATGGTTATAGCCTTATCGTCATCATTACAACAAATGTCATGAATAGCACGAGAATCTTGTACACTGCCAACATATTAAATATACGCTAGCGACTATTCGTATTTACGAACAAATACCTATAAATCAGCGTACACAAAGTCAATTTAGTTAAGCTGGTTAAATGATAAGCCAAAGTTAATTACTGTATTCAAAATGGTATATATTACACCAAGCTACTATAACAAAATTACACCAATGACTGAATTTCTTTCATTTTTTATAAAAATTTTTATATTGTCTCTTTCGAACGGTGATTGAAAGCTTCTGTCCTCTATTTTATTGAATGCGTTTGATACCTAATCTACTGTGCAATCATTGTGCTTACCTAAAGCAGAAATTTCATGAACACTGTATACACAATTTGCTCATTATCTGTCCTATTTTTCGTCACGATTGAACAGATGCACATGGGTAGCTTTTGCCACATAACGGTATTCACAATACGAATAGACCATGTAGTGAACGGTATTATCGTGTATCCATGGCGATGAATGAACTCGAGTGAGAGTGTGTTTTTGTTGAAATATATGTATATCTTGGTTGTTATAAATAGAAGGTTGTGTACATTAGTCATTGTATTAAACATTGATCTTGTTTGAAAAGTATGAATGAACTCGAGTAATAGTGTGTTTTTGCTGACATGTATGTAAATTTTGTATGTATCTATACATAGATGGTTGTGTACATTACACATTGAGTTATACAATGATATATTACGTGAATGTGTACCCGTATCTTGTGTTACTGAAATTACTCTCTTTCTTGTCGATTTTAAAAAGTCGAGGTTTTCATTTTTTCTTTGTTTTGTTTTTTCTCATTCTCACCTTAGGTAAATACCTTTCTGTGTGAATCATTATTCACCATAGACACCGATTCAAAATTATAACATTACAAATATAATTCCAATGGCACTCGGTTTATACAACAATAACTGAAAGAATTGCTTTATATGTGTTCTCTATTTCAAAACATTTTGTTTGCAATTGTATTTCCCTGTTTCAAGCATTTTGTTTGTAATTGTATTGCATTGCCCTAGATATGTTATCTGTCTGTATGTTTGTTTTTGAGTTGAGCCTGGTGAATGTACTTTACTGTTCATGTCTAAATATAAGTCGAACCGGTAGAGACCAGTCAAACGATTGTGCATTAGTCTTACCACCAAATGAATGACTTAGCAGTTTCTCACAGGGTCTCTATCGGTTTATTTCATGGTAAATTAGGTATTATTTTCCGAAGACAAAGATGTAGTCTAAATATTACTCTTGGTCTTATTTGTACCGTTTTACTGGGGGTTATCAAACAGATTTAAAAAAATGTTTCCTTCAGGTCGAGTATACTTATTCAAAATCATGATTTTCATTTTATTCTTCTATTACTATTATTATCCCATATGGACGTAGAGTCAAATCCTGGACCAACACACAATGAACTCTCCATGCTTAGCTGGAATATTCGTAGCTTACGTAACAAATTGGATTACCTAAACGACATATGCTCTGACTTTGACGTCATTTGTTTAACTGAAACTCATCTTGATGAAACTATTATGTCAGCCGATTTGTTAATTGAAGGTTTTTCGGAACCCTTAAGACGTGACAGAAATTGTTTCGGGGGTGGGGTTATTGTTTACCTAGCTGAATCTATATACGGCAAAAGACGATTAGATTTAGAGTTAGGCACATGCGAATTAGTTTGGATAGAAATAAAAGTAAATAAAATATCATATCTTTTGTGCACAGTTTACAGACCACCAAACTCTACATCCGCTTTTTGGCGACATTTTAACATTTCAATTGAAAAAGCATTTGAAATATGTACTAATATTATCATATTAGGTGATTTAAATGTTGACTTTCTCGACACTTTGTCTGCATCATACGGTAAACTTAATGAAACATTATCATTGTATGGATTGACTAATGTAATTAAAACAGCAACACGCTTTTGGGAACAGTCGCAACAGTTTACTTGACCCAATACTTCTAAGTGAATCATGTAAATGTACTGAAGCGTCTGTTATTAACACGGATGCGTCTTTAAGTGACCATGCAGCATGCACTGCAAATATTGAAATATCGTTTAATTTTTCAAAATGTTATAAACGCGACGTATGGATTTACAAGCGTGCTGACTTTGATCGTTTTAATGACCTTTAAGTAATACAAATTGGACAGTTTTGCTCACTACATGCGGGTCTCTAGACCAAGCTTGTGAATTGTTTACAAAGATGTACTTAGAGTTTGCAAAAGGTACAATACCATCAAAAACAGTTACTATAAGACCGTCTGATAAACCGTGGATGACTTCAGAATTAAGACATGCAATACGATTGCGTGAAAGGTTACACAAAACATACAAACGATCGCAGCTTAACAGTGATTTAATTAAATTTAGGCACCAACGTAACACAGTTAATTATATGCACAAACATGTCCGCTTACATTTTTACGAGAACGTTGATGGCATAATTGAGAGTTTACACGCATCCGATCCGAAATCGTACTGGAGATTAATAAAAAGACTTACAAATAAACCTGGGTTTTGTAACGATATCCCTCCTCTTTTAGATAGTAGTGGAAATGTTATCATGGACAACATGAACAAAGCCAATGCTTTAAACAATTATTTTAGTTCGATATCAACTATTAACGACGAAAACATTGATCCCCCGAACCTCAATAAAAACATAATTACAACTTTTGCACCATTTACAATATCAGTGGCAGAAGTTCGAGATATATTGCATATTTTAAAACTTGGGAAAGCATCTGGTTGCGATGGTATAAGCCATTGTATGTTAAAAAAACATCCAAAACAGTATGTGTTCCACTTTGTATATTGTTCAATATGTCTTTTAATCAGTGTCAATTTCCAACACTATGGAAAAAAGCATATGTAATTCCATTATTTAAGAAAGGCGACAAACACGATTGCAGTAATTATCGCCCTGTTTCACTACTCTCGTGTGTTGGTAAAGTATTTGAAAGAGTATTATTTAAACACTTTTATAACTATATGTTGGCTAACGATCTATTTCATAGTTCCCAATCCGGATTTCGACCGGGTCATAGCGCCGTCTATCAACTGTTAGAAATGTACGACTCTGTATGCAAAAAAAAATGAAAAGAAGCACACTTGTCTTGTTTTTTGTGATGTTTCAAAAGCATTTGATAGAGTTTGGCACAGAGGTCTTATTCATAAACTTGAAGCTTATGGCTTTAAAAATGAATTGCTATTATGGCTTACTGATTATATCTCAAACAGGTCACAACAAAGATACCATCTCTGACAGTAAGCCTATTAAAGCTGGAGTACCCCAGGGTTCTGTCATTGGTCCTCTTTTATTCTTAATCTATATTAATGATATATCTGAAAATCTGGATAGTCTTACTAGACTGTTTGCTGACGACACTTCTCTTGCGTATGCTTCTAAAGATATTTCCGAAATAACTGCAATTATTAACTCTGACCTTGACAAGCTGGACTGTTGGTCCAGGAAATGGCTTGTGTTTTTTAATCCAAATAAAACTGAATTCATTTTTGTGTCAAACACATTATCCGGAGAAGCGTTAAAACTGCAATTTCAAAATACCGTGTTATCATCATCAAACACCCATAAACATCTTGGGGTAACATTAAGTTCAAATGTCAAATGGTCTGACCATGTAAATAATGTTTTTGATTCCTGTTCAAAGAAAATAAATGTTCTTCGAAAACTTAAGTATATATTATCGAAAAGTAACATTCTTAAACTCTATCGAACCTTTATTCTTCCAATCTTAGAGTATGCTAGTGAAGTTTGGGGCGGTTGTACTGAATATGAAAGCAATAGGCTGGAACATTTACAATTGGAAGTTGCTAGAATTGCATGTGGGTTACCCCTCTTCTGTAGTAAAGAGAACTTATATAAAGAATCTGGTCTTGAACCCTTAGCCTCGAGGAGACAAAGAAAAAAACTAGTAACATTTTATAAAATTCACGCTCATTTAACACCCTCTTATTTATCAAATCTACTTCCACAACATGTCGGTAGTATATAACATTACAATCTAAGAAATCAAGGAAATTACTCGTTGCCCCAATCGCGATTAACGTCATATAGTATATCGTATTTTCCATCTACAATAAAATTGTGGAATGACCTTTATATAGACACAAGAGAAAAACCTACAATATCTTCTTTCAGATCAGCGATAACCCCACAGCCACTTGTGTGCCCAAAATACTATAATATAGGCAAAAGAAAAGTAAATATTTCTCACACAAGACTTAGAAATATGTGTAGTAGTTTAAACTACGATCTTTATAGATCAAATCTAATCGCTGATCAATCTTGTTCTTGCGGAGCTCCTTGTGAAAATGCGCGGCATTACTTTTTTGAATGTTTAAACTTCGCACACATAAGAGGACTAACTATAAGCAAATTGAACCATAACCTTAATGTTAAATTGTTGCTATGTGGGGACCCCAACATGTCTTTGGATTGTAATGAAATGGTGTTCAGAACAGTACAGTCATTCATAGCAGGCTAAAAAAGGTTTTACATTTTGTATAAAATTGTCAATGACATGCATACAATGGGAGATATCTATTCTCAATAACTTTACAATTGTTAACCTACTTTCATGTCTATTTATCTGTGTATAATTATGTTAAACTAACTGATTATGTTGTTGAACTATTAATAATGTATTTTAGTAAATTATGTTATATAATTGTCTGGGAGAGGATCCAGATAATGTTGCAAAAACTTGTAATCCAATCACATGCATATTTGATGCAATAAATACGTTTAAACTAAGCTTTTTATATTCGCAAAGTACTATAAACGCTATTGTTTAAATAGATATTAAAACATGTGTGAAATGTTTGGTCCTACAAGTAATTATAATGGAAAATGTACAGATGGAAATAGCACTAGATACTACATGCTAATATTCTATTTTATTCCTACCTTATGCTCCACCGCGCTGTTCACTCATAAATGCCCCATTTATTGTTTATTGTGTATTATTTTGTACACATTTTATAATAAATTATTTAGCTATCTTCATTACAAAAAAATGAAAATTAATTACGAGCACATAAAAATATTTGCAATTATTATTATTTATTCTCAGAAACTGTTAACAACTGTAATGGCCTTTCACCGTGCAAGTAGATCAATGTGACGTCATGTGTGTCTTTTATCCTTTTTTGCGCCAGGTTAGGCAGACTGTATTAGCATCATTTCTTGTTCATCAAAGTAAAATATATTCATATGGTTTAAGGAGTTATATTATATAAGAAATGTGATTGTTTATATGTTAATACTGTGGAAACGATCATACACCCTTAAATTTGGGTATTATTATTGTCTCGGAATGTTTGCATGACTAATATTGCATTATTCGGAGACGTTTAAGTTTTAATCATTGTTTTGTTTAAAGGCAATTAAAATGACTAATAATTTATATCCTAATATATATGCTGCAAATGTATCATGTAACACACATATAAAAATACGAAAAGAACACCAACCCAGGTTCTTATTTCTAATAGTATATATTTGAGAACCAGTCCAGGTTCTTATTTCTTATAGTATATATATACGAAAACCAGTCCAGGTTTTTATTTCTAATGGTATATATTAAAAAAACCAGTCCAGGTTTTTATTTCTAATAGTATATATTCGAAAACCAGTCCAGGTTCTTATTTCTACTAATATATATTCGAAAACCAGTTAAGGTTCTCTGTTAATAGTATATATACGAAAACCAGTCCATGCTTTTTATTTCTAATAGTATATATTCGAGAAAACAAGTCCAGGTTCTTAATTCTAATAGTATATAATAGAAAAGGTGTGTACCATGTTAGCGTGTCAGAGTGTCATCTTCACGAAAGTCAAATTTCTAAATGTCTGTATACTACCGGTTTACCGATTTGATAAATTTTACGACGTGAGAATATTAAAGTTTAGAATTAAATTATGGAACGCTACAGCTGTCTTACGTTCAACGCTGGTATGCTGTTTGCTTCATTCTTGTGTTGTTGGGTTTAGTGATTATTATGTTTAGTTCGTAATACATCATGTTTAGTTGATTAAAAATGTTGCTGAATCAAACTACATCATGTTTAGTTGATCAAAAATGTTGTTGGGTCAAACAATTATATTGTCCAGTTAAACATTATTTTTGTCGGTTATAAGCACATGAGGTTGAGTTAAACCAATATGTTGCTCAGTTAGTACGTTGACTTGTTATGTTTACTTTGACATTACGTAAGGTTAACACGTGCAGCTATTGGGTCACAGAAGCAATGTATTCGCTCGAAAATTATGTTGTTAAGTTACCTTAACATTGTGTTTAGTTAGTATTACATTATGTTAAGGAGGTACACTCACTTGCTATGTCAAAATATAAACATGTCTTGTTTAAAAATGTGTTTATCAGTTATGGTAAAATGATGTTAAGTAAAGAGAATATATTGTTCAGTTGAAAACTGTATTATTTCGTCATAAACTCATTCTGTTATGTTAATGTTGGCCTTACGTTCGGTTATCAAATACTGTTATTGGGTTGGAGCAGCAAATTCGCTTCAACCCTGTGTTGTTGGGCTACTCTAATATTATGTATATTTAAAATACATGTTTAGTATTTTACACTGCTGTTAAACCATAATGTTGTGGGGTTGCCGTGACAAGTTGTTATGTTCATTCGGAATAAATCGGACTGTTTCCCTAGGCTTTATTAAAGTCTATCATTGTTTTCATTATGGACAAGGAAGAATCTACTGTTTTAAACTGTGTCGTTCTTTTTGCAGTAAACAACGCTCTTACAAATTATATGTCAACTACTTTTTAACGTGTGTGCATTTTTAAACTATGGAGAGCATCTTAAATAAACTTGGCTTGCAAAAATACGTGAACATACTTAGCGAGGAAAAGATTTCCCCAGACATTATTTGTGACATGTCACTGTATGATATGGCTTGTTTGGGATTAAATAACAGAGCTGAGATCATGAATTTAAGGACAGCTTGTATTCACTTCGGGAATAGCCAGGTTCGTCGTGATATTGGATCAAATGGAGGACCATCGAGATCTACATTTCAGATTTCGAAACAGACATTAGAAGGTCTAATAGAATCTGATTTCGAGGTGAAAGAAATAGCGGAACTGCTGTCAGTTTCCGAGAGCACTGTATACAGAAGAATGAGGATGTATGAATTGAAAAACTAAATTTTACAGAAATTAGTGATGAAAGGCTTGTTAATATTGTGAATGAAGTCTCAAAAGAATTTCCCAGATGCGGCGAAAAGATGGTTAAAGAAATACTTCGACAAAAACATGTACATGTATGTTTTATTTATCACGACTCCGTTTTCAGAACTTTTTCTTAAATATATAAATATCAAAATGACAATACATTAAAATAAATAATAATCCATGTGTCTCAAAATTGTATTCGACTATGGGTATATGTCACATATAGATCATTCATGACCTATGTTCGATGATTACATTATTTGTTTGTTTGTTTACATCTGTCGACTGTATTTAATTTATTTTGCGATGCTCCGCTCAGTAGAAATGGAGGGAGAACCCAACTTCTTGTATTGACTCCATAAGGGCTCGGTCAAGCATCTGGACAAGTCGGGATTCTATCTCAAAGCGAAGAGGGGTCTAGTTATTTCAATAATTACCACCACCGGGAATTGAACCCGATATCCGGAAAAATACCAAACAAACAGGACAGCCGTTCTACACATTTGATCAAAATACCCAAACTTGTCGTTTTGTGAGGTCAGGATCTTCGCTGATTGAATAAGTCTACCGTAAGCTAGTGTCAAAGGCCACTATATAAAATACATTGTCGAAAGTAGTCTGTGTACTTCGATTTCGAATTAAATTTATAATATGCTTCTGCTCGTAAAAGGAGCTTAACTCTTTCTCTCAAACGACGCAACGCTATATCATGATCACAAACACAGCAAATGTTATAAATGCGGAATGTCCCGTCACGGATTCGCTTGTGGAATGGCGTCCTAAATAAGTTTGTGCGGACTGTACAGGCCGAACCGTTACACTATACAAATTTTCTAATTGGGTGATTAAGTTACAACCTTTGTGTTTACAAGCGTTTAGTCAACCAAGTACGTATAATTGAATTACTCCGGGTTCAGTTACCGCGTATATACCATACCTTTCCATCCATCATAGACTGCTAAACAATTAAAACACCGATAATAAGTAGATGTCTATATTATTCTTCATTTCTCTATTCAATTGGTTCATTAAAGATTGAGAAAACTATTTGTCGTGTCTGGAGTGGTAAGTAAGAGGTCTAAGCTATCAAAGCCCAACCCGATTTCCACAAAGTCAGGCTTCTGAAATTGTCTGAAATTTTACTGCTTACCATTTCAGATACCAAGATATGGTCTTCGAGATATTTTACATACACATGATGAAGCTGGGATAAAGAATAGAACACTGCGGCGTCTTCACAGACGTGTATATCACGTACAAGGGCCAAATCATATTTGGCATGTGGACACTAACCACAAACTAATACGTTGGTATTTTATAATCTCCGCGGGAGTTGATGGTTTCAGTAGAATGATTATGTTTATCCGTGCATTAGACAATAATAGAGCAGATACATTACTTCAAGTATTCACACAAGGTGTCGCCGAGTCTGGAATACCACTGCGAGTGAGAACTGATAAAGGAATGGAAAACGTTAAAATAGCAGACTTCATGCTCGAAAATAGGGGCAATGGTACTATGATAACAGGAAAAAGTGTTCACAATCAGCGTGTAGAGCGCATGTGGAGGGATGTATACGAAAAGGCTCATTAGGATTTTATTCGGAACTGTTTTCATTTCTTGAAGATGAAGGTAAACTAAACATTATGAACCCATTACACATATATGCCCTTCATTATGTGTACATGCAAAAAATCAATGAGAAACTTAAAATATGGAAAGATGCATGGAACACTCATAGACTGCGAACAGTTGGAGCATCAACACTGAAACTCTGGACTTCTGGTATGATCAAAAGTCCAGTTCCTTCACAAGATACCGTTTCTGCAGAAAACGACGATATGGGTATTGTATCAGATATCAGTCGGCCTATATTTGGTAGGACTGAAGTACAAATAAGTGATACTTGTAGTAGTGCACTTGCACGTGAATGCCCTAAAGACTGGTCAAGTTCCAACTACGGAATAGAATTATTTGAAAAAGCTATCTCCATTCTTGAAGTCAATCTTTAACCAAAGTTCGATAATCATTTAGACTATGTTTGAACTGATTGTAAAATCGGAACAGGTATCCTTTTCCGAAAAGAGTTCAATAACCCATTGAAATACAGGAGTCTGTATGTCTATTGGTTAAAAAGTGTTACTATAAAACGCACGACGGAAAACTGGCTATTTATAGAAACACATTTTAACCCTTAGACATTCAAAAGTCGTTTGGTTGAGCTAGATAGTTGGGAATAAGTAATTTCTTTAATTTTCCCTACAATATTTCTTATACTAAAATCACGTTTTTGTAGTAAGATATTTCATTAGTTATGTTTAAGTATTAATTGTTAAAAAGCCTCATGTAATGGGTATATAACTGCTTTCAGTTTATACGAGTACAGGCTAGTTATGCAACAACAAAAGTGTCCATATTGGAGTATGACATATCTTGATGAAAGAGGAAACTAAATGTGTTAATGTGTCTTACATAATCAATACAAAATGACAATCATATATCTTGTTACTTGGTAATTCACTCTTTCAAATATAACAGGGCAAATGCAAATCTATGAATACACGAGAAGCTCTTCCATTCCATAGACGTATCATAATTGAAGGTTGGTTTTATATAAAACAAATAAACGCCATAAGAATTAACAGATTTGAATGATTTATTTCTGCTTCAGTTATTGATTTCAAACATTTACATTTTAAATCATTTACAAATTAAAGAAAACAAGAGGGTCATGATGGCTCTGGATCGCTCACCTGACTTGGAAAATTCTGATTGGACAACTAGAACACACACAAGGTTTTTCTAAGATTTAACCAAGTGACTTACTTTTTGACATGAGGTCGTCCGAGATTTTTTCAAGGCTAACAATCAGACCATGTTTCACAAAGATTGGGTGAAAAATGTTACCTCTAGAGTGGTCAAAAGATTTTCCTATTATTTGCCCTAATGACCTAGTTTTTGACCCCATGTGACCCACTTTCAAACTCATCCTAGATTTTGTCAAGACAATCATTCTGACCACGTTTTATGAAGATTGTATGACAATTGTGACTTCTAGAGTGATCATAAGGTTTCCCTATTAATTGACCTAGTTTATGACTCCACGTGATCTTCTTTCAAACTCGGCCAAGATTTTATCAAGACAATCATTCTGACCAAGTTTCATGAAGATTGAGCCAAAATTGTGACCTCTAGTGTGGTCAAAAGCTAATTGTTGATGACGGACATTCAAGTATCCCAAAAGCTCACCCTGAGCTATGCTCGGGTGAACCTACAAAAAGGTGTTTTCCAGCAGACCACAAAAGAAGAAATTGCTCATGATGGTCAATTTCTCATTTTGTCAAAATGTTTCCATATACAATTTATATATCAAACTGAACTACAAGTTTGTTTACATTGTTCTACAAAGTTTTTCAAAAGCTGTCTGCAAAATACATTTGAACAAGAGGCCTCTGTTTTCAGGGTGATTACTATTCCTTAGAACGTAATTGTTAAACCCTTTCCTCCTTTTCCATATACAAGAATACTGCTGCAGGATATCTTTATGAGAATAAAATAGCAACCATCTCTAATAATATAATTGATGAAATAGAGAGTCTTACAACATTGTGACAAAAGAAGAAATTTCTCATTTGGTCATAATGTTTTCAAACGAAGTTCATGTTGAATTTATGAGGTGAAGATCTATCCTCTAAATTAGTAACATCAAACTAAATGGTCAATTTCGTTTCACAAATATATCATAGTTATAAATTTGTCATGAATTAAGTCATTTATAGTACCCTGTGAAAAACATTGAATAACAGATTTCCATAAGACGTAAGACTTATTTGAAACAAGATGCGTTAGTAAAACAGCTATGCCCCCAGTAGGTATTTGACCTTCAAGTTTACCTTTGACATTGAAGGGTGAACTTGACCTTTCACCACTCATAATGTACAGGTCCATGAGATACACATGCATGCAAAATATCAAGTTCCTATCTTGAAATATTGCAAAAGTTATTAGCAAGGTTAAAGTTTTGGGACGGACACATACAATGACAGACAAGCCAAAATTTCTTCTGCAGAATCAAAGAGTTGTGAGCAATGTCTTCTTTTTTCATAATTGTTTTTCTCAAATTGTCAGCTGCATAATCTTTAAATGAAAATATATTAAAGAATGGATTCATTGAAAACACCTAACTCTTTGGTACCTGCACACTCATCGTTGAACCTTGCAAGCAAACGCAGATCCAAATTGCTATCTGCGAGGTAATTAACTAATTTAAAGCTGTCTGCTGCAAGTTTAAACAGGGATGAAAAATGTTCAGTAAACCACACATTTCAATTATAAGATGAACACTAGATCAGTTTCTCTTTTCACTCCTACCAATATGATATGTCAAGATCAACAAATATCCATTGTCGTCTCATTAAAAAAAAGTAACTGCAGCTTGTTTCAAGCAGAAGTAACATCCTTTTTTATGGAGACTGAAGATATATGTACTGGTTAATATTTGGAAGAATAAATATCACAATATATGTTGTACAGAACAAAAAATGTATCAATATAAGAAATGTCTTCTTTCCTGACAGTAATTTCTCCACTCATTAGCTGCAGATTTAAAAGAAAATAAGAATGATGCGTTAACTTAACCCTTTCCATAATACAAATACCTTCTGACACATGTGTAGCAGACAACATTGGAAAAATATTATTACAAAATGATATTTTGCTCCAGATAAGCACAATCCCCTTTTGTCTTAATGTTTTACACATGAATTATTCAACAAAAGTTGTTTTTCATAGAGATTACAACAATTTTGCTTCTTGAATTTCAAGTTGCCTGCTGCAGATTTTGTAAAACATGGGAAGGGTTAAACTTCAAGATCATCTCAAGCCCCCAAACGATCAATATTTTAGTCGTCACAAGTCTCATTACGAAAGAAAAGCCATATACAAGTATCTGTAATTATTTGGCTAAAAAAGGTTATTACAATAGAGTAACCTACATTCATCTACAAATTCTCCCTACAAAGAATGAAAAATAATAATGAGAGATGCATCGGCCTAGGCAAGGGAAGTTAACTGACATTGTATCCATAAATTGGTAAGCTGTATATACTGTATTCAACAGATTTTATCTTGATTAAACTCATGGGAAAGAACTAATTGAAATTTAACCCTTTCCCTATTTTACAAAATATACAGCAGACAACATGAATTTCAAAGATACAAAAAGCTAGAATCTTTATGAAAAACTGTTTTTTAAAATGATTCAAGAAAACATTTAGACAAGAGAAGATTTTTCTCATCATGAAAAATAAACGTGGAGTTGCGCTCAGAAGAAATTGGTCTCACCCATCCATCGCAAACATTCACAAATCTAATAACCAGATTTTTCCTTAGGAAAACCTGGTTAAAAATTAACCTGCTCATAACACATGCTATCTGTGGTAATGGCAAAAAGTTAGTTTTTCCTGAAAGTATTTCAGTGATCAATTGCATTTGTTAAAACTAAATGCAATAACTTGTGTTCATATGACTGCTAAGAACTAATTAAAACCATGTCTTTCTGTAAAAGTGTATGACTGCAATTATTAAACAGTGAAGACTCAAGTCTACTTATACAGTTGTTAAAACAAATCTCAGTTTGTACAAAAATGTGTACATGCTTTTCTGGAAATATCATCAACAGTGTCTCATGCAGCAATATTCAATAATCATGTGGAGTCATTGTCTGTATGGGAGACAATTGAACATATAAACTAGAACTATCACTATAGGTGTCTCATATAATTGAAAGTCAATTGTTGGCAAAGTGGGACTAGACTATTTGATTCACCATTGATCAAGTCAGACCCAGAGGGAATAAGTGTTTCACTCAAAATCCATGAACTAACTGAATAAATAGAACCAAGCACATTAGATTATTTCTTTATTTCTAATTGTTTGCCAATAGCTCACCAGAGCAATTGAGTGAGCACTTTGTTCTCCTATTCCTGGATATAACAGAGACTTCAGTATGCTAATTAAATGTTGTTGTGCCAACTCCACTTTGTCAATAATTTGTTTTTTATTAGATAAGACCATAAAATGAATTCATAAATGCATAATCAAACAATGAAAACAGTTCTGTATCAGCAGGTAGCTTAACTTCCAAAGATGGTCTTGGTAACTTCATACAATTTATGCAGGTGTTGGCTGTTGGAATAAAGGAGGAGTTTGCTTGGACTTCTACAAATTCTATAGACGGATGAATGGAAAAGCCAAGCATAGGTTCTTCATCAGTCCCTGTGGCAAACTATAGCATATGTCCTAGAGATACAGAGCCTCTCCTACCACCTTAAACAAATAATTTAAAATATATTTTAACTATGCATGTGATGTTATGTTGGATACATAAAGCTTGTCTGGACTGATGCTTTTCCACAGCTAGATGACATTTGTTTATTATTTTTTCTGTCTTATTTACTTGAAATGGCTCTGTAAGTTGGCTGTCAATACATCAAGGGTGTGTTGGTTTTTAGATCAAATCACTATTAAATAAGTAGGGAACCAGTATTTGGTTGATGTACACTTCCATTGATCCTGTTCTAGCAAGCAGGTGTGACTAAGGAGTCGGTCCCTGTGTTTACATTGGTTATACAATGGACAAAATTGTCACAAAACCTGGTTTTCCTTTTCAATTCTCTCTGCAAAGCTTTAGTCAAATACTTCTTTATGCAGCATTAAGCATTTTGATGAAAGCATGCATTTCAGTGAGGAATTTGTACCATAGCTATATTTATATACTGGACAATTATACATGCATTCTAATAATGATTTCTTCTTCTCTATTATCTACTTCATGGCATTACAGTTCTTTATCACCTAGTTAACTGTATTTGTTTTGATGTATTTAAAGATGTGATAATTAAAAGAACATATTAATGGTAATAAAGGGAGGTAATAGCAAGTGTAAAACCAAAAGTAATAAATACAAGTATGATGCTAGTTTCCTTCCCTTTGCTAAGGACACATTAAAAGATCATCAACAGTGACCTTGAACAATGTGATCTTTGACTCAAATCAAAGTGTAGAGGTTAATAAAAGGTTTATACATTCTAAATATTAAAGACAATATATGGTCCGAATATAACAGCTCTATAAGAAAAGTATGAAAATGTATTTAGCCATGGTGACCTTGACAGAATCACAAAATCCCGACAATATGTGCCAGGGCACATGGTGACAATAAGTTGAGTGAAAGATCACTAAAATTCGTTTAGAAATGGTGGAGCAGTTGTTCTTAGAAGAAAATACTCAATTTCAATCTCTTTTTAGCTGTGGTGACCTTGGTTAAATAATAATAATAAAAAAAAATACACGCTAGGGCACATGATGACAATCATTTTCTGAAAGTCTCATTAAAATCCGTTGAGAAATGAAGGAGAAGTTGCGCACGGAAGAAAATGTTCAAATTCAATCTATTTTTAGCAGTGGTGACCTTGACCGAATCATAGAACCCCATTTATGCAACAGGGCACATGGTGACAATCATATTGTGAAATTTTCATCAAAATCCGTAGAGAAATGAAGGAGGAGTTGCGTCCTGTTTAAAAAAAAAATCAAGCCCCCTGCCGACATTCACCAATCTAATAACCAAAATTTTCCTTCGGAAAACCTGGTCAAAAAATCTGGTAAGAAATTCTCTTTCAGAACATTAAATCGTGACTACTTCAATAAAGTAACATTGAAACAATTGGAGAAACTTCAAAATGTTTTCAAAAGTTGTTTACTGAAAGCCATCAAATGTCTACTTCAGAAATTATGCTTTTCTTTGTGTGTGTGTGTTTGTGTGTGCAAATTGTCCAGTTAGGCCTGAATTGCTGTACTGTTTTTATTTCATCCTTTTGCAATAGATGATTTTATTTTTAAAACTTCTACTACACATAGTAGACAGAGCAATAGCAACAGACAGAATAATTCAACTTAAAGTGAAAGAATCACTACAAAAACCCAGGGCATTTAATAATTCACAGTGTCAATTATCCATACGACAAAGTTTGTGATGTTATATTACTTCAATTTTAAACATAAGGTACAATTTATACAGCAATTCAGATTTTCAAACAGCTGTAAGTATTGCACTTCTAAACGGACTTCTATGGGATATGGCTAATAAAGATCTAATTAAGAGCAATAACTCCCAATTTTTTCAAATTGGTGTTATGGTTCTTGTACACTGCACTTCTCATTATTGAGATCTATCTACCTATGAAGTTTGGTGTTGATACCTCTTATTGATTTTAAGTTAAGCTCTGGACAAAGTTTTGGGATGGAAGGACAGACAAACGGATGGACGGAGACTATTAGTATATCCCTTTCAGAAATTTCTATTCGGCGGGTATAATTAGCACATGAAAGCCATGTACTCAATTGCAAGTATTTACGTAATCAATAGCTCCTAATTACTAAACCAATTTGTGAAAGACATCATGTTTATCATTTGTGTGAGGTTCGGATAAAATTCATTGAAAACTGTATGAGTACTCATCAGCAAAAGATGTATACTTAATATGCATGAACTTTCATAATCAAGGGCACACAACTGTATTATAACTAAACTGATCTGTGATTTTGTTCTCCCAAAAGCATCTACACATCATGGTTATTATTTGTGTGAGGTTACTTTAAAATCCATTGAGATTAGTAGAAGTACTCATCTACGTTATTGCTAAATGATGGATGGACAGACAGACACGCCATAACATACAATTATTACTGCATAGAAAAAGGATTAATTATAAATGGTGAGCAATTTCTCCTTTTGCTAAATTATTGTTTTCTTTAACTTTTCATACATAAAACAGTTGGGGGAGAGAACTTGGTGCACATTAGAACTGAAAAGTATGTCATATATTTTCAAATACTTACTAGCCACTTCCCTTACATATTTCACAAATATTGCATACACATCCTTTTCTAGGGTTTGTCTGTTGGACCCATTCTCACTAAATACAGCTTTCAAAATGATCATAAGCCTCTTCAACGTTAGAGTTACAGGAGTTGCATGAAAGAGAAACTGTAATGAAGGCAGCCGGGTCAGAAACTGTAAAAAGAAACAAGAGCCATGTTAACAGGCCATCCCCACCAAAATGTGTTTGCTTGTATGGGAGATTATTCCAAAACTACGGCCAATAGAGTTATAGTTAATGTTCACAGCACTTCTCCTACTTGCTATCTGTTTATCTCATCAGGATCTATCTACCTATCATGAAGTTTGGTGTTGATACCTCTTATAGTTTTTGAGTTATGCTCTGGACAAAGTTTGGGACGGAAGAACAGACGGACAGACAGACTGACAAAGGGATGGACAGACAGAGATGATTACTATATCCCCTTCGGAAACTTCGTTTCGGCTGGGATAACAAGCACATATAAAGCTGGGCTCTCACCAATTTGTGACAAAACTGTATGTTCAGAAAACACATTTTTTGCCTTTTAGATGCTTGAAAGTTGAAAAGTAGAAAGGTTGGCCCAAAATTAACAGGTTTTTTCACAGCAGCACATGTATGCCTGAAAGCATAATCAAGGGCACATAACTCTAGAATAACTAAATTTCTTATTAACATTAATTATCCATCCCTTTTCGAAAGGCACTTCTTTTTTTTTAATCATAAAACCCTGACAATATGCGCCAGGGCACATGGCCACAATTATTTGAGTGGAATATTCATCAAAAGCCATTGAGAAATGTAGGAGGAGTTGGGCTCGGAAGAAAATGTTAAAATTCAATCTATATTAGCTGTGGTGACCTTGACAAAATCATAAAACCCCGACATTATGTGCAAAAACTATATACCCCAAAAGTAACTTTGGGCATAAAAACCACTGTAAATACTCCTGGGTTTCATCAATAAATACCTCAAATATTCCAAGGGTGTCAAGTCCTATTCTAAGGTGTTTAATACAGGAAGATGGGTAAGCTGAATTCCATAATTCCTCCAAAACAGTTGCATTCATGAATGTTGGCAATTTCCCATTCTGTAGTATGGTAAGAGCTGAAATTAAACATGATTATTATGAATTCAAAGATAAAACATTGATTATCTGAAAACATACTCGCTTATTAATATTTCTCACTGCTTTATTTATAATAAACCATGTTCTTGCAAAAAATTGGTAACTACATTAAGCATGTCTTTACTTGTAGTGGGCTAATATCGCTCTCCAGCCCTTGTCAGTTGTGCAATTCTCTGTATTAACTACTTAACTATACTGGTAGATGAATACATTGTTACGAAATGTGAAATTGTGACAAGGTTTCCATAAGTTGACTTCAAGAAAGGTCGTCTGCATAAGGGAGATGATTATGGAAAACTAGTATTTTAAATTGATTATTAACCTTTTTAGGCATTTTACAAATGTACAGTATTCAATCAACTTTTCCATAATTGGGCTCAGATGATTCTTTTAAAGTCAAGCATTTATTCCTTTACAATAATGTACAGTTGTATTTCTCATATTACATTTTTTTCATAAAGCAATCATTCGAAATCTCTTTAAAGTGCAATGTTTTGCCGAACTCTGCCTCAGTAACATATTTCACCTGGTCTATGCTTGGATTCAGGTGGAATTTTCTGTTGTTTCAATCAGGAAAAATGTCTCCTTTTTTCTAAAAATGTTTTCACAACTTCTTTTTCAATAATGTTGATTCAATGTATGATTTCAGCGTATTTACAGTATTCAGGAGTTTATAATTATATACACTTTTTCACTTCAAAAAGGACGACCATGGTGGCTAAATGGTAAGCATCAGAGATTTGAGCTTGAGAAGGGGATTTGATTCCCGTTCACAGTGTAGAGCTCTAGATTAAAGGGCCATTCCAAACCCTAACTCTTTTTTTTAAAGCAAACCCTACATTGCTGGTGCTCATTAGAATCGTCTAGAAGATAGGATTTTATGAGCACCAAAAACATAGGATTTAATTAATAATAAGCATGCAAATGCCTTGTAAAAACCTCTTCACTTCCCTTATCTAGAGCCCTGGCAGTGGTTTGCCAGTGTGGACTGTTTATGGGCAAGGCGTTTTTACCTAGCCATAGTAGTGGTAGAATACACAAGAGCATGAATTAGTGAACTGTTGCCGTAATATAACTGAAATACTGTTGACAAGAGGTTAAAATACATACTGAGATAACAATCTTACCAAATACAATCCCAACCATTCGATAATCATCTTGCAAGAGTTCTCGTAATCCACTGTCGAAATACTTTTCCTTGATGGCTCTCAATATGATTCTGAAAAATTCCTTTCTAGGCCCACCATAGTCTTCTGCTGCCTAAAACCAAATTTGCATATTTATAAATTCAATGGATACAGCATTCTTTCCAGAGTTATGCTATGGACAAAAATGAACTATGAGAATGAAACACCAGTTTTGCAAAGTGTAACAATATATGCCGGAAGCTAAAATCAAGGGTACATAACTCCTGAATGACAAAACTGATCCCATAAATTGTTACTTGATGCACAACTACAGCTTATGGTTATCAGTGTTATTCCTGGGGTGAGACATTATCATTTTTCTCCATTTTGCCATTGGGAATGTGACCCAATAACGGCTATAAAACTGGCTCAAAAAATCAACTCATACATACTGAAAATCATTTACAAAACTGGTATACATAAAAGAATTAAAGAGGATTTGTATCAAAACTCAAGCACTCAAGTCAAAATGACATGTTTTCTACAACATTGATTTTAAAGGGAATATTTTACCTCTACGCAGTTAGACTGGTTATTTTATCAGCAGCAGATGACTCAATAAAACATTGACAAACAAAATTGCTCATGTGACAAGCAATTTATTATCATTTTCTTTTATGGATGTTTTCAACTCTATCTCAAAATTAAACTGCCATTTGTTTTAATTTATTTTTGCCATCTTCTGAAGTGATGCTTTCACTTTGGACCCGTTTCATATGGGATGGCTGGTTCAAAATCCCAAATATTCTCATTATAGGTGGACTTTTAATAATTGTCCATGTAGTATTTTAATGAACTTTTCAAGTAATGTGCTAAGCTTTTACCTAAAGACATGTTTGCAGCAGATGTCTTGAAAAATTGGGACAAAAGTAGAATTTTGCTCACAATTTTTCTTGTCTTAATACTTTTTCTGTGAGCTTATTGTCATTTTGCCAATCTGTTTTCAAAGTTGTCTCGTACAAAGTTCTTGTAACGTGAAATCAGTTAAATGAAAACATAAACAACTTACCTCTGTATAGAATTGGACTTCTAAAGTTTTCCCCAATTCTTCTGTTGTCTTGTCAGAAAGTTCCTCAAAAGAGGTCTGTAATATGTTCACCCTATCAACAATTATGAAGTTTGTGTCCCCTGAAAGTGGTTCATTAATATCTGTAATCTCAAGAGGTCTTCCTTTCACCTGGTTTTGCTGGCACAATTTAAGGATTTCAACTGGATTGGCAATATTATTTTCTATACAATGCACAACAATACCATTTACAGACAAGTTGGATGAGTGTGCAATTGGTTGTATGATTGCAATGTCTGTATCGCTAGTTGTCAACTCCTCTTCTATTATTGATTGAATTATATCTGTGCCATGATTTGATGGTAGTATAATGCCCATACTAAGTTCCTGAAGGTCGTCTGCACTAATATAAGTTTCTGGCAAGTCTGGCAAGTCTTCAGTTAACATTAAATTTCTGTTAATGGACAGTTCACCTGTTACTGTAGATGGTGCAATCTCAACACTTTTATCTGACGCTATGTTTGTACAATATAATAGGTGGTGTCGAAGATCTCTCATAGGAAACTCCTTCTTACAACTCTCACATTCACTTTTGCATTCTTCTTCCATTGATACAGCATTTATTGGTTTTGTTGATAATGATTTTTGTACAGGCCTAATATAAATTCTGGCTTGGGAACCAATGCAACTCTTAAGTTCACTTGAGTTCCATTTACAACCAATGATCTTTAGATATCTACAATTTTGTCCTGTTCTCAATAGTTCAACCCCTCCAGAATCCTTCAACTGTGGAAATCCCAAAGTCACATTTTGCTCATTTACGCTTTCTGACATTATTTTTTCATGTACCGTATGTTCGTTATCATGGTTTTTAAGGCGAATCTTTTTCAGTCCGAGTCCTGCCTGTGTGTGTATCTCTTTCTCCGATGAAGATGGAATAGTTTCACATGTGGTGCTGCTTAAACAATAAAACTGTGCAGTCCATCCCGATTTCTTGCTAGACTTTATTTTCTTCTTTGAAGTAAATGTATTTCGTCCAAACAAAATATTCCTTTGCTGTCTAAAATTCGACACCTGCTGCACATTTGAGTGAGTGCTTGGTTCACTTGAATCAGCCTGAAAATATAATAACAATACTACAGTTAAAAGTTGAATGTAATCCTAGGAATAGCCAGGACAAGAATTGTGCATGGTAGAACTGACAAAGTGGCAACTACATACCCCCCCCCCACCCAACAAAAATGTTTGAAAATTCTAGAAAAATTAATTATCTTAAAGTTCTGTTGGTGTAGTTTTCATAAAAACATAATTGCAGTCACAAATTCAACTGTCAAATCAACAGATTTCATTGGTATAAACACATCACATGATCCTTCATATCTGATATCACAATGAAAAAAAAAAATTTCTTTAAATTTGAATTTAAAAGTAATTAATGTATGTTTGGGGAATTTATTGCAATTTGATCAGGCAATTTCCTTTATGTTGCAATAAATGCAACAAAAAAATACATTAATTCCTTTATAAAGTATGAATGATACTAATGAACAAAGTCACCCAATAATATAGGGACTAGCTAATATACCTCATCTCTGTCATTTAAATAATATACATACAGTCACACACACACACACACATATTATTATAAGGGATAGTTATGTGACAAAACCAAGTTTTTCTGCAGCGATACAAATAGCAATGTTAAACAAGAAACCGTCTGAGACTGTTGATGCTCCTTGAAAGGGTTTTTGTCACAAAATAGCACTATATATACAATGAAAAGGAACTGTCTAAGAGGCATAACTTTGTTATATATCAACAGAACAGTGTTCCCACTCAGTTTTACTTGGGGGTTTTGTACCCCCTACAACTGAAAATGGGGGTATAAGTAGAAAAATGGGGGTGAGAAAATCAAAGGAAATTGTATGGATCTTAAATGGTTAATAACTTGTTCTTTATGCTGGGATTTTTCCAGGAACATGTACAGCATATAATATTAAATGTTTTAACCGTGTACTAAACAAAGGTCAATGATTCAAATAATTCAAAGATTCAAATAATTATTGTTATAAAACACACTTAAACAGCAGGTGATGATAAAATTGACCGTTTTTTTTAATTGAAAGCATATACATGTACATACATGTACATGATGCATCATGTGTAGAATAAGATGCTTTTAATCTGAAGAAACTTCAATTTTATAATCATTCGTTTTTTAAGTCTGCTTTAATTATCATGTATAAGACATGTATGACTTGGAAAAAATAGGCATTTGGCAAAGTACATGAAAAACCACTGTTGATCTGTGAATTATAGAAAACATTGTGGGAAAGGGGGAAAGCTAGTTGCCATATTTCTCCTTTTCTCATAACATTTTCTAGTTTTCTCTACAAAAATGTTTAAATATTCATCTGTTCACACGCTTGTTGAACTATAATATCCGCATTAAAGTCTGTCTGGTGACTACTGTATTCAATAAGTATTCTGTTCTCTACATTTTAAATATTTCTACGATTAGTGTTCTTTGCCAAATGCCTATTTGTGTTAGTGGTACTGTCATCAAAATTGCAGCCATTTAAGAGAATCCAGGGAAAGCTTTGACATGGTCATCATTTGTAGAAATATATGTTTAGAGGAAGATGCATGTTCTTTAGAAAAGTTCTCGCATTTAAGACAAAACATTTTCCCCTGTATAATTCGGATCCAGGCAAACTCTGTCGACCATTTTGTTTGAAAACGTTTTTTGGCAATAATTTTTGGGGGATCGGGCCTTCACCTTCTGTATTATCCTCATTTGGTGTTTTTTTGTGTGTGTGGGATTCCGTACTTCCAAACATTGGATTCAAACAGTCGATTCAAACGATCGGAAATGTCTGACTCACAGGGGTCCGGCTCAATGTTACCCCCCCCCATTGTATATATAGAAGGGGGGGGGTTAACATTGAGCTGGACCCCTGTGGTCTGACTGACGAAATGATAGTCTGGTGCCCTGCCTTTTTTACTGCGGATACGTAGTGAAAGGGGAAGGAACCCAGACTAACGAAATGAATCATTCTCTTACACAAAGATACCGTTCCCGCAAAGCTCACACATATATCTCTGTCAACGCCACAGGGGGAAGTTGCGCAAAAGTTGAAGTAAAAAAAAAAGATAATATAATATCCCTGATTACTATAACTTTGTGTAGCCCTTCAAGATCGTGTACTTTATTTTTGACATCGTTTACTTAGCTTTGATCCTATGCACTGCCATATTTGTTGATGATTTGGTCAAATCAAAGTATTGAGTTGTTTCCCTTGGATGATCGGACTTTTTTTAATGTGTAGTTTGTTTTGAAAAGGAAAAATATCACTTCACTCGAGCAAAGTCATTTCGCGCATAACGGAAATGGAAGCCATTTTGATTTTTGACCATCGGAGCCAAAACAGGTTGAATACCGATTTTGTAAAACGGAATCAACTGAGTAAATATATATTTGAATCATGGAATAAATAAATAAGATTCATACGATGTTAGACATCAATCATATGACGTCATTATGGATTTATTACGTCATCAATATGTGTACACGGATTTGAAGGATTGTTTATGTTGACACCAGATACTCTATCCTCGTTCGTTTATTTTCACATTTCTGCATGTTTTGGGTCGTTTTGATAAAATAAAATTCACTATAACTTAAACAAAAGAATGGTTTTGAATAAATAGTAATTGCTTCTGCTTTTTTGATCATTTTCATGTAGATATACAGTCAAGTTACCATTACCGGATCAGTAGCGAAAATAAGTTGTTCTGGTGAAAAGCAATACATGTTTTGCGACTTCTTTTACACCAGTTTAATAAAATATTACCTTTTCTTACTGTTCCAGCAAAAATATATGTTTTAAAATGCAGACAATGACTTTTTGTGGTACTTTTTTGCGCAGCGGAATTCGAGCATTAACGGACCGGTTGTGGCCATAGCGGATCACGAGATCAAAACCACTTAGGGGGCATCTCGAACGCAAATTGAACTGTCAAAAACATGAATTACGTTGTTAACAATGACGAATTAAGATTGCCAGTTAGTTTTTTAATGTTTATCCTGTCTTTAATGATGTTAAAATTATATTCATTTTTCGTAACTTTTTTTTAATGTGATCTTGTATTTATTCTTTACGCGCTATGTTTGTATTTATTGTGACAACACAACATTGTATCATGTTGATATGCTAATAAACTTATAAAGTGATTATGTAGTGTTTTATCTTGTATTAACAACTTGCAAGCTGTGAAAATAGGCATAGGTTTATCTCGGTTTGGGCTTGACTATTAACAAACACACTAATCCCTCAAAACAACAAACAACTTGCCCATTTTATCCACCAATTGTAGTTTCATTACTTTAATAATAATTGCAATGCTATGTGATTTTGAAAAGAATAAGCAATAGGTCTGCTTTGTTTTAACAGAAAATAAGTGGGTTTCTCCACAGGCTAGCTCATTTGAGTATACATAATATTTGTTCAGTGTGAATAACCTGTTGAAATTCTTTAATATATCCAACATATATGAATATCTTATAAAACAGGTATATTGCTAGAATCACATCTTATAAATATTGAAAACATGAAGATAACAAATATTTGAGATCATTTATTGGAAGATTCAATGAGATTTGCATACATTTTCATACAATATATAGTATAATCAATGGGATCACAGATAAATCATCATGTTAACAGTAAACAATAATAAGAGATGTGTTTGTCAGAAACACAATGCCCCCTAATCACCGCTTTGATTATTATTTTTACCTTTGACCTTGAAGGATGACCTTGACCTTCCACCACTCAAAATGTGCAGTTCCATTAGATACACATGCATGCTATCTTCAATAATGCAAAAGTTATGACCAATGTTAAAGTTTTCAGACGGACGGACAGTTCAACTTCTATATGCCACCCTACCGGGGGCATAAAAATCAGTAAACTACTAAACTAATAAAAACAGTAGCAAACAAAACAACTGAACACAAGAACGTTAAATCACATCGCATAATACAAAACTATCAAATGTAAAATGGGATCACATGGAAAAAAACGTCAAGAATATAATTATATTAGACAAAATGACTTATTGGAACATGCTTTACAGAACAGAACATATCTTTATTTTGTTTTGGAGGACGCATAATGCATTATAAATACATAGTGACAACGGGTGAGCATATAGTTCACAAACAGTTATTTCCCAAAACAAAAGTTTGAATAAACAACAATTAAGTCATTATTTGGGGAAGATGATCAGGGAGTTTACTATTTGAGTTCTTTAACAGCATCAATAGGTATATATTGTGTTAATTATATATATAAAGACATCAGAAAGAGGGAGAAAAAATTTAGTCGTTGATTAGGAATAGGGAATCCAACATGTATTAAAGCAACTTCTTAAAGGTCATAACATAAACATTATATTATCAGGGACTGCCTGCATTGAAAGACATATAAACGTCGAGAATCAAAACAAATAAATAAATATGATAAAGCTCAACGTGCGAAAATAGTAGTCTGAGTTTAAGTTAAAATAGTGGTACATACAATTTAGAAGTCGAAAACATCGGTGACAAACATGTTAACTGTGTTCATTTTAAAATCCATTACACATTATCAGACTAACAATGGGTGCAAAAAAGTATTAGGAAAGGGGATTTCTACATTTATAAAAGCAACTTTTTCTTAGCGCATCCTTTTCAATGTAACAGTTACCACACTAGTTTTAGTAGTAGTATCTCATTTATATTTTGTAACGTCCTAACGCAAACATTACATAATTAGGAGGTTAATGTATGGATGGTCATATAAACGTCATAAATATTATACAACAAAGATCAACGTGAAAAAATATAAAACAGGTTCTCCTTTTAAAATCTGTAACACATATATGTGTCGTATTCTGAGAAAACTGGGCATAATTCTTGTGCGTAAAATTGTCATCCCAGATTAGCCTGTGCAGTCTGCAAAGGCTAATCAGGGACGAAAATTTCCTCTTTTATGGAATTTATGGTTTAAATGATGTCTCTTCTTAGCGAAAATCCAGCTTAGGCTTAATGGTATTTGTTTATCCAAGTTCTTCTTGAATGCTTTGAAATTTGAGCTTTTATAAATGATACATACGTACAGCTCAAAGCTGGATGATCAGTGCAGTCGCTTGGATTTGGATTATTGCAACTTACATGTACAGTATATTCAATAAAATTGTATGCATAACATAAAATTTAACAATGCCCGTATAGCTTTCACAAGTAAATTTAATGTCAGTAACATAAACGGATGGCTTTACAAAAGTTTGAGACAGCCCCTTTTACTCATGTAAACATGACACGCTTGATCCGCTATTGCCCTAATTCTTCATTACCTGTATGGTGGTGCAAAATCTTAAACACGAGACAAAACTGAAATAGTCTTTTGGGGGCAGAACGACTACTTAATGACCTTTAATTATATGCATAAACTTCTTACTTACCACCAACAGTGTGTTCAATTGTAGCCGCGTAAAATGTTTAACCTCGTTCTCGAAATACAACGGAAGTAAACAAATTCGTATATACATGTCAGCAAAACACGCAGAAATTTTGTGCGAAAGGGTGCTCCGATTCCGACCTAACAAGTGCGTTTTGAAGAAAATGCCTTGAGTATGCCTTTTGCAAAGTATAATTTAAAAATGTTAACTATTAATCGCGATACGCATTTTTGAACATCAAAGTGATCCGCTATAGGTAATGATCCGGTAATGGTAACTTGACTGTATCACATTTCAATTTAATGTGCACGGACTTATAGGTTTAGAGGCTATATTATATTTATTTTTTTTTCAATTTTTGCGCAACTTTCCCCTGTGTGTTGAATTAGTAGCCACACTAGTTCATAATGACGATCCACTACTAACTCGTCACATTAAAAAGGGGCTGAGCAACCAAGGGGAAACAACCAATAACTTAATTTTTTCTAAACATCAACAAATATGTCAGTGGTTGCATCAATGCTAGGTTAATTATGTCATAAATAAAGTAGACTTCTACATGATCTTGAAGGTCTGCTCGAAGTTACGCTAGTATTCGAAATATGGAAGTAACTCACTGTGGCTACGCGGCCTACTGCTTTTAGTTTTGCCCGAAAACGGTGTCTATCACCGATTGTTTCCAGTCCCAATCGAGCTAGTTCTGAGTCTGTAAGGCTCACCGCAATCTCTTCGTCGATGTCTTCCTATTCGAACGCACGTATAAGTGCAGACATGCCCATCTCAGACAACACGCTGTTTATTTGTGATGCAGCCATTGATGTTGTTGTTGTCCGGTATATTTTACGGCCTTTTCGCACATTTTACCTCTCATAAACTTTATTTATGCGCATGTGCGAGAATGGATTTCGCGCGATATTTCATATTGTCCGATTTATTCCGAATGAACATAATGATAGTCAACCCAACAACATGATAGCGGAACATAATAGGATAATAATTAAATGAACAACACAGTAGTGTGACTTAACACCGTGAAATTTTAACTGATCAGAACAAGTGTTAACTTGAGATTTGAGAAGTTCGACTTAACAGAAAAATAAATGACTGAAAATAAATCAATATTCACTTAACTAAGTGTAATTTAAACTAACAAGACGAGGTTGGAGTGAACATCATGCTGCTGTGACTCAGTAACTGCATTAATTTACCTAACGATGTATGAAAATTAACAGAACAAGATGGGGTTTACTCACTTTAGTAACTGAACAATGTGTTCATTACACTCATCATTCCATACTTTCAACTAACCAACCCATCATTCAACTGGATAATGTAAGGATTTGACTGATCAACTTAGTTTATTGACTGGATATAAAGTATAACTAACATATTATAAAGTTCAAATAACCCCAAAACTAACAGTTGAAGCGAATAACATGCTCATTTGGCTCAATAACTGCACGTGTTAACCTGACGTAATGTCAAAGTAAACATAACAAGTCAACGTACTAACTGAGCAACATATTGGTTTAACTCAACACCACGTGCTTATAAACGACCAAAATAATGTTTAACTGGACAATATAATTGTTTGACCCAACAACATTTTTGATCAACTAAACATGATGTAGTTTGACTCAGCAACATTTTTAATAAACTAAACATGATGTATTATGAACTAAAAATATTAATCACTAAACCCAACAACACAAGAATGAAGCAAACAGCACACCAGCGTTGAACATAAGACAGCTGTGGCGTTCCATATTAAATGAACATCTGTATATTTGGGTTATAGCTGAATACCCACAAGGTCTTTTTTAAATGCTACTTAAAATAATGATAGAATTGTTTGTTATCATTCCTTTGCTGTTTAATATGTCTGTTTACAGATTTGATGATTTATTTGGTAAATTTTTCTCGAGTAATGTTAAGGGATAAGTATTGTGTAGTGTTGTCGTGTTTGTCTTATAAACACCAAAAAAATGTAATAAATGTAAGAGATACATTTGCTAAATACAATATACCATCCCTTTTCTAATCTATATTGTTTTGTATGTTATCTTGTTTTTTTTTTACTTATCATGCCTATTATTTATTTATTTAATGTGTCCGTTTACAGATTGGATGATTTACTTGGTCAATTTGTCTCGAGTAATAAAAGTAAGAGATACGTTTGCTAAATGTAATGTACCGTCATTTTGCTAATCTATACCGTTTTTGTAACCTATTTACCTTGGTCTTCACTTCATTATCCTGTTTTACTGAACTTTGTTTGATAACTAAAAATACTGATTTAAATAGACAAAATCTGTGTTATAAAAATTAATTAATTTTAATTAGTAATACTTAAGCTTAAACACACTATCAAACAGCATTTTAACATTTAAACAAATTTCGTTTTCGTTTAAATTAAGATGTTAATAAAATGCCAATGATCACTATCTAGATTAAGCATTGGTCATTACCAATTTCCTGTTGAACATTCTTTTAAGTAAGATAAGTCAGGATAATAACCCGCTCACAGCTAACGGTTAATAGGGAATATGCATTTTTTTATGTGAGGTTGAATGCTAACGGTTGATAATATAATGGGTTATTTGTATTGATCCGTTGAGTGAATGAATTGTACGTCTGCTTATGAAACACTTTGACAGCTGTTATGTTTTGCTTTTGTGTTTTTGAAATAGTCATATTTAAGTTGTGCAAACAATTTCCGTATATTTATTCTCTTCTTAATTGTGCGACTTTTTAGAAAACACAATATATTTGTATTGAAGTGTTTTTTTTTATTACTATTTATTATTATATACGGGAATTTGCTTCTATAAATGAAATAAAATTATGAACACATTCGTATGGTACAAGTGTCAGTACAAACCATTATAGCATATACATAACGAAAACATTATAAATTAAATAATAAATACATTATAAATTATAAATAAATTAAATATTTGTATTAAAGTGTTTTTTATTACTATTTATTATTATGTACGGGAATTTGTTTCTATAAATAAAATAAAATTATGAACACATGCGTAGGGTCCAAGTGTCAGTGCAAACCATTATAGCATATAAACAACAACAACAACAACAACATTTATTAGCTTTTAAGCATAAAATTGCTTTTTAGCCAAATGTATAATATACACGTTTAAAGACATGGATGATAATAATTATGAGAATAAAGTAATAATTATGAAAACTATGCAATGGAAGAAGTTAACAAATATTTTACTGATTTATAACCTAAGATATGTTCCTTTAACATCGATAATGACAATTGGTAATAAAATCATGTGACACAAATATTTTACTGATTTATAACATAAGATACGACATAAATATTTAACTGATTTATAACATAAGATATGTTCCTTTAACATCGATAATGACAGTTGGTAATAAAATCATGTGACACAAATATTTTACTGATTTATAACATAAGATATGTTCCTTTAACATCGATAATGACAGTTGGTAATAAAATCATGTGACACAGAATACATTATTTTGCGAAATTATTTTCACTTTAACATCGATACGTATCAGTGCTCATCGAATTCTGAGAGAAAAAATTAGTCTACGTAGATTAATTAATGTGTCTCCAAATTGTTCCGTAAACAATTCGCATTATATATGTATTTTGAAAGATTAATGATTTCTTTTTTATTTTGTGTTCCCATTAACATATCAAACTTATTTAATGTTGGCCATGCTTGATAATATGACTTTAAATATTTTTTTCTTATATCTTTGTATAATGGACAAATTAATAAGAAATGGTATTCACTTTCTACAACATTTAGATTACAAAATTTACATTTTCTGTTATCACGTGCAATATTGTGGTATCGACCTCGTTCTATTTCTAATCTGTGTGATGATAGGCGGAATTGAGTTAGTGCTATTTTAAATTTCTTCGTTGTAATGATATCCAGGTATGGTTCGGTATTAAACGTGTTCTTCGTGCGGCAGTATGTATTTAGTCTTGACGAATTAATGATTTCACTGTACCAGTGCTGTTTATAGTGATCAAATAATCGTTGTTTAATAAGATTATAAGTGCATGTTTGTTCAGATTTTTCTGTCAGGGTTTCTTGTTCATTCCATACATAAGTTAAACCTAGCTGCTCGAGTATTGATTTGATTTGATAAGCCCAATTTCTATTGTTGTATGTTATGTTTTGTTCTGCGTCATTGAACATGAATGAGTATGTTATTTTTATGGGATTATCATTTGTACATGATATTAATTTAAACCAATATTTAAATATGTGTAATTTACGTGTCACTGATAAAGGGTATCGTCCTAATTCTCCATACAGTGCTGATAGATTTGTTGATTTGTTGACACAAAGGATTTTTCTTAAAAATTTTGTATGTATAATTTCTAATTCTTTTCCTGAATCATGTCCCCAGATTTCCGCAGAGTAATGAAGAACGGGGGTTACTAATTTATCAAAAAGGTTTAATTTTTCTTTAGTAGGGAATTCATATTGGTTTACAACAGAAAAAAGGCGATGAAGTGCTCTGTTACCGTGTTCTGATATTGATTTTATTGTTTTATACCAGTTTCCGTTTTTAAATAAAGTTACACCAAGATATTTGAATGATGCGACTATTTCCAACGGTTCACCATATAAAGTGAAGTTGAAACTTGTTTGTCGGTTACTTTTTTCAAAAATAACAACTTTTGTTTTACTAATGTTTATTTTTAATTTGTATGTATTACAATAGTTTTCAATGTCATTTAACATTAGTTGGGCTGATGTGGGTGAAGTTGAAAATAGGACTTGGTCATCAGCATACGATAATAAAAAGAATTTTATATCGTCGATCGATATGATTCCTTCAATATTAGAATTAATATTTTCGATAATGTCATTAACGAACATCATGAATAGGATGCTTGAGCAAGGGTCTCCTTGTTTAACACCAGAGTATGAATTGATATATTCGGATATTTCATTGTTTAACCGGACGGCTGATTTCACCGACGAATACATCGCTTTGAGTGCAGAAATCATTTTAGTGCTTATTTGTTCGGTGATTAACTTTTGCCAAAGTAGTGAACGATTTATACTGTCATAACATTTAGCATAATCAATGAAAATGCAATATAATTTTTGACCAGAGTTTAACACTTTGTTGATTATACTGTTCAGTATAAAGATACAGTCGACTGTGCTCTTTCCCTTTTGGTAACCAAATTGACAGTCAGATATAATTTTGTTTTCATCACACCATTTAGTCATTCTGTTTAAAAGTACCCGAGAATATATCTTTGATAAAATATTATTTAATGTTATTCCACGGTAATTTTTGGTATCGCTCGGATCTCCGCCTTTAAATATTGGTGTGATGTAACCCACTCCCCAGCTTTCAGGATATTGTGCAGTATCAAAAATTGTATTGAATATGGTTTTGAGGTACGGTTTAATAGAATTGTATGTTGTTTTAATTATTTCAGCTGAAATATCATCAGGTCCACTAGATTTGCCATTGTTTTGTTTGAAAACTGCTTGATATATTTCCGACTCTGTAATTGGTGAATCGAGTTGTTCAATTACGGTTTGTGGTGTATTTAAATTATGTTCGTTTATTTCATTATCTATAGTGTCACTTGGTTCGTTTCCGATTAAGTCATTAAAATGATTGAACATTTCGTTAATTTTAGGTTGATTTGTATTTTTATTATTAGGTTTATAGCATTTTTTGAGTGTTTTCCAAAACGTTCTTGGTTGTGTTTTTGCAATGTTATATAACCTCGTGCTTTCATTCATTTTGTATCTATATTTTGCTTTTCTTCGAATTACATTATAATTTGTTCTATAATGTACAAATTGTTGTCTATTTGGGTTGGACTTATTCTTATTAAAGTTGTTTTTTGCGTTACGGAAATTGCATTTTGCAGTTCTACAAGTATTATCAAACCATTCTGGCGGTTTTTGATGCGGCTTTTTATTGTTATTAATCGTAAACACTTTTCCAAATGTCTGAACGCTATTTTCGTGTAAAAATTGTGTAAGAATATTAATTTGATTATTAACATTAGTTTCAGTAAAAATTGTATTTAATACTTGTATATTTTCATCTATTAACAAGTTAAATTCTTGTGATTTGTCATTATCAAATATTATTTTTAATTCTTGTTGTTTTGTTTCCTTTTTGTTGTTTTGTAAGTTAATATTATTTACTGTTAGAAAACTAAAATAGAGCCCAGCATGATCCGAGAATTCAGTCCAATCAAGTATTTCAAATTCATGAATGACATTCCGATGGAATGTGTCGTGGTGTGTTAGTAAATAATCGGTTACGCTAAGACCACGTGTTGAGGTGAAAGTGTAATTACCTGTTCTATCTCCGGGCATACGACCGTTAGCTATGATATGGTTGGTTGATTTGCACATGGAGATTAAAGCTCGGCCTTGAAAGTCAATTATGTGATCTTCATTCATTCGCTTCGGAATGTGTCCAAAATTTAGTTCACTTGAATTTGTATTAACGTTGTTATAATCATCTAAATGTTTATCGTATTCTAATATATCGGATAATAAGCCAGTTCTTGAATTTAAATCTCCTACGATAAAAGTGTATCCTAAGGTGCAATATTGTTCTATGTTATTTTCAATTTCTTCGAAAAAATCAAAATCTACATCTTTTAAGACTTTTGAACTAGGTGGTGGAATGTAAGTACAACAAATGTAAACATCTTTATCAAAATTTAACATTTTGCTATCTAATTTTAACCATATTATGCCATAATCATTTACTTTTACAATTGATATTTTATCTTTTAAAGCAGTTTTAAAATAAACAGAAATACCTCCGGCTTGTCGGCCTTTTTTAACTCCATAAGATTTATGTCCATAAATATGTCTGCTTTCAAAGTTTTGTATGTTTAAATTTTGCACTCTATTTTTGTTGGTCCAAGTTTCACTTAATAAGATAATATCATATTGATTAATATATTCTAAACAACGAAAACATTATAAATTAAATAACAAATACATTATAAATTATAAATAAATTGAAAATTAAATAAATTATATGTGTATTACATAAAGTTCTAACAATCGTTCTATAAACAAATATATTCAATTGGTATCTAATGGGTACTAATTAATACCTTAATTATATCTTAAGCGAATGCACTACTCAGGCTTTATGAATACATGAGTACTGTATATATGCACACATAGTTGTTGTTACGCCTTGTACGTGTTCTTACTTTAATTATTGTGATCGTATACACGAGTACTGAATATATGTACACATTGTTGCTGTTACACCTTGTACGTGTTCTTACTTTAATTACTGTGATTGTATACATGAGTACTGCTTATATGCACACATTGTTGTTGTTACGCCTTGTACGTATTATTAATTTAATTACTGTGTTTGTAAGAACACATTATTTTTTGCGTTTGAAGATTATGTTTTATGTAGGTCTACAGTAGTCGCGTCAAATTTAATAGTATGCTATGTAATGCAATACTATTAGATATATAAGTTTTCCATGAGCTGACAATATGCTATTGGGCGTTTTCATGCTATAATAAATACAGTCATACACAATTTAGAGCACACACACGCGCGCAGACACATACACGCACTGCTATTTTTGTTACATGCATACACGCATCCACTGAAAATATTTTTGTTGCATACACAGACACTTCATTAAAAAAAGGCCATTATGGCTGTCTAAACTTTCGATTTTCGTGTTTTAGACTGCCATAGAGTGGCGTCTCTTAATACATACTAAACAGTTTAAAATTATATTCTAGTTTTGCTTGGTAAACCGTAGCGGCAATCTAGCGTGCACTAGGTTGCTACAATGTACGGGAACTTTTATGAATGAAATAAAATTATGAACACATGCATACGCACACGAACATAATAAATACACTATGATAAATTCAATTATTAAAACTCCAAATATGACTAAAAGGAAATAAGTATGTATATTGTTTCTTTCAGTTGTTTGCATTAAATATTATCTTGCAATAGTGATTTATGATTATATTTACTGACTTGTATATGCTAATTTTAATTTATTCAGATAGTTTTAGATGTCGAAAGGATACCCTAAAATGTTCACTTTAGTGAATGTAGTCGTTTATTATTTTTCTCTCACTTTTGTGATTATTTTTTTTATATTTCTTTATTTCTATGGAATATTCATCTTTTTGTTTCCATAATTCTTGTTTTCTTTTTTTGTTGTTGTTTTTATGTATGGATATCTTATCTCTTATACTAGAAAGCAACTGGACTTTAAAAAACATAAAAATCAACTGGACAAGCACACACACACATTATCATACAACACCCTTCACCATTTTAAATTATTAAATTATGTACTTTGAATGTAAAAGGGTTAAACAATAAAGATAAACGCATACAAATCTTCAAATGGTTAGACGAAAAAAAATATAGTATATGCCTATTACAAGAAAGTCACTTGACACATACCTTAGCACAAACCTTAAAAGATGAATGGGACGGAGACATCTATCTCAGTGGACAACATACTAATAAACAAGGCATTGCCTTTCTAATAAAAAATAATATAGGGATCACAGTCGATAACTTTAACGAAATAATAATTGGCAGACAAGCAAGTATAGATATAAAAATACACGAAACACAATTAACATTAATCAACGTTTACGGCCCTAACATAGACGATTACACTTTTTACGAAACATTACAATCCTTTATAAATAATAACCAAGATAAAAACATTATAGTCGGTGGTGATTTCAATACTGTTCTTAACCCAATATTAGATCAAAAGAAGGGAAACCTTTATACTCATCCGAAAAATAGAAACATTTTAAATAACATAATTGAAAACTACAATATGATAGACATCTGGCGTACAATATATCCAAACGAAAGCAAATTCACCTGGCACTCAAACACAAAACCAACAATATTTTGTAGATTAGATTATTTTTTAATATCCGAGTCTCTTTGCAACATTATTGACACATGTAACATAAAACCAGGATTTATGACTGACCACTCTCTAGTTGAACTTAAACTACACAATATACAACCTGAAAGAGGCCCAGGATACTTTAAAATTAACAACAGCATCTTATTAGATACACAATATCAAACACAAATAAAACAGGAAATATTAAATACAGTTCAAAATAACAAAGATGCAAAGCCAAACACCTTATGGGAAGGAATTAAAGGAAATATACGTAACACAACAATTAGATACACATCCTTTAAACAAAAAGAAACACACAAACTTGAAACTGAAACCATCAAAACCATTGAAACACTTGAAAAACAATTGCATCAAACAAACACAATTGATACCACCGACATTGAAAATGAAATAACATTAAAAAACAAATATTAGATGGAATCTATCATACACAACTCAATGGAATAATACTAAGAGCGCGTGCACAGCATGTTGAACACAATGAAAAAAATACAAAATACTTCGCAAACATCGAAAAACGTAGAAGTGAACAAAAAACTGTACACAAATTAATAGTCAATGGCGAAGATATAACAAACAAAACTCAAATACTAGAAGAACAACGTTTATTTTTCGAAACCCTCTATAAACGAAAACATGTTGAAAATAACACCCTTTTTAAAAATACACATCACACTTTAAATCAAGAAGAACAACTATTGTGTGACGGATTACTAAATGAATATGAATGTGGATTAGCACTAAAAGAAATGCAAAATAACAAAAGTCCAGGATCTGATAGCATCACCATTGAGTTTTATAAAATATTTTGGAATGATATCACAACGCATTTAATTAATTCACTAAACCATTCATATAATAATAAAAACCTAACTACGCTTCAAAAACACGGTATAATATCACTCATTCCAAAACCTGGAAAAACTTAGAATCCTTATCAAACTGGCGCCCAATTAGCTTACTAAATAATGACTATAAAATTGCAACTAAAAGTATAGCAAACAGAATTAAAAAAATATTACCATCAATCATTTCAAAATCTCAATCTGGTTTCATAAAAGGACGTTACATTGGTGAAAACGTTCGTCTTATCCAAGAATGCATAAACTATTTCAACAATTCAAACAATCCTGGTCTAATATTCTTTGCAGACTTTGAAAAGGCATTCGATTCACTTGATCATTCATTTATGTTCTCTTGCTTAGAAAATATGAAATTTGGTGAAAGTCACATTCAATGGGTCAAACTATTCTATACCGATATTAACAGTATAATCATTAACAATGGTTTCTTTTCAAACAGTTTTAACATCGAACGAGGGGTTCGACAAGGATGTCCACTCTCATCATCGCTATTTATTATTTGCATCGAGTATCTTTCACATCACATCCAATCAAATAAACACATAAAAGGCATATCACTAGAACCTGATGAAGATATCAAACAGTCCCTATTTGCTGACGATGCAACTTACTTCTTAAACGGCAATTACGATTCTTTCCATAACCTAATAGAGCCACTTACCATTTACGGAATGACATCGGGTCTTAAACTAAACAAAAGTAAATGTACTGTGCTACGAGTAGGTAAATTAAAACAAAGTAATGTCCTATATAAAAAAGAAATTAAATTTAATTGGACATCCGATGAAGCCACAACGTTAGGAATTACTTTCACAAATAATGAAAAGGATACAGTTCTTAAAAACATACTACCTAAATTACAGAACTTTAAAAACTGCTTAAAATCATGGCATCACCGTAAACTTACACTGATCGGAAAAAACACAGTATTGAAAACGTTTGCACTTCCTAAAAAATTATGTATTCACAGTTCTCCCAAATCCACCAAATGATATTATTAACGATATAAAATCAACAATATTTAAATTCATATGGGACGGTAAGCCTGATAAAATAAAACGAACTCAATTAATTCAATCTGTAGAAAATGGAGGTATCCAATTAACGAACATTGACTCATTCTTGAATGCAATCAAATGCAGCTGGGTTAAAAGATACCTAGATAATACCAATACGAGTAAATGGAAATTATTCTACCAGAAAATCCTAAAAAAATATGGTGACTCCTTACTCTTTGAATGTAACATCAGCAATACTATCTTACATGAAATTGCAAAGGAAAACATATTTATAGCTGATGTTCTATCAGCATGGAGTGATGTCACTCATAACATAGAAACCAAAACCAACAGTAAAACAATTTTATGGAACAATAAAGACATAACTTCAAACAATAAAACGTTTTTCTATAAAGATTGGTTTGAACGAAGCATTAAATATGTCGACCAATTATATGACTACAGAATTAAAGATTTCACTTGTTTGATGATATATGCTACATATACGGAATACCTTCAAATAATTTTATGAAGTACTACACACTAACCAAAAGTATACCCATACATATTAAATCTGAGATCAATACAAATAATACACCATGTACTCAAACAACATTCGTAGAAAACATACTTGGAAGAAAAATCAAAACAAATAAAATATTTTACACACTACAAATTAAAAACCCTACAGAACACTCCAAAATCCAAAATAAATGGCAAGTCCTTTTCGGAGAACATGAACTTAATTGGAAACCCATATTTACCATGCCATATAAAGCAACTATTGAAAGCACACTAAGAAATTTTCAATATAAATACATCCATAGAATTATAGCTACAAATAAATATCTCTTTAAATGCAAATTATCTTAACACAAATCTGTGTGACTTCTGCGGTGAAAACATTGAAACTATAGAACATCTTTTTTGGGAGTGCAAACACATCCAGCCTATTTGGACTCAATTAATATCTTTTCTTGAACAACAGCAACTAAACGTCAAACTATCTTTCTTAAATGTAAGTTTCGGAATTAACTCATTGAAATCAATAGACTTTAATAATATAGTGAATTTTATTCTTATATTGATGAAATATTTTAACTTTAACATGAAGTACAGAAAACAAGTACCAAATTTTAATTGTTTTGTCCATAGTCTTAAACTAAAAATCCAGAATGAGAAAGAAATAGCCCTCAGTAACGACACATTACAAATCTTTGAACAAAAATGGAATCGGATTAAATTCTCATAATGTTTTGTCCAGTTATATACATTTCACTCTTATGTTAGTTTATCTATCTAAAATAGTTTTGTTTATTTTTTTATTTCAGTTTTTCAATCATACAAGATCATTAAGAATATACAACAAAACACACAAGTCCAATATGCTTTCTTCCGACTTTATACAACTCATCATTTTCATAACTATTCCTCTGTTGTTTTTTTCTTTTCTCTCTAATTTTTTTATATATATATTAGCATATCTTGTATAACACGTCTGAACTTTATTGCTTTGTACAATCACTATGTTGTATGATCATATACATGTATACATTGTATGTATTATATTGAATAAAAAAAAATCTAAAGAGACCATAGCTCAAGTAAGCACCATTTTGAGTGTCTAAATAATAATGAATGTCACGTTTGAGTTGTGGTGATTTTTCTTGGATGTTTGAAAGTTACCAAAACATTGGTATGTAACTATAGCTGCATACAGGAAGTAGAATTAATGCAATTCGAAAACAGGTGTAATGCTGGCTCCGGTCAGTATTTCTGCTGGAAATTTGCAAGGGCATACGGACATTGAACTATTACAAAAAATCTAATCCTTTGACCCCCAATTTTCTCCATTGCTGTTTAGTACTTGGTAAGTTACCAATGTAAAAACAAGGTTTCCAGGCACCTTGCTTCTTCAGAAAAGTGGCAGTTTGTTGTTGAAACTGGCTTAAAAGGCTCGGAAACACACAGAATTCTGATGTTTTGATTTGAAATAATCAATACAAAAACATTTTGCCCCAACTCATTTGATTTGAATGTCACTGATTTTTCAGAAGGCACAGCCTCAACCATTCTGGAAATAAGCTTGGTTTATTTTCAGATTTGCGAGGTGACCAGTTTTCAGACATTGGTTCGCTCCTGCTTGTGTACGAGATTGGCCGAGACTAAAAAAAACTGTAATGTGCCACCTATACAATCCTATATTATGTTCAGCTAAAAGCTAACAACAGCTTTCACGCCGCCTGTTGGTTGTTTACCATTTAGCCTCATGTCACAATTATATAAATCAAAACGCTGATCCAATAGAAAAACTGTTAAAGATATCATAAACAATGTGATAATGATTACGCTTTTTAAGTTATTGTAAACAATTAACCGTCGTTAGCTAGTTGTAGGTGGATGGTCCACGGCCGTCCACAAGCTCAAATCACAGGTGGTTAGCTTGTTGCTAAGATATTATTAGTGAAAACATCATTTTGAATAAATAATCATATTATAACGAAAAATGATCTTTTCCGAAAAAAAATTCACTAGACTATCAAATATATATATAAAAATTTAAATTTTATGAATTAAATTCATAAAATTTAATTTTTCGTTATAATATGATTATTTATCATTCAAAATGATGTTTTCACTAATTTATATCATTGCCACTCTCTAACCACCAGTGGCTCAAATGACCAAAAAGGCGGGACCAAACCAAATAGGCTTGCGATGCGCATGCCCAAGCAAAACCGATTGTTAGCCATCTTGAATTGTTAGCGTGAAAAGAAAGATACTACATTTATTGGATATTTTAATATGATGAATATTCTAGGTAGAGAATATGGATAGTATTATCATTATAACGTCAACAAAAACTCAACAATTGTATTGATGACATGAAGAAAAAGCTATTTGTTTTGACCATTGAATTGCTTAGTAGGTCAAACCAGGTAGGTGTATTAAATACCTGCCCTGATCACTATAAAAGTAAAAACTTTGAGTTTGACCACTTAAATTTAGTTAAGGAATCTTTGAGTAATAGTTAAAAAGTCTTTCGCAATCTAAATCATGTGTTGTTGTCATATTATAAACTTTCGTGCATGAACCATTTAAATCCGTTTGCATTACTTTTTTAGTTGTTTTCCCTTGGAAAATACTCTTCTTGCTAGCCTTCGCTGAATTATTCAACAACATCGCTATATTGCTGATTTTTTTTGTTGTTGTTGTTTTTGTTAAAGCTGCATGCTTTTGTTAGGTAATGTTTAATTTATCATTCACGTTTTACATATGATTTTGTTTAAACCATATTAAATCGATGTTTTGGTGAATTTCGCGCATGCTTAACTTGTCTGATTTCGGACGTAATTTACTTTCGGATACATGCTCCTCTTGTGTTTTTTTTATGTTTTCTTTTGTATGCAGATAAAAAAAACAGCTCATGCTTAAATATGTTATTGAGCAAGTGACTTCTTAATACTATGGCAGGAATAAAAAACTGTTATAAAATTAAAAAGGCAGAAATTAAAAAGGCATTTTAGTTACATGTTAAAACTCACAGTCACAATTGTGTAAGTATTACTATTACATTTATTTATATTTACTAAAAGTAAATATATTCTAATATATCAGTAAGAATTGTACAGCCCTAAATTATATTTAATACACCCGTTTAGGCAGTAAATTCATATATGTGCTGGTTTTAATTTACATTCATGTTATTATACCCCCGCAATAGGCGGAGGGATATTGTTTTGGCCTTGTCCGTCCTTCGTCTTTCCATCCGTCCGGCACTATTGTGTTGGGAGCCATATCTTGGAAGTGCTTTGGCGGATTTCATTGAAACTTGGTATGAGTATATATTTGGATAAGAGGATGATGCATACCAAATGGTATTGTACACTATCTGTTTATAACGAAGTTATGGCCCTTCGAACCTTTTTTACCTGAATGTCAAATATAACACTTTTGTGTCCAGAAGCATATTAGCGGGGGATATCAATTCAATAAATTTGCTTGTTATTAATAGAATGGAAAAAACCCTGTTATTTTGTCTTTCATTATGGTGTTTAAAATCACATTTAATGGAATCCAACCTACTTGATTTCAAATACAGTAACACCTGGCGCAGTGACCTGGATGCAGATTCTAAGCAGATTGGCCAAAATGGGGGCAGCTTGAGAGTCTCGTCCGGAACTGAAAAGCCTGGAGGAAGCTGGTTGGCGAGATGGGACAACAGGCGAAGAATAGATGAACCTACTTGATTGATAAACATTTTTGTAAGTCATTAAAGAATCGAGCAAACTTTTTGTTTCCAATAAGCAGTCCTGTATATATCTGAAATAAAATAAAATGTTTCACTCAGGTTCCTTGATACTCATCTTGGTATTTAGATGACCTTATAACAGATTTTGGCATGAATGGAAGTTTGTCATTAAATGCGTTATATTTATAAATGTAAACATTAAATCTAAAAAGCTCAATTAAAAAACAAGAAAAAATAATAAAAGAAAAAGTAATCCTCATCTGGGCTTGAACCACTGACCTCGGGAGTAAAAGTCTAACGCTGAGACGGCCATCCGTGCTCATACAATATTTTATACTTTCAGTTTCTATAAGCAAAGCTTGTAGTGTCACAAAAAACGACAACAACAGAACTCCAAATTATTCAATTGTTTTGCTTTGCAACGATTTATCATTTTCAGGTTGTTAATGTTAAGTATAACTGTTTTCTCACAAATATCATAACTGCAACAAAAATGTGCGAGTCTGAAACAATTTTTATGCCCCCTTTCGAAGAAAAGGGGGCATATAGTGATCGGAATCACCGTCTGTCTGTCAGTCTTTCCGTCACACTTTGCGTTTAGGTTTCGAAAAATGCTCATAACTTCTATATCCTTTGAGATATAACCTTCATATTAGGTATGCATGTGCATATGGACAAGGCCTTTCCATGCGAACAAAATTTTTTACCCTTGTGACCTTGACCTTGAACTTAGGGTCCGCGTTTAGGTTTCAAAATCTGCGTTTTGGTTACGTAAAATGCTCATAACTTCTATGTCCCTTGAGATATAACTTTCATATTTGGGTTGCATGTGTATATGGACAAGGCCTTTCCATACGCACAAAAATTGATACCCTGTGACCTTGAACTTAGGGTCCGCATTAAGGTTTCAAAATCTGCGTTTAGGTTTCGAAAAATGCTCATAACTTCTATGTTCCTTGAGAAATAACCTTCATTTTTGGTATGCATGTGTAATTTTTACCCCTGTGACATCGACCTTGAAGTTAGGGTCTGCGTTTAGGTTTCGAAATCTGCGTTTATGTTTTGAAAAATGCTCATAATTTCTATGTCCCTTGAGATATAACCTTCATATTTGATATGCATGTGCATATGAACAAGGCCTTTCCATACGCACACAAATTTTGACCCCTGTGACCTTGAACTTAGGGTCCGCGTTTAGGTTTCGAAATCTGTGTTAAGGTTTCGAAAAAAGCTCATAACTTCTATCAAGCATTTAAAGGGGGCATAAGTCATCTTATGGTGACAGCTCTTGTTTTATTTTGTCAATTTAACAAAACATGCAAAAGCCCCTTAAAATACATGAAGTAATGTTTACAGTTGTCCATAACCACATATTAAAAAAGAATGAGCAAGATCTACCTATTAGCATATAAACAAAGCCAATTGGTCAGCCATTTGATAATTACGGTAACAAAAACAATGTGCTGAATCTTTTGGATTATTACTCCGGGCGGATGGTTCACGGCAAGCAATATGATCTTAGGTATACCTTCTATAATAAGGTGTTTGTACTTTAATCACATTAAAATTTGAAATACTATGGAAGTACAAAAATGTCAGATACACAGTTTTGTCATAGACGTCATCTTGCAATTGCTATTTGTGTGAGTGGGATGGTAAAAGAAATTCTGAATTTGTTATCTGTAGGACATTTAGTAACTTAGCAACCCATGCATGTTGCAAGGGTGTTAATCCGGATTATTTGGAGATCCCGATTTGAGCCATTCAGGATTGAATTTTAGATCAGTGTAAATCCGGTGATTTATTTTAAGGGGGTGAGAACAAATATTGTAATTGCTTCATTGGCATGCCAGACATGTGCGCTTGGTACCGATTTTTCCTGGTCTTTTTAACAAGGTTTTCCAAATGAAAAAACTGGTTATTTGATTGGCAAATGTCGGCTGGTGGGCGGGCGGAACAAGCTTGTCCGGGCCTTAACGTAGTGGCTCATGGGAGAATTTAAAATCATTTGGCACATTTGTTCATCATCATTAGACGGTGTGCCGCTCAAAAGAATTACGTCGATATATCCAAGGTCAAGGTCACCCCTTGAGTTCAAAGGTCAAAAATGGCCATAAATGAGCTTGTCCGTGCCAAAACTATGTCATTCATTGTGAGACTTTGAAATCATTTGGCATATTTGTTCACCATCGTATGACGTTGTATCGCACGTTAGAATTACGTCAATATATCCAAGGTCAAGGTCGCCACAATTAAAAATATATTTATTTTGAAACAAAGGGGGTTAATTATAAACAATCAGTTCAGTTTGATTTGTCTCCCTCTATCAGACTTTTTCTGCATTGAAAAACCTGGTTTTGTGATAATTTTGTCCCATGTATTATTATTGTCTGATTGGTTATCCGCTGACACGGACATAAAAGGTAACTGACCTAACCTCTTGACTACTTTCCAGAAATCTTACATACTACAAAATGTAGCATATGTCCCCCATCATTAAATTTCCATTTTCTGCTGTCAAATTAAATGCATATAATATTTCATTTGTAAAAGAAATATCTGGATATATTTTTGGACAGTTGTTTTACGGATATGGTATGGTTAGTGGATTAACATTTATTATCGATTTTCTTTATAACATTTATATAAAATGACAATTACACATTGAGTGTTACTGGTGGTTCGGCTTATAATATCTTGCATTTTACTCACCAGAAATAGCAACTAAAAGACTATAAAAAGAACAATAAACTATGGCTTTGGGAGGCTCTACCTGTAAGGGACCGACGGCCTCAGACTCCAGACTTTATTGTTAGGATTTAAAATTTGGGACATTCGACACCCCTGATGTTGTGTCATGTATCAAACGGTCTTTATATAAATATTAATTGTATTAATTGGATATGTAGAAGATTTGGTGATGCAATCATTGGATTTCATTTTGTGTTTTGTTGACCTACTTTTAATTTTTAGGCTCAGCAGAATTATGGCTGTCAAAACACAATCGTATTAAAATTAATAGTGCTTCAAATTGTACAAGACGTCAGTCGCTTTCTTTTTGTTTTAGATGTTTTTCAGTTTCGTCGGAAGATGTTTCCCACCAACCATCCTGTTTTGAAAAAAATAACTTTTGAACCCGATTTTCTGGTAATACTACTTTTTTTACAAACAGTTATTAATACATGATGATCATTTCATAAGGATCTCAAGGGTCACAACAGGTATATATATATATATATATATATATATATATATGCTGTATATCAAGTTAATATAAAAGTAATTTGTTTAACCAATTCATTTTATCATATTTTTATCATAAAACATACGAAAATCTGTGAACAACTGCCTTTAAGCAAGAATGTTCTCAAAGCTTGTATATTTATTTATTTTTTATGTGTGAGTCAGGTAATGAGCCTTCTTCAGTCGCGTTTATAATGACAAATAAAACAATACAAAAATCTATAACAATACCATTTTATTTAATTTTTGAACACACAAAAAATGACCATGTTTTCTTGTATTGAATACTCAATTATATAAACACAATATCAGAGCGTATTTTTCAACGTTAACGCTGTAACAAAATAACAAAGTGTCACTTTTCTATCAAAAGATCCAGCACACTAGTTTAATGTCTTTCTTTAAAGAAATCAAATGTTGTCATCGATATATAAAGAAAGGTTCTACGTGAAGCAGAACGTATATAAAAATTGTACGACTTTCCTACAAGTTGAATCTTAACATTCTTTATTCATGTATCAGAGCTGTATGTATTCTGTCTATGTACATATAACTTATGATAATTAGTATTATACTCTATTTTTCCACACAATCGGTACGTATAAGCATAAGGTAGAGAGAGAACATATGAGACGCGTTCTGAGAAAACTGGGCTTAATGCATGTGCGTGAAGTGTCATCCCAGATTAGCCTGTGCAGTCTGCAAAGGCTAATCAGGGACGACACTTTGCGCTTTTATGACTTTTTTCGTTTAAATGAAGTCTGTTCTTAGCAAAAATCCAATTAAGGCGTAAAGTGTCGTCCCTGATTAGACTGTGCGTACTGCACAGGCTAATCTTGCACGACACTTTACGCACATGCATTAAGCCCAGTTTTCTCAGAACGCGGCTCATATGTATGTCGTGATATGTTTACAGTATTTATTTACATTAATAACTCTAATATGTTTCCAACATGAATTGATAAAATCATGGACAGTACAATTAAGTAAATTTGGATAGTAAACGGATATTGTATGGCTGTAATGTAATTCATGTTTAAAGCGGTCATATGTGTTTGCTACGAAATATGTTTTAATGTGATTAGATTCGCCGCCATTTGTATACAGTGATTTTTATATGGTCACGTGACTCACGTCTTTCATCCTTCTTGTAACTTACGATCCACTTGTGCGAAATCGTAACGAGAAAGCGGACAACGACAACGAGCGAGGCCTGGTATTGTAATGCGCATGGGGGGTTAGAGAGTTAGGGTAAGTGGTACGGTTGGGGTCGGGTTTGGGTTAGGGTTAGCCTTAACCCTAACCCAACCCCTAACCTTAACCCTAACCATAACCCAATGTTATCTCCCCTATACCAGGCCTCGCTTGTTGTCGTTGTCCGCTCCCCAGTCGTAACGCGTTGTTTAAAAGTTATGATTAGTTACTTGAACAATATTAAACTTATTAATTATTATTATTTCCATATAAAGCGCATGGTAGCCAGATGTTTTTTTAACAAGTATCGTTATTATAACAACTCTCTCAGCTTTTAAATGTCACTTCAAATACCTTAGGGTATTAACCAGTTTACTAATAATGTATTGTTTATTTAACTTGTGTAAGAACTGTATTAAAGACAAACTGCGTATCTTAGTAAACAGGACATATTATTAATTATAAGTAGGGCTAGAGGTGTATAATTTGCATAGCAACAAACATTATTTAAGAACCAATAACTAGTGTTGGCATTTTCGTAAAAGCAAAGGTATTAATGTCGTAAGAATCGACAAAAAAATGTTGCCATGTTTATAAATAATGTTTTTTATAACACAAAAAGATATGTCTTAAATACTAAGAACCCCGTTTGCGCAAAATCTCTTTTTTCTCATACATGTATCTTTAGTTCACTTAGCACTTAGTCAAGACGACCGTTAGGGAACTACAGACGACTTGGCAATTTTCTCCATTCTTCTCGTCTTTCGGACAGTCTCAATTCTTAACTTCCAAACGTTTATTTTATCAGCCTCTTTTCGCCCCTGCTTTAGCTGTGCCCTGTAGAACTATCTTAGCAAGCCGTGATTATCGTGAGACATGTCCATACCACTTTAGTTTCCGTGTTTTGAAAGTGGTCAGCAAATCTTCGTGGGGTCCGATTGCTTTCTTGTCTACTTTTCAGACTTTCTCGTTAATGATTTGGTCTTTGTATGAGATGTACACATTTAAGTATCGCATTCACTTTATCTTTAAGACTTATCTATTTTTGATGATTATGATGCTTCGATTGCTGAACTAAAACTTTGAACATACAATTACCCACTGTATCATTGAGCTAAATTGTGAGAACAACGATTCACAAACTGCGTGTTTATTTTACAAGGAAAGGCTGTGTATAGTTGATGAATTGAGCATATAAATGCATCAATATTTCCAATAAATCAAGTGTAAAACAGGCATTTATGGCTATGTTAAACTGTATAACTAGCATGTCTCTAGAACAGCACGTTAAATAATTGAGGTCTTGCTGATGCGAAACTTTTTCCGTTGTACCATGAAACCAAATCTACTTGATGCTTAACGCATAATTAGCGGTTTGTGTTTAATAAGTCAGAAACGTCAATTAAAAGGCATACATGTATTTGTAAATGACCAGTTACAACTCATGACGCGTCTTTTATCCTTGACCGAATTGTAACACTCCCATGGATCTTCAGGATTTAGTGAGCAGAATGTTGATAAATTGTATTCAGTGATTTGACCCTTCACGCATAAGTTTTATCGTGTACAACCTACATGAACGTTATTTGAATTGAAGCGAAGGCATCAATGCAGTATTTAAATACCGTGGATATAGAACATCGACAATTATAATTGAGAGATTCAACTCTCCGAACGGTTATTACAATGTACATGTGTGACGTAGCCTAACATGAAAATTTCAAAATTTGAATTTCATTCGTGTGCATACTAATTGTCATTTATGTCGAAAATATTATATACTTATATGAAGATTTGTACCAATGACCGCAATTCTGCGTGTACAAGATACCCAAATGTAGTTTCAAATATATTCCAAATAGAATTGAACAATACGGTTCACGGGTAAGTATTGCAATTATGGATTTATGTTCCCTCCTAGGATATTGAATTACTATAAGCTGATTTTACAAGCACAATGACAACGCAAAGTGATGTATTTCAACAGTAAACGGCAACTTTAAAGACAAGGTGCATAATAATGCATGCTCAATTTGCTACAAACTATTTCACTTTTGTCGTTACTTAAGCATGATGCTTACTCTGATACCCATGCATAATGCTTAAAGTGCGTGCGGTATTATTTTCAAAACAGTTCAATTTCGTCTTAAAACTCCAATAATGTCGACCTTTTTCGAACGTTAATATTCAACCTGGTGAGTTCAACCTGACATTTAGTTGTTTTATTTTCAATACCAAGTGCTGGCAAAAAAATAGCACTCATTTAAGTTTCTTGTTTATTTGAAGATTTGCTTTGCATAGCCCATAAACACTACACAAATTAACGTATTTACCTGCAGAAACAGTTATCAATTAGTTTCCATAATACTGGGACGCGTGACCTAAAAAATGACAATGGGATATTGACATGTATGATGCAAGCATTGAAGACAAACCATCCAAGATTGATGGTGGTACATTAGTTACATTATGGATGGGCACCAATGGACGAACGGATCATATGACATATACAAACCAGCTCGACAAACAAAAGTCGGAAGTATTTGTCAAAACACAATATATTTCTTACTTAAGCCAAGCGAATTCAAGAACAACATAAATCGTAAATAAATACAAAACAAGAGGGCCTGAAAGGCCCAAAGTCGCTCACCTGAGATTCAAAGGAATTGACCTGTTCTGTGCAACCCAAGATGCCATTAGAACAAATGTTCTAACCAACTTTCATGAATAGTGAACACCCTGGCGGCAACGTTTTTCAACAAACCGGATACGTTTTCGTACACACCCAAAATATCATTTAAACAAATATTCTGACCAAGTTTCATTAAGATTGGACAATAAATGTGCCATAAAGAGTGTTAACAAGTTTTTACAATAGCCATATAAGGAAAAATACCCTGCCCCCTGGTGGCCATGTTTTTCAACCAACTGGAACAATTTTTGAACTCGTACAAGATATCATTGGGACAATTCTTGTGACCAAGTTTCATAAAGATCAGACAATAAATGTGGCCTCAAGAGTGTTAACAAGGTTTTACTATAGCCATATTAGGAAAAATGCCCCGCCTCCTGGTGGTCATGTTTTTCAAGCAACCGAAATCATGTTTGACCTCATCCAAGATATCATTGGGACAAATCTTCTGACCAAGTTCCATGATGATCGCACAATAAATGTGGCCTCTAGAGTGTTAACAAGGTTTTACTATAGCCGCATAAGGAAAATGCCCCGCCCCCTGCTGGTTTTTCAACAAACCCAAATCATTTTCAAACTCGTCCAAGATATAATTAGGATGAATCTTCTGACCAAGTTTCATAAAGATCGAACAATAAATGTGGCCTCTAGAGTGTTAACAAGATTTTACTAAAGCCATATATAGCCATATAAAATAAGGAAAAATGCCCCGCCCCTTGGCAGCCATATTTTTCAAGCAAACGTAACCATTTTCGAACTAATTTAAGATATCATTGAGGCCAATCATCTGACCAAATATCATGAAGATTGGAAATTGAAAATAAATGTGGCCCCTAGAGTGTTAACAAGTCAAATGTTGACGGCGCACGACGGACAAAATGCGATCACAAAAGCTCACCATGAGAACATTGTGCTCAGGTGAGCTAAAAAGGCTTGTGAACACAATAGAAGTCACATGTCTTGTTGATATATCTATTATAGTATGGTTAACACTGACGATGTACTATGTACAAGTCGTAATAAATATTCTGTTCTGTTCTGTTCTGTTGAATCATCATGAAACTTGGTGAAAATATTGGTTTTATTTATATCTCGAGAGTTAGAAAATGGTCCCGATCGGTCTAAAATCATGGCAGCCAGAGGGGGTGGTGCAGTTCTCCTTATATGACTATAGAGAAACCTTGTGAACACTCTAGAAATCACAGAAGTCACATTGTTTGCCTATAAATCATCGTGAAACTTAGTCAACCCATTGGTTTTATTGATATCTCAGACAAGTTAGAAAATGGCTCAGATCGGTGAAAAAATACACTTTTAGATCACCTGATTGCTCAGGTGAGGTTTTAGGATCGGTCTTTGTCCATCGTCCGTCCGTCCGTTGGTTTGTAAACACTCTAGCATTCACATTTCTTAAGCATTCTTTATCAGAGTTGCTGAGAAGCTATATTGCCACAAGATCTCAGTCAAGTTTGATAATGAGCAATATCGCATAATAAATGCCAGAATTAATGCCCTCAGATTGTCAAAATTGTCATTTTATTATACAAAATCATTGTAAACACTCTAGATGTCACATTTTTGTTTCAGATGTTATGAATCTTGGTCATAATATTTATTTTTGTAAGCAAAGTTTGATGTTTGGTCATGAGGGGTTATAGGTCACCATGTCAAATCTTACAAAAACCACGTAAACACTTCATTGCAAGAATTTGGTTCAATAATGATGAAACTTGACCATGATGTTTGCCTGGACAATATCTAGGTCAAGTTTGACGTTTGGTAATGTGGGGATAAAATCTAGGTCATGGGGTCTAATCTTACAAAAACCTTGTAAATACACTAGAGGCCATAGTATTGGTCCAATAATGATGATACTTGGACCAGGATGTTTTTCTTGGTGATATCTGGGCAAAGTTTGACATTGGGTTATGTTGGGTCAAAATATTGGTCACGAGGTCCAAATCTTACAAAACATTGTAAACACATGTAGAATTAGCATTACTTGCAAATGTTTGCATTGCAAAAAAAACATGCAAATTGACATGTCAGCAATGAAGAAGGCCTTCTAAAAAACAGGTGAGCGAACTTGGCCGTCTTGTTTTTAAATCAGCCTAGATTTTATTCCTTGAAATCTGTGATATACTCTATGTCTTATGCATATAGCCATATAGGGAAAAATGTCCCGCCTCCTGGTGGCTGTGTTTTTTAAAGCAACCAAAAACATTTTCAAACTTGTCCAAGCTATCATTAGGACAAATGTTCTGACCAAGTTTCATGACGATCTGAAAATAAATGTGGCCTCTAAAGTGTTAACAAGGTTTTACTATAGCCATGTAAGGAAAAATGCCCCGCCCCCTGGCGGCCATGTTTTTCAACCAACTGGCATGATTTACACACTCGTCCAAGATATAATTGGGATGAACCTTCGCACCAAGTTTCACGAAGATCGGACAATAAATATGGCCTCTAGAGTGTTAACAAGGTTTTAACTATAGCCATATATAGCAATATATGGAAAAAATGCCCCGCCCCATGGCAGACACGTTTTGTTTTTCAAGCAAACATAACCATTTTCGAACTCATCCAAGGTATTATTGAGACCAATCTTCTGACCAAATTTCATGAAGATTGGACAATAAATGTGGCCTCTAGAGTGTAAACAAGGCAAATGTTGACGCCGCACGACGGACGACGCACGAAGGACAACAGGATATGTTATAAATTGAATCAGTGGCTGTTTTAATTTACTTGTACAAAAACAACAATATAAAAAAAATAGTTGAGTAGACTATACTAGAATAAATCCACTACAGCTGTATGTTTTCGTGTGCATATAATACTAAACGCAGTATTCTAAACTCACTACAAAACGTTCGGATGTTTTATTTTGAAGATATGCGCACCACAGTGTCTCAGATCAGTGTATGCAAAAATGAATGTATTCCCCACTGTCTATATACAAAACGATTAATATCTTCATACCCAGAATCACTCGTTCCTACATTTACCTACATTATATTATATTATGTATATTAAGCAAGAAAATGGACACATATATTGATAACATAGATTTAAGCATTTGCACAATATGTTAATGTATTAATGTTATAACAATTCGTGATATGTGGTCAAAAGGAAGCAGCAATATTATTTGAATGGAATTACCACAAGCCCTTCAAAGCAGACAGTTATGACCACACATTTCGATGTATCATGGTCATTCGTTCAAATACTCGGCGGCACAGTTTTAGCCTCGTTAGTCGCACCGGTACGAGTCTTTCTCTGCCTCTCGATCAACTCAAGGTATTCGGATCCCTCTTCATCCAGGCTCAGCTTCACATCCAACCAGCTTGGAAAGGTAAAACGTCTGCTTACAAATTAATGTAGAGATTGGATTTTGATGTTTGATGCATTTGTTTTTATCTTTGAATGGTATGGATCTAAATTCTAATAAATGGTTTATTAATAAGTAATATATTAGATTTTTTTGTTTTTAAAGTAGTTTTGCAATGATTTTATTGAAAGTGCTTCTTATTGCATTTTAAATTTGACAACCAGTGTAAACAAGAATTTCCTGCTGATTAAGTTGTGACGACAATGACGGCAACTTTTATTTGAGACACTTAATAAATGGAAATGTTCATGTATTATTACACATGGCAGGTATTGACAGAACAATACTTAACTTTCTTTTTCTTTGCCGACATAACATTGAACGCTTCAAATAAGCATGATGAACTCAAATGTGGGCGGAGTTTTAACATGTTTTCGTTGGGCGGAGCTTTACCGCGTTATCGGATGGGGTATTCAATGACACAAATATCATATCAACGTCTCTAGTGTGATTATGCACTATTGACATAATAAAACATTTTACAGTCGTAAGGTAACGTCCGAACAACATTGGACGTCGAACAATACTGTCACCAAGACAGACCAAAAATAAAGTAATGGGGTGTGTGGACGGCGTGATATGCTTGTTGCTCGCGCTGTGGAGCATAGTTCGCTGTATGTTCTTTACACCTCTGTCTGAGTGTGTACTGACTAACTAAGTTAATGCACAAAGTGACTAGGCATTTGTCCATGAAACACTAGACGGAAGTATGCAATAAAAGAGGTCAGCCAATTAACAAGGGTAGCAAACAGGAAACGACATTTAAGTCTAGTGGATTAACAGTTTATCGTGAAATCGTCGGGGTAAATTGATTTATAACTTGCCACACCAAGAACTCGTTTTTACACGAGGAAACAATATGATTTTTTTGTAAGCAGGATATTTCATCAAATGTTACTTTGATTAGGTTATTACGTCAAATAAACTTAAAAAGCTTGATACATGTAAATGAAATCAAAACTAATTTCAGTTATGGCTGTCGCATCAATACATCGGGTGGTTTATTGGTCAATTAAAGGCATAAGAACAATTTAAAACTTTCAAAAGTCTTAAGAAACTGTCGACGAATAATTATACCACTTCAGTAAGCACTTTTTTATATATCCCGTCTGAGACTAGAACAAAATATTTGTGATTTTCAGGAATCGAGTACCTCGACATGTGTTTGAGTATTATTATAAACAACATTCTTATGCAACTTTTGTAGATTATAATGTAAACGCACTTAGGAGAACCGTTTTCAATAAGTAAAAGTATTAAACGTACTCATAAGACCGTTGTAAAGCCTTATATTGCATATAAATATTTGTGTTCTTCCTTGTATGTGTTTCCTAATATTGCTCACATGATGTTTGAAATTGTATTCGACCAAATAATAGTCACTAATTAAGCGCACTATGCATATTTGCCTAACAATTTGCATATCGTCACAAATCCAATGGGAACAAAGACAAATACTGGTTGTTAATTGGTTGCTGAGTCTCACAAACTCACATCGTTGATGTGTCAAGTACAAATTGACTACTCGTAAGTCTTCTATTATGTAATGTTACTTATTCAAAACCTCGCAATGGGGAACGCACGAGGATATTGCGCATTCATTTACAATGATAAATCTGCGAATCATAGTAACGACATGGGCTGGTTATATCCTCGCTTTGTCACCCCGCGCTGGTTATGCGGATACTTCGATAGCAGATGGCACTTCGATAACAGATCAAAACAAAAGCCACGCGCGAGCGGTAAGTTCCTTATTTATTTTTAAAGTTATATCCTAAAGATTCGTTTTTTTATACAAGGCACATGGTCGAGTTGATAAATGGTTATCGTTTTCTATTGTGAAGAAAAAAAATCACGGAATAATGGAATGGTAGATTTTGCCCAAAAAATAGAAAATTCGGTCGGAAAAAGGCATGAACTTGATGAACAGTAAACATTTCAACAAAATCAAAGACCTATAGAATACACAGATGAAATCTTCTTCTTCGCTATAGCTATATTCAATAAAATATCGCGGAGGGTGTGACTCCGCGAGAGTTACGTGACATTGATTTTGGACATGCCGGTGTACCTGTAGATTCTTCCCTGTTCCAGCTACTGTCGGCCATTTTGTCACGAATTACGAATTATTTCTTCGTAACTAATCGTAAATTTGTGTTGTCTTAGGGTATTCTGGGAATGATCTGGTACGTTTTTATTAATTTGACATTGTTATTCACAATCTTAATGTGTTATTTAATGTTTTTAACGCTCGATTGGTGGTTTGCAGAGCAAAATATGTCTGAAGTAAGCTCTTTTACCCTATTCGCTATATTCCAGTAACCCATAATTCATTTCGGCATAACCAACTGATGACTTCCGGTTAAACGTAAACATTTATTCTTCTTGCGCAATAACGAAAATAATCAACTTCGGTGAATACCTCTATACTGAAAATATATAAAATTAACCAAAACATGTTGGAATACTGAATTAAGTGTGCATTGTTCAAAATAATTTTTTGAACTGAACCAGGGACATATGTTGTATATGTCCCTGACTGAACATAGGTATAAATATACCAACCTGTTCAAGTTTTATCTATTTTCTTTATTTAAATATATTTTATGTTAAAATATAGTATTTACATCATATTCACTTACCCAGTATTGTACATTTTTTAATATCATAAATCATAGTTTTGCTTTGTTATTTGTACACAATTTTTGTAATAAACTACAAAAAAGTAAAAGCACTCTAGTTAAAATGTGCTATTTCTGTTGTTGTTTTCAGACTTGACAACGATTAGTCGAACGATTTGTTACTGGCTATAAGGTTCGAAGCTTTGTAAGAAGTACATGAACACCATCAAACATCACGGAAGGTGTCGTTATGCAGCCAGTCAAATATTACAATCGCAGTGACAGACAGACACTCTGGTGTTAATGGAAAGCTTTTTATGTCAAAGCACTATATAAACAAACCATTTTATATTTAATTTTGCATAATCAAAACAAAGTGTATGTATTTACATAAGTGTAAACATGTATTATGTTTTTTGCTTCTTTGTTATTACTGTTATTGATGAGATACATGTGCAATCTGATTATGCATGTTAATAAAACAGTGGTTTCATAACAAACAAGAATTGTTTTTGAATTTGTATCAACCGCAATTAAAATTTTGTATATGGATGGGTGCACATTCCTTGATGTATGGTAGAATCCTCACAAAACATGGAGTTTCATGTAGAAATATTTTATAGTATCTGAGATAGAGTCCTGAAAAGTTACATCATAAACAAACAACATCGGACAATAACTCTGATTTAATAAAGTGTAGGGTTATGGTTCTTGTGCACTACAATTTTCCTCATTGAAAAGTGTGTGACATACGAATGGACAGACGACACCAATTCTATACTCCTCCTCCTATGGTGGAGGATAAAATATAAACCAAATAATGCTTGTTTGTGGTCTTTTAATTTAAGTTTCTTTAGTTTCCAATAACATGCAAACATGGGTTTCTTTAATACATCAAAATAAACACTACATAAATAATTTCATTACATAATAGTAAGCATACAAATTTCACATGTTAAAGGGATCTTTTCACGCTTTGGTAAATTGACAAAATTGAAAAAAAGTTGTTTCAGATTCGCAAATTTTCGTGTTAGTTATGATATTTGTGAGGAAACAGTAATACTGAACATTAACCATGCTTTAATATAGCCATTATATGCATCTTTTGACGATTATAAAACCTAAAAATTATAAAGCGTTGCAACGCGAAACGATTGCATAATTTGGAGAGTTCTGTTTTTGTCGTTAAATTTTGTATAACTACGAAGATTGCTTATATAAGGTATAAAATACGTATCGTATGTGTACTCGGCGGAATAGCTCAGTAGGCTAAAGCGTTTTTACTTCAGGACTATGGCATGACTCCAGGGGTTACTGGTTCGAAACCTGCTCCGGGCAATGTTCTTTTCCTTTTTTCATTTTATTCTTGATTTTTTACTGGAGCTTTTACGATCCAATGTTTACATTTATCAATATAAAGCATTTAATGAATAAGTTAAAAAATGCAAAAATCTGTGAAAAGGCCCCTTTAAATACAATAGTAATTCAGTATCAACTTCATAAAGAAGAACAGCAGTATTCACAAAGTAAGTTTAACTTGTCAATTTTTGAATTTGCAAATCTTGCTATACAAAAATTCTACAAAAAAGTTACAAAAGACTAAAAGCATTAATTAACACTTAATAAGTTATCATACAAATGTCTTTAATTTGGGGTTTACTATACCAAAAAAAACATATTAAATTGTACTACCGGTAATACATGAGTAAATTTCAAATGAAACCTGAATATCTGAAAATACTTAAAGATGCTTAATGAAAATGCTCAACAACCTCAGTCATAAAAGGGGGCCGCAAGATCTTATTACCACTGCACCAAGTAATAAACATGAAATGTTGTTCGATTTGTTGAATTGTCAAAATGTTTGATGATATTTTTATTCAATCTTTACTTTGATTTTTTTCACTGCAATACTTGAACGAACATGTAATTCCACAGGACAGTTATGTAGTTTGTCAAGGCTGGTCCATTAAAAAGAGTTAAAATAACATTACTCGGTGACACTTTTTAACATTTTCTATTTCTGTAAACTGTTCATTTTATATCAAGATATCACTTCAATTCTGCTTTTAGATACTTTCGTCTCCTCTCTAAAAAAGTATAGATAATAAATTATATGTAGGCAAAACATTTAAATAATATTAATAAGTAAATACACATAACACACACCACATTAATACTGACAACCAAGTAAATCATTTTTGTTAATTGAAAGTTCATGTACATAGTTTCAACCATAAAATTATCTGATGAAAAATTGAGCAAAATAACTAATTTTGAATTTGAATGACTTGAATACTCTGTCTGGTTTTAAATGGTTTAGCTTTGTTGCACAAATAATTTGCATGATCACATACCGTTATATTAAAATAGAATTTGTTAGAAAATATATGATAATGATATAGATGAACATGTTTATACAAACAAAAAGAGAATATGAGCAAGTACCTAAAACAAAATATGCTGAAAATTATGTCCTGCAAAAGATGTTTTCTAGGCTACGCATCTCTTCGAAGTAAATGTAAATTCGCTGTTCTATGTTGTGGTGCGCAAGAGAATGTCTGTCTGATATGTTGAATCTTTTAAGGTGTAATAGTACTTTGCACACATCCATGGTCCATGTGGCTTCTGATGTCTTAAAATAGACAATATATTATATAAATTAAAAATGATGTATTATAGTTAAGTCATATGAATTTTAATATTTGGTATTATAATTTTACTACGCAAGTGTCCATAAGTAAATAGAAATAACACGTTAAGCTGCACAGTGACAATAATTACATTTTATTTCCAGTAGCTGTATGTCAACTGTTGTTTACCATACAATATATTATAACCAAGAATGTTAAATGTACGTATTATGATACGTATTAATATATTGTTTTACAGCCGTATTGCTATAGTGGTTAAATTCTCCACACAGTTCTATTTTTCAATAAATCAACATTAATATACTTTACCCCACCCACCATAAACATTGATTATTGTGTATTCAAAAAAGTTATTCATAAGGCTAACAACACATCAAAATCAATATTATACATATTAAAAATAGTTATCAAACGTATCCAAAGATTATTTCCAATAATTCTTTTAATGATAATTGATTTTCTTACCTAAAACGATTGATTGACAATTTGCTTTTACAACGGCAGTAAGGGAATATCCGAATTACGTTGAAACCGGAAGTCATCAGTCTACAACGGCATTATGGTCTCTTGGAAAGTGGAGAATTTTACACGCCTGCCGTCAAACGTGTTTTTGGTTCTTTTTTAAAAACTTTTTCATTTCTCATCCCAGATTGATGAAGTAAGATTTTTTATGCTAGGTGAGATGTTAATCTAGGTATGAGTTTTTAAAAAAAAACTAGACGGAAATAAGGCATTTTAAAGGATTTTGCCTGTGTACAATTGGCACAATTTTATACTTTTATTTCATTCAATCATTTCTCACACCTCTCGCCAAAGTGTTTTGTTTCTTTTTAAACAACTTTTTTATTTCTCATCCCAAATTGTTGATGCAAGATTTTTTTGCTAGGTGAGATGTTAATCTAGGTATAAATTTAACCAAAAACTAAATGAAAATATTGAATTTTAAGGATTTGGCCTTGTACAATGCTGGTACAATTTTAAGCTCTTTTACCCTGTTGTACACGATTGCCGTCAAACGTGTTTTGGTTCTGTTTGAAAAACTTTGTCATTTTTCATCGCAAATTGATGAAGTAATATTTTTAGGCTAGGTGATATGTTAATCTAGGTATGAATTTAAAAAAACTGAACGAAAATATTCATTTTTAAGGATTTTGGCCTTGTAAAATGTTGGTACAATTTTAAGCTCTTTTACCCTATTGTACACACCTGCCGTCAAACGTGTCTTGGTTCTTTTTGAAAAACTTTGTCATTTTTCATTTCAAATTGATGAAGTAAGATTATTATGCTATGTGAGATGGTAATGTAGGTCAGAGACGTAGATAACTACGTCTCTGTGTAGGTCAATTCTAATTATACAACATAAAAAATAACCATAATGGTATTTGTCTAGGAAAACTAGCACGTTGACACATAAAAAAACATTTTGTTAAATAAAATGCAATATTTTCATTTTATTGTTTGCATCAATCTTAAAATCGTGTACGCCTTTGTATTCCGGTGTTTAATTGCCCCTTTGTTCTGCATAAACCGATTATCTCTTTTTGATCAGATATTGTCCAGACTTATCTAACAACATGGTGTCATAAACCACACTGGGAGGCAGAAACACAATTGATGATGCCACCATGTCTTCTCTTTCTGGTAGCATTCAGCAGTCATTTGCTCTAATAATTTACCGCCGACATACTTAACAGTTGCGTACATTAGATATGTTACATATTGTACAAATTAAAAGTTATGTCCAATATATATTATAAAATCGAAAATAGCACAGTAACAGATGAATTATTTTAATAACCTTTTTTCAGTTTGTTTTTATACAGCATTTCACCGTGTATATAACATACTATTACAAACAAGTATATTAGAATCTAAAACATTTACAACAAAGACTTACCTTAATTGGGCATCACAAATTCAATTAAAGAATGAATTCGCCGGCCGAGACAACTGATCACACAATTAAAATAAAACAACAACGTAAACTGATAATTCAGATACGATCCCTTCTTTTAAATAATTCCCAACATTAAAGAAAAACCAAACAAAACATCTTGTACAGTTCGCTAATTGATCCGACAATTAACACGCGCGCGAAATTATTTTTTTTCTTTCTTGAAATCCTAGTCAAGGAAACTAAGAGCTTTTATTAATTATGAAAAGAAACAAAAACTGAGTATTGCAAAAAAAACTTTAATAACCTATTACTCATGAATTAGATCGAAATAAAAATTAGAGAATTTAAAACTTCAAAAATCTACAATATTAATATTGAAATAATGTCGGACTGAAACCGTTTTTGGATCAAACGATCCTATAATTTATTATACTGTAATGTTGTTTTTATCAGAGACCTAGATCTATGTGTCAATATATATCTATCCGTTGTGAAATTATATTATTTTATAAGGTTTTTTATGTTTGAAATAAAAATGTATACAAGAATATTTTATCAGCAAAAGCCTTTCAAATAAACTATTCAACGGCATTCTCGTCGCGATTTGGACATTCTTGTAGCGCTATTTCTTTAACCATCGCGGTATTAATATATTCTTATTGTAGGTAAATATAATCGAATTTTATTAAAGCATAATAAGTAATGTTTCTATGAAACTTTATTTTATAAAAATCGGATCATTATTGACCAAGTTATAGCCGCCTTTCTATAGCGCCGTAACATTTTCGCGAAACTTTGCTCGATAATCGTAGCCGTTGCTACCGACGCGTCGCTATCTTATCGCAATCGTGATTCATCGGCTATCTCCGGACTCCTCCGATTGATTTATGGAACAAATCGTCTGCTGATCCTAAGCGATCTTATCGGTTACTTGTCCACGTGACCCGCCGCGAGATAGCCCGATAAGGCGCGAAGTTTCCAATCTGTGTATTCTAAAGGTCTTTGAACAAAATAAAACTACTTAGAATTATTGCAAGAAATCGTTTGATATTCCAGCATGTAGAGTAATCACTGTGCTCCAAATACTGCAATTTTAACAGTATTCATAAAATATAAACGAAGATAATGCATGTTTTCATGGGTGGTATCCATGAAGTTGCAGACACTTCGATTCCCGATAAGGGACACTTCAGATAAGAGAGACTTTCAACAAATTGTGCACTCTGATAACAGAGTTTTATCTTCTACCATAAATGCATTTATATATATTATGGCTATTCTTACCAAACATTTTGAAGTACGAATCAATTTGCATAGTAAAGCGAGACACATTGTGAATCTATGCATAACTTTATTACAACCATACGTCAAATATTACCAATGGCGATGTTCGTTTTCAAAAATCACATTGCCATTAATGTATACTGTTAATATTATAATTGCAATTGTAAAGTAAGATTAAAATGCTTGTGTCTGTAGACATATATTTAAAGTGTCGGAAATAATTATGTACCGGTACTTATGTTATGAAATTCTGTAAGTGGTAACTTAAGATTCAGGGAGATGAAAATACAACGGATCATGTGGATCAACACGATCGTGTTTTATTGTACTTATAGCAAGGCTCTAAATAACGAAAGCGATGGAGTCTGTAAGAGGCAAATACACCTTTGTTATTCATAAAATCCTATGTGCTCATTAGAATCACATCATCAAGATGAAACTAATGCCACAACATTAATACGAGAATGGAAAAACTTCTGTATCTTGAGCGCTGGTTATAGGGAGCATGTATAATGTTAGCTCGAAGTGCGATTCGTCTGACCCTAAATCACTTTATTGGTTGAGTTAAAAGCATTTCGGACCTGAATCGCTGCTGATATTTATCTCTGAGTAGCAGTTTAAGCAGAGTGACGGGTCATGACATGCTATCTAATATATAACTAAATGACCTTAGTTCCTTCATTAGGACACAATTATACATGCTTTAGATCAACTGTTTCGCTACAAAGAATGTTAGTTAAAATTGTTTAAGCTCGTGTACTATGCGAAGATCCGGCTTTTGGGTGACTCGAAAACTGGAAAATATATGGTCATATAGACTGTACTCATCAGACATATCGAATTAGTTTCACATTTATTTTTCACATTTATACAAAATCATAATCATATTTCAAAGGGAAAAGAAAATGTTTTGGTAAGTCGTTTTTAATTTAAGTTAGTACATATTTTTATGTTTTGCCTGCTTACTCTAACGGTATTCCACAGCGAATTCTGCATTTCTGATTCACTAAAAAGAGTGTGTTATATCTGGTAAAAAGTGTCAAGTAATCTGGAATAGAAGTGCCATTGTCATGGAGATGATCGGGTTAAGAATTGTCCATGAAAATTTGGCATCCGACTGTTTAAACATTTGAGTTTTCTTAAATACCTTAGTAAACTAAATGGTAACATGGTGTAACATTAATGGACATATTGATCTTTTATTTCGAGTAGTAAGCACGTTCTTGATTTATTTCCAAGTATTTGTATTTTGTTGAAATATGAACGAATCATCCAATTCATGCTGATTATCGATGGAAATCTATCGTTGTGTTTTAAACAATCATCCGTTTTTCCGCGATTTTTTTCTACGCAATACAAAGTGCTATACCATTAATCGACCAAACAATGTGCCTTGTCTAAAAACCAAATGAACAGAACATAAATGCAAAAACAAACTGAAGAACTCTTCTCTCGCGCGTGGCTTTTGTTGTTCTCTGTTATCGAAGTGCCATCTGTTATCAAAGTATCCGCATACCCGGCGTGCACCCTAGGGCACTGACTAAATTGAGTCTTGAATAGTTCATACATTGCTTCAAAGGGCTTATGGTAATTCCGTTCACATTATGTCGCTGCTTCCTTTTGACCACTTATCATGAATTGTAATAATACATTAACATATTGTGCAAATGTTTAAATCTATGTTATCTTATGTAATCAATGTATGTGTCAATTTTCTTGCTTATTATACATAATATTATAATAATGTTGGTAAATGTGGAAATGAGTGAGTCTAGGCATGAAGACATTTACTAATCGTTTAGAATACAGACAGTTGGGAACACATTCATTTTTGCATGCACTAATCCGAGACAATTTGGTGCAAAACTCGTTTAAAGAAAACATTCGAAAGGGTTGTAGTGAGTTTTAAATATTGCGTTAAGTATTAAATGCACACGAAAACATACTGCTGTACTGAATGTTATTGTTGACAAATGGCTCGACATACTTGCGACAACTATTTAGTTACAAATAAACAGTTACCGTAATAAAATATCTGACGATTTAACGTGTATTTAAAAACTGTAACGCGCAGCTGGTATTAAGAAGTGTTATTAATGAATTGCTAGATACAATAACAAAATTATCATACTTAATGTATGTACTGTGTTTGTAAGTGACCGTATTAACTATTTTGAAAAAAGCTGACAGAGCTCCAGATAAGGGTTTATGAAATTAGTAACGGTACTGCCACTGACAGAAAGAAAAGGAGTAACGCTGAAAAGCAATAAGTACCTGTACTACCATAGCCAAAAATACAGGAAGTACTGTACTACCCGTGTTCTTGGATATTGGACTGGAGGGTGTATAACTGACTTAACAGAAACATTTGCAGCAATAATAATAAATATATTTAGCTTCTTAAACAGTTACTTTATTAGGTTTTCCATTCTGAATTATGATGCAAATACAACTACACATTAAAACTCATGACTAATACTAATTCTTAATTGTTCTTGACAAGAAAACACAAGCCAACTAGTAAGCTAAGTAAATGAACACTTATGTCACTGTCTCATCTGTTTCCAATCGAGTTTTCTAACGTTTTTAGCCACCGATGCAATCAAATCGTTTAATATCGGGGCGATAATGTCTTTTTCTGGGTTTACAGATTGAATGTCAAGATGATTAGACGTCACCGTATGTAGCCATTATATGACAACAAAGTGTTGTTTTGAACCGCTTTTGGTTAAGCCGACCTTCCATTGCGCGCAGACATATTGTTTTTTGACGGGTTTACGAGTCGTATTGAATCATGCGACAGAATAGACAATAATACCGGAACCCAGTCTCCAACTTTTCAGTAATTTAAATTAACGAAAAGCGCCGTTAGGTTAGAGACCAACAAATCACGCCGCGCTGTTGCGGTCGTATCGGTACGGCCAGATATTTTTTGTAAATGCCTAAAAGCGATATTAAAGTCGTAATTGTACGTCCACTTTATAAAAATAAATGCGTAAACCTTCAGAAAAAAGCCGTATTTACGGCTGTACGGCCCTTATCTGGAGCTCTGAAAGCTTACAGTTTTATGAAACCATTTGATTGTTAGAAACAATTCATTTACTTTTATTTTCATCCTCTGTATATTTTCAACAAACATTTACTTGGTTCGCGACTCGTAAAAGAGAATACGTGTAAGCACAGCATTACACTGGTAACTTCAAGTATATCACATGCTGTTGAAAGGCAGAATGTCCTTAACAAATTAAAACGTAATAGGAATGCTGCTAGAATGATGTTAATGAAAAAATGAGCGAACGTATTAAAATTGTTATGCCTAGCATGCAGCCGTTAATATGTTTTATTTATGCCAGTTTATACAGGGGGACATATTGTTTTTGCCCTGTCTGTTTGTCGGTTTGTTGGCTTGTTTGCGTTAAACTTTAACATTGGCCATAACTTTTGCAATATTGAACATAGCAACTTGATATTCTGCATGCATGTGTATCTCATAGAGCTGCACAGTTTGAGTGGTAAAAAGGTCAAGGTCAAGTTCATCCTTCAATGTCAAAGGTCAAATATATGGGGGGACATAGTGTTTCACAAACACCTCTTGTTTTAAACTGTTTTATACAGTTTGATTACCTTCTACGTTCTTGCAAACTTTCGCCAAACGCACCAAAATATCGAAACTCTGTTACTTGTTATTACTGTATATCAATCAATTACTTTGCCGCATGCATTTCATCAATGTTTTTTTTATGCAGACACTTGACAATCGATGATGGAGAATGGACGAATGGAGGATTGAAATTCTAAAGCGAACCAGGAGAAGGAGACGGATGCTTGGAAAATTGGCATGAGATGCCGGGCTTTCTGCAGAAAAAAAGAGCTTTGGTGCGTAATTAAGAGTGTTTTGGATATATTTCAACAGGAAATAACAACTAGATTCATTAGACCAATGACCTGATCTCAAATATTGGAATAGTACTGATGTTCACAATCTTGTTAAAAGCGAAGATTTGAATACGCTTTGCAAAAATTACCCCGATTTAGCAAATTGACACTGATGAAGAATGCGAAGAACTGTTCAACGCGAGTCAGGACTGTGAAATGTTACTTACTACCAGAGGTGATGCCTCACCATCGACACTTTTGGAACTAATTTCTTTAATTGTGTCGTATGATGATGATATTTTTCCCGATTTGCGCTTTGCTCTGCAGATTCTTTTAACAATTGCAGTATCGATAGCCAGTTGCGAGCGTTCCAAGAAAACAATTGAAAAATAGACCCTTGATTTGTTTGGAATAGGCGCATTGGATGGCTGTTGATATAGATCAACCGCTAATATATTTTTGTTGTCGTAGAAGATAACTTTTAATTTTCTCAAAAATTATCTTCTTATGTCGTCTTTTTAGCTCACCGAAGCACAACGTGCTCATGGTGAGCTTCTGTGCTTGCTTTTTTATCGTCGTGTATTTTCAACATTTGCCGTGTTTGGTTATATTGTGTGCGTGAGTGCGTGCGTGCGTGCGTGCGTGCGTGCGTGCGGGCGTGCGTGCGTGCGTGCGTGCGTGCGTGCGTGCGTGCGTGCGTGCGTGCGTGCGTGCGTGCGTGCGTGCGTGTGTGTGTGTGTGTGTGTGTGTGTGTGTGTCTGGCGGGGGGGGGGCGCACATTTCATACATTGTACACGGGCGCCGATTACTGTAGCTCCACCTCTGAGTGTAATTACATACGTGGCTCATTTGATACCCCAATAATAACACTGCACTGTAAATTTATTTCCAGTAATTCGGACAATGTTATAGCTACTTACACATCACCAGGACCATCACGAAATGTATATATTATACAACAAACACGTATGTGTAGTGCGTATCTTATCAATTACTTACAACGTTTCGATACAATAACCAGCATACTCGCACCAGTATACTTACACACAGGAAACATAATTGCAAGGCATATGCCGTGGAGCTAAATATCTGAACATTCATTCGTATGTTCAAAATTGCTATAAAGCTAATGAGACAACCTGTTATGCATATGCATAAAGTTAAAAGAATATGTTTCAAGTTTAAAAGAGTATAGTATGACTGAAATCAATAACGTTTGACAATTGTATTTTTTCCTTTTTCTGATCTCAAATGTATGCAGCTCCTTGTGCTTCACTTTAAACTGTAGCCGTATCATGCGTTTTGCGAGTCTAATCAATGGACTCTTATGATTTGGATACATTATGATTAAACCACACGCAATGTAAAGTTATTGATGTTGAGCTTGTAACAATTAACATCAACATCGCCTTCTCGCAAGTATTGATAGCGAAGCTGATACATGTTTCAGTTTCTACAAACTTTTGCATTTTCTAGAAATTGATATTTTTCATAGCCATCGTTTTGCTTTCAATACAATGCCAAATCAATTAGTTATTGTCTAAGAAAGAAAACTATGCCTTTAATCGCCAACACAATGTTTTCTTAATTATAATAATGTATAATTTAACAATACCAGAGGAAGGGTCCTCATTATATGAAGGACCCGATCAGTAAAACACGTAAACGAAAGCAATTGAATTTAGTATATAACTGTGTGCGCATTAATATATGATATAAACGATTATATAAACACGAGTGCGTTATTTCCAACAAAATATAAAGCAATAACTGTTTCATGTGATGCTTCCAGAACTGTCAATCATATTTTAATTAGCTTTTAAGGAAGGTTTTTGGCGAATATCAGATCTGTTTATCATCTGATACTCATGTATCAGAATAAAGATGGCTGGGCTTTTTGAAACGACCAATATAACTAAATTGTGTGTGTTTATTTGATTTTTAGTATTGCTTATTAAACAATACTTCCAGAAAGCCAAAATCTTATGTGGACAAAGTAAACGCACAGTGTTTCAAAAGTAAATGTATTATAATAAAACAAAGTAATAGTAAGTTTCACTGCAACAATATATGCATGTATTATTAAATTATGGAATAGTATATTAATGAATAACGTTAGTATATTTGTAATTAGATATGTGTAATTACGTCACACTGTAATGAAACTTATACTTACAAAAATATATAAACTATATTTTTTGTTCAGATATAAGGTATACATATGAACAAGTAATAATAATAAACCTTTGTACAAACCAACGTAACACAATTCGTTTCATGAATCAACTGCTTATTAAACTAGTATACATAGCAGTAAATACATCGTAGAAAGTAAAAGAACACAACATAATTGTACTATAATCGATTTCGCACAGTACGCTATCTTACCGTTAGATGTACTAGCAAATATATCCTTTATTGCTCAATCATTTAACAATAGAATTCGCATTTGCCCTAGCTCGCTACCTATACAAAACGAATATATTTTTTGATTCAAGCGTCCAAAGTTACATGTATTATAATCAAAGCGCTGAGGGCACTGAAGATGTTCGCTATTGCATAATATAACACGCAAGTCATTTTTCAAAATCAATCGCAAGTTTGAAATGAACACGCGCCATTCAAATTTATAAAGTGTGTGTCATAGCGCACGGGTCGAGTTTTGTGTGCACTTTTTATCATCCTTATTATTTCATAGAAATAACTTAGACAAAATAAAAACAACATGTTTTTTTGGACGTTCTGAAAGCATAGAAAGTATGATGAAAATGGTAATGAGAACTTAATATAAAGAAAATTTGCAGTCACCATCATATTGAAGGAATATTTTTGGAATATCAAATAACTATCTCACCAAGAATATAAATTCATAATGAAAGTTCCGTGTACAAAACTTTTCATTTTTCACACCATATACAATTCAAAATATACAATAATCTTCGTATCTTGTATGTGGAGGAATGAAAGTATATACACATTGCTGTTTATGCTTTACTTGTTACCCGAGCAGTTCACACGGTGTCAACAACGCTGATATAAACAAAGGTATAGAGCAATAATGCGCTTTTTAGGCGTAACTGCTTTACTAAGTTTTCATCTTAGTGACTGTTACATAACGCCAACAGGCACGCATGAATATTTTCGAATATGTAATATGCGAGATACAGCCTCTGAATTTTTGCTACATCACTGCGTATGTGCTCAATTCAAAAGATGTAGCACTGTTCAGTGTAAGGAATTCGGGACTACTCTCTGTATGCTCAAACGACACAAATTGTGTCCCTGTTACACTTACGCGTTACAATCCATCTCGCAGAATCTCACTATCGCCTCTAAGATGAGAAAAAAATCATTTGCGAAATAGTATAGTGTCACAATAAAAAAAAACCAATAAGAGAAAATCGTTTAATTAGCATTACACAATGTTTGCCGTACTTGGTCAGCACGTCTGGAAATCAGTCCTAAATGTGTGGAAAAGCTGCCATTATTAACAAGTTTGCTATTTTGAATTCTATTTTGTATCAAAAAGCATTGTTCTTAAATGTGGTATTTTCAATTCGCAATGAGATTTGTAATAACCCTCGTCATGCGAAAATGGGTCTTATTCCATATGTGCCCATCACATAAATAGCCCACTAAGCTATCTCTCCGTCTGGTAAGGGGAAACATAACATATTGATTGATTTTATAGCGAACAGCATCGCCTATGGCCTGACTGCGCAAATGCACATGTTGGGTTTAACAAACGCTTGCCAAAAACGCATAACACCCATTTTCGCATGACGGCGCTATGGACGTGTGATTTAAATGTGTCGAAAGAAAATTGCGTTTGAATCAAATATAAACATACGATATATTTCGATAGTGAAGAAAGATACTCATAACAAGGCATATGAGGACACATATAAAGTGCTCTCCCGTAGTATATTTTTATCTACTCACACTAATGTGTGGTTTGACAATGCTAACACACATTTCATGCGGTGTATATGCAACTAACACGTGAAAAACACAACGCTATACTTTAGTTTAACTTGTGTTTAATTGTATTTATTTATTTAGAAAAGTAAATTGCAAACTTTATTTCAAAGTCAGCGTATACGCCGACTACATTAATAAAAGATATTTATTGTTTTAAATATATTTAATATAATATATTCAGTTGTTTTCGGTTTTAGCGATTATAAAGCATTCACGATGTTGCTTATAGTATGCCTGTAGTAATTGATGAACTCATATCCAACTGTCGATGTATTGATAACTGTGAATATAAACAAGCTAAACCTTCTACTAACCTTCTACTTATGCGTTGCTAGCACGCGTAAATTCAAAAGATCGCCGCTATCTGTGGAGAACCAAAGAACGTTTTCCAGAAATACCCGCTGTAGTATCATGAACGAGGTTCCGAAACAGGTCATTTGTATTATTTTTATAAGTTGTTTGTTTTATTCGGGTTTAGCGATTGTGATACATTTTTTTGTTTTTGTCTATCGCATCGCTGAAGTTATTGTTGCACTTATGTTCAACATTTTATAATTTGAGAATATATGGGGCGTAAACTTTTTCCCGAATCTATTAATAGCCTCAATTTACGAATGACCTGTACAACGTCATTGAGGTGTATGTGAAAGCGTAACGTATTGCGTTGTTATCGCCCGTGAACTTTCATTTGTTTATCGACAGGCGCATCTATTAATAGCCTCATATTATGAATGGACTGAGCAAAAATACTACGTAATAAAGACGCTGCAGAAAATGGACTATTTTATTCATTCATAAACAACCTCCTCCGCGACACGTACAATACGATCATTGTTTATTGATTCTTTTCTATAAAAGCACCGTTCGAAACTATTGCATTTAACAAGATATTAATGTTTTTATTTGTGAATGAATATAATTGGAGTACTCAAACCTCTTGCATAAATTATACAACTCTTTCTCGCGCGGATACGCGTAGTAAGCGGGTATTGGGCTCCTAGTAGCTAAGGCGTACCCACCTGAATTTTAGACTAACCACCTTAGACGGTCGCTAAGCAACCATCTAAAAATCGAGTTACTACCACAAATACATACTGTATTCTACAATCAAATACGACTTCGGTAGTTATAGATATGCCTCAAAAATAAATTAAATTTACATTTTACACAGGGAGGGACGTTTCACTCATTGACGCTATCTTGGTTGGCGGATAAAAATACTTCATCTTTAATATTTCGCAATTTATTTTGATAATGAACATGTATTATGCATACTAGAGAATACAATGTTTTGAATATGACATGGTGTTCTGGTGTATCAGTCCCGTTAGTTGTGTCAAGAAGCATCGCACGAGGCTGTGATACGACTTCACATTAATCCATTTATGCCGAGTGGACTCTCCCATCCTTCCAAATTTATTTACGAAATTTGGGATGTCTAGCATTTTTTTATATTTAGAATACTTAGAATACGCATCATGCGGCGTCTCATCTGGGTCTACGCTGTTTGCAACTGCCTTTTTTCAAGACGCTATGCATAAATGGGTTAACAACTTATCTGATGCAAGTTTTCAGAACATCATACTATGGTGATGTTATATATTTTTTTATCTGAATTGTTCGATTTATATCGACTTCAATTATGTTCATTACCAAATCAGTTGAATCTTTATAATGTCGTTATTCTTGTCACATGCCACGATGAGCATACTTAAAATAGGTCAGGATTCGACCATGTTACACATTCTTTACGAAAATTGTACATTCTTTAAACCTTAAGATTTGTTGTGACGATTATAATAATAAACATGATGATGATAATGATGATGATGATGATGATGATGATGATGATGATGATGATGATGATGATGATGATGATGATGATGATGTTGTTGTTGTTTATGATAAGGATGATGATGATGATGATAATGTTGTTTGTGATGATGATGATGATGATGATGATGATGATGATGATGATGATGATGATGATGATGGTGATGGTGATGATGATGATGATGATGATGATGATGATGATGATGATGATGATGATGATGATGATGATGATGACGATGACGATGACGATGGATGATGATGATGATGATGATGATGATGATGATGATGATGATGATGATGGTGATGATGATGATGATGATGATGATGATGATGATGATGATGATGATGATGATGATGATGATGATGATGACGATGACGATGACGATGGATGATGATGATGATGATGATGATGATGATGATGATGATGATGATGATGTTGATGATGATGATGATGATGATGATGATGATGATGATGATGATGATGATGATGATGATGATGATGATGATGATGATGATGATGATGATGATTTAGTGAATGTGTTTGAATTTGGGGTCGGCAAAAAATATGGGTTTATCATGTTTTTGGAAACAAAATTGTTTTACGCCTTGTAAAATGCCTTTATGGGTATTTTTTTTAAGTTAGCTTAGAAGAACCCTCTTAGATTTCAATAATAAAAAAACATTGTTTTTTGTTAAGAAAAAAAATATTTTCCCGTAAAAACTTATACACTCTATTATGAAAATTACCATTTTCTAACAACCTAAAACGTATTTTTCAAATAGCAAATAGAAAGTTACTCCACCAATGTTGTTTTTTCTTATCAATCCTTTAATATATGCATGCATCTCAAAACACTCAATTCAAGATACAATAACAAGAATTAACTAAAGTAACATGATAAAAATAAATGCATCAAAACTGTTGTCCACATGCCCGATTCTTGACAAAGTTGACATAAGCGTGTATATTTACTATTTAATAAGGAAATGGTTCATTTCAAAGTAATCCTTGAGGCTACGTCAAGACTTCGGTTAGCCTTATTTGTAAAGAGTTAGACACTCGCTCATACAAAATGACAAGAGTTAGGAGCATTGTCGCAAAGGATGTCGCAAAGTCGTTTGCATTGAACATCTGAGTCCAAAAATGACAAGAGTTAGAAAAAAATTGCTTTAATAGTGTTTCACGGTGCAAGCAGTCAATAAACCTTAATTTATTCACAAGAAAAATGACAAGAGTTAGAAAGAAACACGTGCTTTAACTGTGTTTTCGGACACGAGCGGTCAATATACTTTATATATTTACACGCAAAATGACAAGAGTTTGAAAAAAACCTGTCGTTTTCATTGAACATCTGAGTCCAAAAATGACAAGAGTTAGAAAAAATTGCTTAAATAGTGTTTCACGGTGAAGGCAGTCAACAAACCTAAATTTATTCACAAGAAAAATAACAAGAGTTAGAAAGAAACACGTGCTTTAACTGTGTTTTCGGTCACGAGCGGTCAATATACTTTATATATTTACATGCAAAATGACAAGAGTTAGAAAAAAAACTGTTTTTTGCATTGAACATCTGAGTCCAAAAATGACAAGAGTTAGAAAAAAATTGCTTTAATAGTGTTTCACGGTGCAAGCAGTCAACAAACCTAAATTTATTCACAAGAAAAATGACAAGAGTTAGAAAGAAACACGTGCTTTAACTGTGTTTTCGGTCACGAGCGGTCAATATACTTTATATATTTACATGCAAAATGACAAGAGTAAGAAAACAAACCTGTCGTTTGCATTGAACATCTGAGTCCAAAAATGACAAGAGTTTGAAAAAAAAATGCTTTAATAGTGTTACACGGTGCAAGCAGTCAATAAACCATAATTTATTCACAAGAAAAATTATAAGAGTTAGAAAGAAACACGTGCTTTAATGTGTTTTAGGTCACGAGCGGTCAATATACTTTATATATTTACATGCAAAATGACAAGAGTTCGAAAAAAACCTGTCGTTTGCATTGAACATCTGAGTCCAAAAATGACAAGAGTTAGAAAAATTGCTTTCATAGTGTTTCACGAGGCCAGCAGTCAATTTACTTCATTTTTTCAAATGCAAAATGACAAGAGCTAGAAAAACACAAACTTTACTTGTGTTTCACGAGGCCAGCAGTAAATATACGTCATTTATTCGAATGGAAAATGACAAGAGTTAGAAGAAACATATCGTTTAATTGTGTTTCACGAGGCCAGCAGTCAATTTACTCAATTTATTCAAATGCAAAATGACAAGAGCTAGAAAAACACATGCTTTAATTGTGTAGCACGAGGCCAGCAGTAAATATACTTCATTTATTCACCTGCACAATGACAAAAGATATTAAAAGCAATTCTTTAATTGTGTTTCACGGTGCCAGCAGTCAATTATACTTAATTTATTCATATGCAAAATAACAAGAGTTTAGCAGAAACTTATCGTTTAATTGTGTTTAATTTAAAATTTAATTTGAAATTAACACAAGAAAAGGCCAATAACCATACAAAACACCATTAACAAACAGTAATAGAAAATACATATGCAGGACTGCGGGAGAAACAAACACAATTTCAGATTTGTATTGTATTGTATTGCCCTGAAGAGGTAACACCTTCACACAGGCATCTTCTCCTTAATGCTAGGTCCTGTACAAAGAAAGAAGCAACAAGGGCTGTTTGTAAAACATGCATGCCCCCCTATATGGGATATAAGTTGTAGTAGCAGCCATTGTGTGAATACGTTTTTTGTCACTGTGAACAACGATGGTGGTGGTGGTTGTGGTGGTGGTGGCGGTGGTGGTTGCGGTGGTGGTGTTGGTGGCGGTGGTGGTTGTCGTGGTGGTGACGGTGGTGGCGGTGGTGGTGGTGGTTGTGGTGGTCGTGGTGGTGGTGGTGGTGGATACAATGCATTACAAAAATGCAAATTACCTTATATTTGGTAAAATTTAAATATATTACAAGGGAGGCAAATGCTGTAACAAAAAAGAACATGCATAAACGGCATAAACGGTAGTTGTTTCCCTTGTTTGGACCATGCTAAATCCTTAAAATGCCTATTTCCAGTAACTGTGACCTTCACCTGTGACCTTGACTTTTGACCTAGTGACCTCAAAATCAATAGGGGTCATCTGCGAGTCATGATCAATGTTCCTATGAAGTTTCATGATCCTAGGCCCAAGCGTTCTTGAGTTATCGTCTTACAACCACCTGGTGGACGGACCGACAGACAGAAAGACCGACATACCGACACGAGCAAAGCAATATACCCCCTCTTCTTCAAAGGGGGGCATAAAAATACTATGATAACTACACAGAATGTTTACACATTTAATGTTTTAGAACATTTTTATTGTAAAAGAATATATTCTGTCATCATTGTTATTTGGTAAATTTGATGTTGATGTGTCTCATTAACTGTGAATTCGAGAATTGGAATGCTTCTGTTTTTTAATTTTATTAGTATTCTGCTTTAACTATGTTGGGTCAGGCTCTTAATTTCTGTCAGCGGAATGAAATATCAGCATCTTCTTGCATCATGTACACTCAGTGACCCTGTGATAATCCTCCTTGCATCCTCCTAGAATCCTCTTCATATGATTATCCTCCTTGCATCCTCCTACTGTGATAATCCTCGTTGCATCCTCCTATATAATTATCCTCCTTGCATTCTCATTCTGTGATTATACTCCTTGCATCCCCCTCCTGTGATTATCCTCCTTGCATCCTCCTCCTGTGATTATCCTCCTTGCATCCTCCTCCTGCGATTATCCTCCTTGCATCCCCCTCCTGAGATTATCCTCCTTGCATCCTCCTGTGATTATCCTCCTTGCATCCCCCTCCTGCGATTATCCTCCTTGCATCCTCATGTGATTATCCTCCTTGCATCCTCCTCCTGTGATTATCCTCCTTGCATTCTCCTCCTGTGATTATCCTCCTTGCATCCTCCTCCTGAGATTATCCTCCTTGCATCCTCCTCCTGCGATTATCCTCCTTGCATCCTCCTCCTGTGATTATCCTCCTTGCATCCTCCTCCTGAGATTATCCTCCTTGCATCCCCCTCCTGTGATTATCCTCCTTGCATCCCCCTCCTGCGATTATCCTCCTTGCATCCTCCTCCTGAGATTATCCTCCTTGCATCCTCCTGTGATTATCCTCCTTGCATCCCCCTCCTGAGATTATCCTCCTTGCATCCTCCTCCTGTGATTATCCTCCTTGCATCCTCTTCCTGTGATTATCCTCCTTGCATCCTCCTGTGATTATCCTCCTTGCATCCTCCTGTGATTATCCTCCTTGCATCCTCCTCCTGAGATTATCCTCCTTGCATCCTCCTCCTGAGATTATCCTCCTTGCATCCTCCTCCTGCGATTATCCTCCTTGCATCCTCCTGTGATTATCCTCCTTGCATCCCCCTCCTGAGATTATCCTCCTTGCATCCCCCTCCTGCGATTATCCTCCTTGCATCCCCCTCCTGAGATTATCCTCCTTGCATCCTCCTCCTGTGATTATCCTCCTTGCATCCCCCTCCTGAGATTATCCTCCTTGCATCCCCCTCCTGAGATTATCCTCCTTGCATCCTCCTCCTGTGATTATCCTCCTTGCATCCCCCTCCTGAGATTATCCTCCTTGCATCCTCCTCCTGCGATTATCCTCCTTGCATCCTCCTCCTGAGATTATCCTCCTTGCATCCTCCTCCTGCGATTATCCTCCTTGCATCCTCCTCCTGAGATTATCCTCCTTGCATCCTCCTGTGATTATCCTCCTTGCATCCTCCTCCTGAGATTATCCTCCTTGCATCCTCCTCCTGAGATTATCCTCCTTGCATCCTCCTGTGATTATCCTCCTTGCATCCTCCTCCTGAGAGTATCCTCCTTGCATCCCCCTCCTGTGATTATCCTCCTTGCATCCCCCTCCTGTGATTATCCTCCTTGCATCCTCCTCCTGTGATTATCCTCCTTGCATCCTCCTCCTGTGATTATCCTCCTTGCATCCTCCTCCTGTGATTATCCTCCTTGCATCCTCCTCCTGAGATTATCCTCCTTGCATCCTCCTGTGATTATCCTCCTTGCATCCCCCTCCTGAGATTATCCTCCTTGCATCCTCCTCCTGCGATTATCCTCCTTGCATCCCCCTCCTGAGATTATCCTCCTTGCATCCTCCTCCTGTGATTATCCTCCTTGCATCCCCCTCCTGAGATTATCCTCCTTGCATCCTCCTGTGATTATCCTCCTTGCATCCCCCTCCTGAGATTATCCTCCTTGCATCCTCCTTCTGCGATTATCCTCCTTGCATCCCCCTCCTGTGATTATCCTCCTTGCATCCCCCTCCTGTGATTATCCTCCTTGCATCATCCTCCTGTGATTATCCTCCTTGCATCCCCCTCCTGCGATTATCCTCCTTGCATCCCCCTCCTGAGATTATCCTCCTTGCATCCTCCTGTGATTATCCTCCTTGCATCCTCCTCCTGCGATTATCCTCCTTGCATCCTCCTGTGATTATCCTCCTTGCATCCTCCTTCTGTGATTATCCTCCTTGCATCCTCCTGTGATTATCCTCCTTGCATCCCCCTCCTGAGATTATCCTCCTTGCATCCTCCTGTGATTATCCTCCTTGCATCCTCCTCCTGCGATTATCCTCCTTGCATCCTCCTGTGATTATCCTCCTTGCATCCTCCTCCTGAGATTATCCTCCTTGCATCCTCCTGTGATTATCCTCCTTGCATCCCCCTCCTGTGATTATCCTCCTTGCATCCTCCTGTGATTATCCTCCTTGCATCCTCCTCCTGCGATTATCCTCCTTGCATCCTCCTCCTGTGATTATGATCCTCATGTGATTATCCTCCTTGCATCCTCCTCCTGTGATTATCCTCCTTGCATCCTCCTCCTGTGATTATCCTCCTTGCATCCTCCTCCTGTGATTATCCTTCTTGCATCCTCCTCCTGTGATTATCCTCCTTGCATCCTCCTCCTGCGATTATCCTCCTTGCATCCTCCTCCTGCGATTATCCTCCTTGCATCCTCCTCCTGAGATTATCCTCCTTGCATCCTCCTGTGATTATCCTCCTTGCATCGTCCTCCTGCGATTATCCTCCTTGCATCCTCCTCCTGAGATTATCCTCCTTGCATCCTCCTGTGATTATCCTCCTTGCATCCTCCTCCTGAGATTATCCTCCTTGCATCCTCCTCCTGCGATTATCCTCCTTGCATCCTCCTCCTGAGATTATCCTCCTTGCATCCTCCTTCTGAGATTATCCTCCTTGCATCCTCCTGTGATTATCATCTTCCTGAGATTATCCTCCTTGCATCCTCCTCCTGCGATTATCCTCCTTGCATCCTCCTCCTGAGATTATCCTCCTTGCATCCTCCTGTGATTATCATCTTCCTGAGATTATCCTCCTTGCATCCTCCTCCTGTGATTATCCTCCTTGCATCCTCCTTCTGAGATTATCCTCCTTGCATCCTCCTGAGATTATCCTCCTTGCATCCCCCTCCTGAGATTATCCTCCTTGCATCCTCCTCCTGCGATTATCCTCCTTGCATCCTCCTGTGATTATCCTCCTTGCATCCTCCTGTGATTATCATCTTCCTGAGATTATCCTCCTTGCATCCCCCTCCTGAGATTATCCTCCTTGCATCCTCCTCCTGAGATTATCCTCCTTGCATCCTCCTGTGATTATCCTCCTTGCATCCTCCTGTGATTATCATCTTCCTGAGATTATCCTCCTTGCATCCTCCTGAGATTATTCTCCTTGCATCCTCCTGTGATTATCATCTTCCTGAGATTATCCTCCTTGCATCCTCCTCCTGTGATTATCCTCCTTGCATCCTCCTTCTGTGATTATCCTCCTTGCATCCCCCTCCTGTGATTATCCTCCTTGCATCCCCCTCCTGTGATTATCCTCCTTGCATCCTCCTCCTGAGATTATCCTCCTTGCATCCTCCTCCTGTGATTATCCTCCTTGCATCCTCCTGTGATTATCCTCCTTGCATCCTCCTCCTGAGATTATCCTCCTTGCATCCTCCTCCTGTGATTATCCTCCTTGCATCCTCCTCCTGAGATTATCCTCCTTGCATCCCCCTCCTGTGATTATCCTCCTTGCATCCTCCTTCTGTGATTATCCTCCTTGCATCCCCCTCCTGAGATTATCCTCCTTGCATCCCCCTCCTGTGATTATCCTCCTTGCATCCCCCTCCTGAGATTATCCTCCTTGCATCCTCCTCCTGAGATTATCCTTCTTGCATCCCCCTCCTGTGATTATCCTCCTTGCATCCTCCTCCTGAGATTATCCTCCTTGCATCCTCCTCCTGTGATTATCCTCCTTGCATCCTCCTGTGATTATCATCTTCCTGAGATTATCCTCCTTGCATTCTCATCCTGTGATTATCCTCCTTGCATTCCCCTCTTGTGATTATCCTCCTTACATCCTCCTCCTGAGATCATCCTCCTTGCATCATCTTCCTGTGATTATCCTCCTTGCATTCCCCTCCTGAGATTATCCTCCTCATGTGATTATCCTCCTTGCAATCCCCTCTTGTGATTATCCTCCTTACATCCTCCTCCTGAGATCATCCTCCTTGCATCATCCTCCTGTGATTATCCTCCTTGCATTCCCCTCCTGTTATTATCCTCCTCATGTGATTATCCTCCTTGCAATCCCCTCTTGTGATTATCCTCTTCCTGTGATTATCCTCCTTGCATCCTCCTGTGATTATCCTCCTTGCATTTTAACACACAATCCATGTATGATTACAATATGATGATTACAACAGACTTGCATTTACATAACAGCAGCCACAATTACCTTAGGCTGGTTGTAATGAATTGCAAATCTGCTTATTACTCACTTCCACATTCACTGAAATTCAATCTGAACACACACAGAAGTGTTGTTTTTTATGCCGAGTGTGGTACATCATTTTAACAACTTCAGTATTATTAAAAGAAACATTGTAAATGTCTACTATACAATGTTTTATACAAAATATACATGCTTTAGGCCTTAGGCTATGGGGAACAGTTTCCCATTCAGCCACTGGACCCTTTTGTTGTTGTCAATATTTGAGCCTGATTCAATAACAAACAAGAACATATAAATAAATTGATAATGTTTCTACTATTACATATGTTTGCTACATAACAAGCGATTACATGTACCTACTTAATGAAAAGGTTTGTTTATGTCTATAACTGATGTTTTAGTTAAGAGTAAGGGTGTCAAGTTTACAGATTTTTCTAAACGTTTAAACGAAATGAAATAAACGAAACGTTACCGTTTAAACGGTATCCCTATGTCCGTTTTAAAATCATCACGCATCAGTGCCATCACTTCTTCAAACTGAAAGTAGTACTTATTTCCGGATATTATATTTAGTGCATATCCCATTCGCACATGATGTCATACTAAAACCAACTGTTCTCATAGTTGTCTAACCAATGGGTTACAATTTGTCTACTTACATGCCGTAATATTTTGACACGAATGTGAATTATTTACCAACATTCCTTAAACAAGAGTAAACCAGTTTTCAATTTTTTAACGTTCTAGTTATACCAGGATGCATATCAAAAGACGCATACTAAAATTTTAGTAAAATGTTCCTATACGGAGATTGTTCGCCATATCTCGAGAAATGAATGGCGATGAATAAACGTCGTGAATATTTCCTCGGGCCGACGCGTGTTGAATGCTCAAGAGGATTCGGGGCATTCTCATGCAACAAAAGCCGGGAATTTCATGATGATGCGCGTTAAATATTCAAGAGGTCTAGTCCGTACATGGTGTATTGTTATGCTTACGGTATTGTGAATAAGGGCCATCTGGCGCACAGGAGACAAATAGTTTTTAATACGAGTCTTTTTCAGCAGCAAGGGCCCTCTCTACACTTTGGGGATTGGGGCCGGGGCCCTTAGAGGGGGGAATTTTGTATCGTTTTGGGCGAAAATGGGAATTTTAGAAGATCTTTCCAACAACCATTGAGCACTTAAAATTGCGATATTTTAATATGATTTATATAAATAAACAACTTATCAAAGTTAGTAGCACCATACCAGCAGGCAACATAGGTATAACATTAAAAAAAAAAATGGAGGGGGGATTTATAGCCGAAATAGGGGAAAAAAGTATACTTTTTTCATGGGGGAAGCCGCCGATATTCTGCAGTAAAAAATGCCAAACGAGGGGCCCTGGCAGCTGTTAAAAAGCTTTGAAACGTCACAACGTAATGAACTAAAACGAATTTTATTGATATAGACTGGCATTTAAAGGTTAACTGTTTTTGTAAAGGTTTTTGAGCAAACCACGAAACGCGGCCGTTCAAACGTTTAAACGTGACACCCTTAGTTAAGAGTAGTAATGTTTTGATTAAATAAATAAGTGGCGATAACAAAAAAAGTAAATGATATATATGTTTCTTCTAACTCGTGTCATTTTTAATATGAATATATAAAGCATATTGAAGGCTGGTGACCTAAAAGACAAATAAAGCATGTGTTTTTTCTTACTCTTGTCATTTTGCATGCGAATAAATGAAGTATATTGACTTTCCCTGGACCCAACCTGCCACCCCCATTTATCCCAGGGGTTCCAGATTGTTAAATGTACACATATTGGGAATGGTTTGACTTTTCAACAAGGAATATTGACGAAAATACACAGTTTGAAAAAAAGAACCTGTGTTAATGTATTATATAAACACAAAGTATAAAACGCACTATGTGCCTATTGACGAAATATTGAGGAACACTGGACAAGACCATTTTCATCGAGAACACTCGAGTTGCCATGCCTGTTTATAATACCTATAAGAGATTTTTTAACTGCATATTTTTGTCATTATTTGTTGTCGAAAAGACAAACCAAACACAATAGGTGTACATTTAACAATCTGGAAACCAAGGGGTAAGCTGGGGTGGGGGTATGGTCCTGGGGAAGGTTGGGTGGGGGAATTAATAATACTGCTGCTTTATCAGTGAATTATGCAATATTCTGTCTTAATATCCGCAGTATTTTGATAAATTATTAATATTAATAGGATTTCGGTATATCTACACACCGATTTAAACACACGTAACGCACATGGTTAAACAAATCCTAGTCATTTTTCATATTAATAATGTATTTTGACTGCTGGTGACCTACCGGTACTTCTTTTGCCAAAGCCTTTGCTGCTGTAGCCAACAGCATACCTCGTATTTGTTTGTATTTCGTGGTCACGAAGGCTTTTTACGCATTCTTCATGTGACCCAAAAAGCACGGTCACAGGTTACAATACACTAAATGAACGCTTCATGTAGGGCTGTACTCTCTAAAAAAATATCATAGTTGACAGGAAGGCATGTTTTACACTTTTTACCATTATTCAGGTGTTATCTTGCGGAGATAATGGTAGGGCATGAATAGGTGTTCACTACTGAATCCCTGAAATATGATACACTTGAAGACTATAGTAAACCATTGCACTAGAAAAGGTTACATTCCACTAAGAAACGGCCGAAAAAAAAAGTTGCAAAAACAGTCGATTTTGATTTGTGTCAAGTTCTTTCTTGCATTGTACATGACATATCTTTTTTATTGCATAAATCGATTCCGCTTAGAATGGCCTTTAAGAAAAGGTATGGTTATGGGGGTCTCTATGTGCAAAACGTTGCATTTATTTTCGCTCAAAGTTGTCGCTTTTACATTGAATTATATAGGGAAACTATTTGGTGTATTATGACCTAAACGCAAAACCAGGCCTAGTCACAAAGAAGCTGTATTTACAGAAAATCATCATTTTTTAGTGAGATATGATGCGTTTTGGCAAATTTCACGGAATAAATGCGTTTGTTTCACGAATTTAAGGAGCATCGTGAGTTTTTAAGAAAAAAATACGTTTTCAGAGGAAAATAAGAAAAAAAAAATGTACAAAAACTCGTCTCGAGCATCTCAAATCGCAACAATTTGTGCTGAAAGAGCTCATGAACACGTTTTAATAGTTGTTTACTTCTTTTTCTACAAAGCTTGTAACAATATTCCCAGTATTTTGACCGATTGTAATTATTTAGGGTAATCGTTTTTACGCCTGAACGCCCGTTATAAATCAAAGCTCCGAACGCGAAAGCCACATGGCTTATCAGGCGTTATAATAAAATGCATTTTCAAGCATTTCTACGTGAAAGATCGGTCTAAAAATTGGCATGCACATAGAAAATAGGTTTATAAGTATCGAGAAGTGCTTATTTTCGCGATGTTAACAGTAAACGTTGTCTTATACGCAAAACCAGGCCTAGTCACAAAGAAGCTGTATTTACAGAAAATCATCATTTTTTAGTGAGATATGATGCGTTTTGGCAAATTTCACGGAATAAATGCGTTTGTTTCACGAATTTAAGGAGCATCGTGAGTTTTTAAGAAAAAAAATACGTTTTCAGAGGAAAATAAGAAAAAAAAATGTACAAAAACTCGTCTTGAGCATCTCAAATCGCAACAATTTGTGCTGAAAGAGCTCATGAACACGTTGTTAATAGTTGTTTACTTCTTTTTCTACAAAGCTTGTAACAATATTCCAGTATTTTGACCGATTGTAATTATTTAGGGTAATCGTTTTACGCCTGAACGCCCGTTATAAATCAAAGCTCCGAACGCGAAAGCCACATGGCTTATCAGGCGTTATAATAAAATGCATTTTCAAGCATTTCTACGTGAAAGATCGGTCTGAAAATTGGCATGCACATAGAAAATAGGTTTATAAGTATCGAGAAGTGCTTATTTTTCGCGATGTTAACAGTAAACGTTGTCTTATAGGTTACAATACACTAAATGAACGCTTCATGTAGGGCTGTACTCTCTAAAAAAATATCATAGTTGACAGGAAGGCATGTTTTACACTTTTTACCATTATTCAGGTGTTATCTTGCGGAGATAATGGTAGGGCATGAATAGGTGTTCACTACTGAATCCCTGAAATATGATACACTTGAAGACTATAGTAAACCATTGCACTAGAAAAGGTTACATTCCACTAAGAAACGGCCGAAAAAAAAAGTTGCAAAAACAGTCGATTTTGATTTGTGTCAAGTTCTTTCTTGCATTGTACATGACATATCTTTTTTATTGCATAAATCGATTCCGCTTAGAATGGCCTTTAAGAAAAGGTATGGTTATGGGGGTCTCTATGTGCAAAACGTTGCATTTATTTTCGCTCAAAGTTGTCGCTTTTACATTGAATTATATAGGGAAACTATTTGGTGTATTATGACCTAAACGCAAAACCAGGCCTAGTCACAAAGAAGCTGTATTTACAGAAAATCATCATTTTTTAGTGAGATATGATGCGTTTTGGCAAATTTCACGGAATAAATGCGTTTGTTTCACGAATTTAAGGAGCATCGTGAGTTTTTAAGAAAAAAATACGTTTTCAGAGGAAAATAAGAAAAAAAAAATGTACAAAAACTCGTCTCGAGCATCTCAAATCGCAACAACTTGTGCTGAAAGAGCTCATGAACACGTTTTAATAGTTGTTTACTTTCTTTTTTCTACAAAGCTTGTAACAATATTCCAGTATTTTGACCGATTGTAATTATTTAGGGTAATCGTTTTACGCCTGAACGCCCGTTATAAATCAAAGCTCCGAACGCGAAAGCCACATGGCTTATCAGGCGTTATAATAAAATGCATTTTCAAGCATTTCTACGTGAAAGATCGGTCTAAAAATTGGCATGCACATAGAAAATAGGTTTATAAGTATCGAGAAGTGCTTATTTTTCGCGATGTTAACAGTAAACGTTGTCTTATACGCAAAACCAGGCCTAGTCACAAAGAAGCTGTATTTACAGAAAATCATCATTTTTTAGTGAGATATGATGCGTTTTGGCAAATTTCACGGAATAAATGCGTTTGTTTCACGAATTTAAGGAGCATCGTGAGTTTTTTAAGAAAAAAATACGTTTCAGAGGAAAATAAGAAAAAAAAATGTACAAAAACTCGTCTTGAGCATCTCAAATCGCAACAATTTTGTGCTGAAAGAGCTCATGAACACGTTTTAATAGTTGTTTACTTCTTTTTCTACAAAGCTTGTAACAATATTCCAGTATTTTGACCGATTGTAATTATTTAGGGTAATCGTTTTACGCCTGAACGCCCGTTATAAATCAAAGCTCCGAACGCGAAAGGCCACATGGCTTATCAGGCGTTATAATAAAATGCATTTTCAAGCATTTCTACGTGAAAGATCGGTCTGAAAATTGGCATGCACATAGAAAATAGGTTTATAAGTATCGAGAAGTGCTTTTTTTTCGCGATGTTAACAGTAAACGATGTCTTATAGGTTACAATACACTAAATGAACGCTTCATGTAGGGCTGTACTCTCTAAAAAAATATCATAGTTGACAGGAAGGCTGTTTTACACTTTTTACCATTATTCAGGTGTTATCTTGCGGAGATAATGGTAGGGCATGAATAGGTGTTCACTACTGAATCCCTGAAATATGATACACTTGAAGACTATAGTAAACCATTGCACTAGAAAAGGTTACATTCCACTAAGAAACGGCCGAAAAAAAAGTTGCAAAAACAGTCGATTTTGATTTGTGTCAAGTTCTTTCTTGCATTGTACATGACATATCTTTTTATTGCATTAAATCGATTCCGCTTAGAATGGCCTTTAAGAAAAGGTATGGTTATGGGGGTCTCTATGTGCAAAACGTTGCATTTATTTTCGCTCAAAGTTGTCGCTTTTACATTGAATTATATAGGGAAACTATTTGGTGTATTATGACCTAAACGCAAAACCAGGCCTAGTCACAAAGAAGCTGTATTTACAGAAAATCATCATTTTTTAGTGAGATATGATGCGTTTTGGCAAATTTCACGGAATAAATGCGTTTGTTTCACGAATTTAAGGAGCATCGTGAGTTTTTAAAGAAAAAAATACGTTTTCAGAGGAAAATAAGAAAAAAAAATGTACAAAACTCGTCTCGAGCATCTCAAATCGCAACAATTTGTGCTGAAAGAGCTCATGAACACGTTTTAATAGTTGTTTACTTCTTTTTCTACAAAGCTTGTAACAATATTCCAGTATTTTGACCGATTGTAATTATTTAGGGTAAATCGTTTTACGCCTGAACGCCCGTTATAAATCAAAGCTCCGAACGCGAAAGCCACATGGCTTATCAGGCGTTATAATAAAATGCATTTTCAAGCATTTCTACGTGAAAGATCGTCTAAAAATTGGCATGCACATAGAAAATAGGTTTATAAGTATCGAGAAGTGCTTATTTTTCGCGATGTTAACAGTAAACGTTGTCTTATACGCAAAACCAGGCCTAGTCACAAAGAAGCTGTATTTACAGAAAATCATCATTTTTTAGTGAGATATGATGCGTTTTGGCAAATTTCACGGAATAAATGCATTTGTTTCACGAATTTAAGGAGCATCGTGAGTTTTAAGAAAAAAATACGTTTTCAGAGGAAAATAAGAAAAAAAAAATGTACAAAAAACTCGTCTTGAGCATCTCAAATCGCAACAATTTGTGCTGAAAGAGCTCATGAACACGTTTAATAGTTGTTTACTTCTTTTTCTACAAAGCTTGTAACAATATTCCAGTATTTTGACCGATTGTATTATTTAGGGTAATCGTTTACGCCTGAACGCCCGTATAAATCAAAGCTCCGAACGCGAAAGCCACATGGCTTATCAGGCGTTATAATAAAATGCATTTTCAAGCATTTCTACGTGAAAGATCGGTCTGAAAATTGGCATGCACATAGAAAATAGGTTTATAAGTATCGAGAAGTGCTTATTTTTCGCGATGTTAACAGTAAACGTTGTCTTATAGGTTACAATACACTAAATGACGCTTCATGTAGGGGCTGTACTCTCTAAAAAAAATATCATAGTTGACAGGAAGGCATGTTTTACACTTTTTACCATTATTCAGGTGTTATCTTGCGGAGATAATGGTAGGGCATGAATGAATAGGTGTTCACTACTGAATCCCTGAAATATGATACACTTGAAGACTATAGTAAACCATTGCACTAGAAAAGGTTACATTCCACTAGAAACGGCCGAAAAAAAAGTTGCAAAAACAGTCGATTTTGATTGTGTCAAGTTCTTTCTGCATTGTACATGACATATCTTTTTTATTGCATAAATCGATTCCGCTTAGAATGGCCTTTAAGAAAAGGTATGGTTATGGGGGTCTCTATGTGCAAAATGCATTGCATTTATTTTCGCTCAAAGTTGTCGCTTTTACATTGAATTATATAGGGAAACTATTTGGTGTATTATGACCTAAACGCAAAACCAGGCTAGTCACAAAGAAGCTGTATTTACAGAAAATCATCATTTTTTAGTGAGATATGATGTTTTGGCAAATTTCACGGAATAAATGCGTTTGTTTCACGAATTTAAGGAGCATCGTGAGTTTTTAAGAAAAAAAATACGTTTTCAGAGGAAAATAAGAAAAAAAATGTACAAAAACTCGTCTCGAGCATCTCAAATCGCAACAATTTGTGCTGAAAGAGCTCATGAACACGTTTTAATAGTTGTTTACTTCTTTTCTACTAAAGCTTGTAACAATATTCAAGTATTTTGACCAGATTGTAATATTTAGGG